>NC_079153.1:105676154-106020321 GCF_947563725.1 Argiope bruennichi | reverse complement strand
AAAATTTCTCTTCATTTAATTCAAATAAAGTTCCATTAAAGAATTAATTCACATCCCACCTACCACAAAAAGAAAACATATATCACAAGTCAAAAATTCTTTAAGAAAAAATTTGCTCACTATTCATCAGATGATGTTGAAATATATGAAAAATACTTATGGAAAAGTAGCTCCGAAGTATCATTTCAATCTCATCTCCCAGATGATCCTCCCACGAACGCAAGATCTTTTGTTGCACCACAGCTACATCGCCCACCAGACAAAGTCTGGTTGGCTCAAAAGTTTTTTCATAATAGGTTCATTTTTCTAGCAAGTTTCATAAACTGTTGTTTATCTTTTGTACAAACAGTTGTTGGTTCTGTTACGTGTTTGAAGATATAAATTGATACAGAGTCATCTAATAAAACCTGATTTTCAACTCATTAAATTTATATTAATATTTGAAGCAGAAAATTAGCATTTCATATTTTTAAGTTAAAAAAAAACATAGTCAAATATATGCTTTTAGGTATATGATATAATCAATTCGGTTTATTTCGATAAAAATAGATATTTTAATTATTTTCTTGCTTTATAACCAATTTCTATACGTATTTAAGAAATAAGTTTTCATTTAAATCCTAATTTTGGATAATAACTATTTCTTATTCTTCTCATTCATAAGCACTTTTCGAAATTTAATTTCTTAATACAACGAACTAAATGCAAACAGACCTAAATTCAAAAATATGTTAGGAGAGATAGTACTGATTAAAATATCTACTATAAGTTAAAACTCTGTCAAATTAAAAGTAAACATGATCTTCAAAGTTTGAGGATTAAAAAAAATGCTTTGTCATCAAGAATTTTTGAAATCTTCTTTGATGTCAGCATAACTTTAAAAATTCTGATTAATGAAAGATGAATTTTTCAAAGGAATAATGTATTAAATTTAAACCTTGACACATTTTTTTTTTTTTTGCAAATAGTTACTTTAGATAATTATTTTATCATTTTTCTGAGTTTGATAATGTGAAAATTTATACTAAGTTGTATGAAATTTAAAGGTGATTTTCTCTTTCAAATGATTTTCAAAATCATACTTCTAATGCTTTTACACCTGAAGATCTTAAGGAAATTATTTCCCCGAATATATTCAATTATTTCTTAAACTTTCAATTTACGCTTTATTAAATACTTATACAGCATTATATAATAAAGAATAATTTTCTAAAAAGTAAAAATTTCAATCACCATATGAAAAGAATTAATTTTTTCTAAGACTATACTTTGCTGTAATCATAAATCTATAATTTAATGAATTTCTTTTTAACAAGTAGATAGATTTTTAATTTTTTTTAATAAAAAAAATGAAAAGCGAGCAATTTATTGGGAATTCCCAAAGAAAATTAAATACACTAGAATCAGGAGCAGAATTGAGAAATTGTAGCAGCATTTATTCTTTACTTTCATAAGTTATTAGTTAATTACTTCTTTTTTCAAATAATCACTGTAAATTTCTGCGGTTAAAATTTATTTTCTAATTTATAAATAATATATAAGATTAAGAATTTGAATTTTTCTGTCAGGATTTAACAAATTCAAAATTATTATACATAATATATTTCATTTTCGATGATTATCATTCGTTTTGTATCACATATAGATATGTTCTTTTCTTGAAATTATGTGAATTATTTCTGCAAATCAGTAAATCCGTCCTCCGATTCTTATTTTAAAATTTTATTTTTCACAAAACTCCCCCAAATTACAAAAGAAATCCATAAATATCTAGAGGCAAAAGCGACATCCATATATGCTGAACAGGTCTGGCAAACAGTTTTTACTTTTCAGTATAAAATATATTTGTCTGCTAATATTTTCAATCTTTTTAAGTTTTACTAGTTCAGATTGCAAGGATTCAGAAACGCAAAATTTGTTTGTTTGCTATTGATTCTCTCAATGTTTAAAGCTATAATGAATAACTTATAATTTGTAAGAATACTAAAATTTTCATTTTTAAAAAAAATTGATGAATTTAAAGGACTATATCCCCATAATAATTTTACATAAAAATAAAAAAATAAAAACACTTTCAATTTATTTTATTTAATAAATCTAAATTCCAATATAGTTTTATGTTTCTATAAATTTCTTGATACAAATCAAAACTTAAAATTTTTCATAACGAATTCTTTCATAGGAGTGTTTGGCAGCTACCATAGATATTTCCTTCTAAAAAGCGTTTCCTTTATGTTTATCGCACGAATATTGTAGTTGTTGATTGCAACTATTTGCTATTGATTGCAACTACAATCAATACTACAACCAAGTATTGATTGCAACTACAATACTTGGAAAATTGAAAAAAATATAAAGAAAGGGGAGACAGAAAAATATACACATCAATGATCACGCATGTATCTAAATTAAGAATAGAGATGTGCAGAATTCTTTTCATGCATGAAATTCCAAACGTTTACCGACAATTCGTCAAAAGGATCTACAAGAATGGTCTGTACTATGTTTTTGTAGAGCTATATGGTAAAAAGATACAAAACAAAACACTTCTCTAGTGTATCCCTCAAGCATGCTGCCCCTTGAAAAGTTCAATTATGTACTTTTCACCGGTTTCAAATATTAATCAAACAACTATTTTATCAACTATTTGAAACTTTTTCTCAAAAAGATATATTGGGAAAATTAAAAAAAATTAATAATATTATAATCGAAAAATTCGAATATAATAAAATTCGAAATTATTTCGATACAGAAATTATTTGTATACAGAAAACAAACTTTCAAATATAAATACTTTTTCAAATAGCTAATATTTTTGAAACTGCTACAGGAAATCAATTAATCATATAATGAGGAAATTGGACATGTACATACTTTATTTTGAAATAGTATTTATAAATTAATTATAATATTTGTTTAATAAAATTTTTAGTGAAACAACGGCTTTATGTAATAAAACAATACTCTTATATTTATTCTATAATAAAATTTTGAATAATTTGCTTATTTCTATTCTTACGTACAACAGTAAAAGTCTCAACTTTTACTGCTGATTCAGTAAAAGTCTCAACTTTTTCTGAAATAAGTTACAATTTTCCTACAAAAGTGCCACATTTTTTTTTTCATTTTCAAGAATTACTCTTCTCTTTGTTTATTACTTAGACAGTTGATTATCTACCAAAGACCGTTATGTCCATTTTACCAAAACAGCATCAAGCTGTTGAAGAACGAAGAAAAAAGTTTTCAAAGAAAAAATCTATATAATTTCTAAATTAAATTTAACAAAAGCAATTACGTTATAATGAACAAATAAATAATTTTGAAAATATAACAGGAAAAAAAGATATTTCTAATTAGTTTACGAAGAAAAAAACTAGCTAGCAAATTTTGAAATATTATTAGCAATATTCAGAAATTCTTTTTACATGCTGAAAGACAAATGTTAAACGTACGATATTTTTAATGAGACGTAGGTAGTTAATGAAGGTAATTTTCTTTAAGATAGAACAACAATATATGCAACAATAAGTAAAAAATTACAATTTGTACTATTCTGAAAAGAATATATTGCACATAAAGTAACTAGTCTTACTATAATTAATCGCTTTAATTTCTAAATGTTTTTCCTAGAGTTATTCAACAACATGTAATTATATTAAGAACATTGCATTTAATCGCTTTAAAAATTGTATATTTTTTTAAACTACATAAACTATTTATCATTGAGTTCATAAAAAACTTCTTTATATTGTATGCTCATTATTTGTTCTGAATGATATATTGTGGTGATTTGTCCTGTTGTATATAAAATCTTCATAGTTAATATTTAAATCATAAAAGTCATAAAACTCCCAAATGCATTTTTATTAAAATAAAAATAATAATTAGGCCTTAATAATATCAAAAATATTTTAATAAATGCTGATACTAATCAATAAATCTTACTTAAATCCTTAAAAACATGTTTTCTATAAAATTCTTTATCCTGCAATTCAATGAAAATGAAAATAATATTTAAAAAAAATTTCCCATATTTAAAAATTATATAAACGTTAATCTGAAGAAAATATATACACAAAAAAAATATTTGAAGAATAACAAATTTATCTTTTATACATTTTAACAAATCTGATGCTATATTTTTATAGTTGATAAGAATATCGAAGTGAATGTAACAATGTACTTTAAAACTGATTAGAAACAGGCTTTTCGCTATCATCAGAAACCGAAAGGCAGCAAGAAACTAAAAATTAAAATAAAAAAAGTAAAACAGGTGCGCTAGACATGGTTGTGTTTTTTTCTGACAAAATTTATTATCAGTTTCAAGCATAAAATATATAATAATCTTTAGTAAAATATGTTTTGTTTATCGATAAGTTTCTGTTACGAAATTCTATTAAAGGCAAGTCCACTAAGTTCTAAATGCGAAATACATTCATTTGAAAGAAAAAGATATTTCTATTAAAATATTTGATTATGTAAATATTTCCGTACTCCTCGAAGAAATGTTATACATTTTTAAAGCTTTATTATTATTTAATATTATATTTTCATCGTAGAGCAATTTTCTTTCCTTAAATATTTTAAATTTGCTAACTATCTGTATTATGTTTTCTCTTCTTCTTTTAAACCTCGATATGGATTTTTAAAAAAACACAGACAACATTTGATGAGAAAACAGTCATTTCAACAGAAATCCATTGAAAATTATATATTTAATATATATTACACCTAAATCTTTTTTTTTCTTATACGAATTTTATGTATACTTTCTTAAAAAGATTGATTTAGCTATCATATGTTCTGTTAATTTGAGGAAATATATAAATTTGTATAATTTTAATGATATAGGATGATCCAATTTATTTGTTTCTTGAATAATTTACTTTACTAATCACATAAATAATAAGAACGCATTTTAATAATTTTTGCGTTTATATGCCTAATTGAAACGACAATAAAGTATATAATAATGATTGATTGAAATTTATACAAAAATGATTCTTTTTAATATAACTTTTAAAATGTTGATTATTTTCATAAATAAATAATGAAATGGAAAAAATAATAAATGATGCTTTTATATGTTAGTTTCATGTACATTCAAATGCTTTGATCATTTGAGATTACCTATATGTACCTTCCAAATGGTGAGTTCATGTAAAATAAGACAATATGTTCCATTTCGAAAAAAACCAAACATTCGAACAAATTTATAATAATTTAAATTATTATTTATAATGCATGTTTTTTTTGACAAGAAAATTGTCTACAGACATTTGTCTTTGGTTACGTTTTATAATTTGAAGCACATCATTATCCTTAAACATATATACCACGCGTTAAATATATTACCACGCTTTCAAAGGGTGATGTCAATCATTATACAATTAATGTTGTAATTAATGTAACAATTTATAATTTGTAATGTAACAATTTATGTTGCTTTAATTATATTATTTCATTAAAATATTGCTTCTCTGATGAGTTTACTATTTCTAACACTCCTGACTGATCTGATTCTCCTACACAGCGTTTTGCTATAACGCAAAATGGAACTCCATAAGCTCTTTGTTTATTCTCTCAGTTGTTTAACTATCTTTTTTAATCAGCTAGCCGTTGTCGTCATGCCTACCTCTATTCACGTAATCATGTCCAGAGACATAATCTCGTCGATTAAAAATCCATACCTCAAAATCCTCGAAACACCTCGAATCCAAATTCGATAATGCTATTCGGCCAAAACTTCCTCCATGTAGATACAAGAGCTATGTTTAAACTAGTGCTCACACAGACCGATACAAGCCGATCCAGCTTGTGACGTCACGATGACTCTTCGCCACTCCTTTTGCGAAACTTCGCTTGTAAAGCGAGTAATTTTTTTTTTTTTTTTAATATTTGTTTTGCTCATTATGAGAAAATTACACGAAGTACTAGTTAATTGAGGTTTAATTGTAAAATGATTTTCCGATTCTGTAAATATGCAGAATATCATAACTACATGTTTATTATAAGTTATTTCTTCTATATTGCTACATAAACAAAAACTTGTAAGAATTCGAATTCTTTTCAAAAAAATTATTTCTCGTTCTCATTTAACTCAAGTACTTTCTTTAATATGAAAATCAGTAAGAATCTTTGTATTACAATCCTCCCAAGTAAAAATGTTCGAAATTAAATATGTGAATTGCAAATGCTTCCTGAAGCCCAATGATATAAGGATAATCCCAAATGTATCCATAATTTTAATTTCAAAATTCTTAATTCATCCGGAAATGAAATCGAAATGCATAAATACTTTTTTAAAATTTAATTCTGAGAAATTGCACTCATTTGATTTGAAACCAAGCAACGTTTATCAGCGGTGATATTATGGATAGAAACAGTTTTATGCCATATATTTACGGATATACACACCATTTCCTAAAGCCAATAATCATTTGGAATAAAGCATACTGACGACCTCTTATCAATTGTTGAGATCATTTTGAAATACTTTATAAAACAAATCTCTCGGGGCTTAATTTGACCGTAAGTCAACTGTTATATTGGAAGAAAACATCATAAAAAAAGATTTATACTAGAATGCGCTAGGAAAACGAATGAATAATTTCCAGATTTCTTATACCATCTACAGCAGACATATTGCAAGTCAATAACCTGTTGAAAGAGTCTTTCTCAAGCCAATAGCGGACAGACTAATGTTGATGAATCGAATCATTAATTATTTCACGGGACAAAGTAATTGCACTTGTTTCAAAGAAAATGAGCTTTTCTTTGGTCTTGGCGTAATTGATGGAAAAAAAAGAGGCGAAAGGGATTGTTTCCCATCAAGGAATGGAGGTTGATGGTAGTTGATGGTAGTAGAGGAGAAAATAATTACAAAAAGAAAAGGCATATTTCTCTTATGTAATTCGATCAACAGAAGTTTTGGGTGGGCATATGTGCTCGCACACCAAAACTTTTCAGATTTACAATCGCAGATTTTAATTTCGTAATTCCATTGATATATTACTCTTATTAAAAATAGATAACAAAAAAAATTCCTATTTACATTCTTTCGTTAAGTGATCATAATTTGTACTAAATTTCAAATTTGTGTCATTTGTAATAAATCTGATCAAATTTGCATTTCATCATAGAAAACATTCAAATGTCATACTTATTTACAAAACGAATTGCTTTCCAAATATTCTCTTAAAGTAAACATAAAATGTTCTTTTTTCATAGAAATCTAAATAATGCTTTTTATTGAATTCAGAATAAATTTTATTGAATTCTTTTTATTGGATTTGGAATCTATGAGTATTTGAAGAAAAGCCAACTTTTTGCGCAAACTCTAAAAATGCATAATTTAAAAGACTCTCCTATAAAAGATTTTCTCACTTTTCATAATTTATTTATAAAATTATTATTTTCAGTAACAACTAAGTTAAGATTCTTTAAAGCTTTAAAAAATTTTTAAAAATTAAGAATATTTTTTATTAATTCTCAACGAAATCTAAGAATAGTATATGGGAAACATATACAAGAAACATAAGAATAGAAATATAATTAAAATACTTGAAGTCTTTTTCTTCTATTTATTTTATCTTCTAATTATTTACTATGATTTTATTATATGAATGTAGTAATTGTATATTTATCCCAACCAATTAACTCAATTTGAAGACTCTCAAAGTAGCTTCCTGCAACTTTAAAATTACCGGGAACCAAATTGCGATTGTAATCTGCTTAGAGACTAAATAATTTACAAAAGTAAAATTACAAAGATATTATGTGTTGATATTCGAATTGATAGAAAAATACATTCAATCGCAGAAAGTTTTTCATAAAAAATATGTAGATTATGTTTCAATTACTATTATATACAACACAATGGAATAAATTTTATCTTTAAAAAATATTAAGTATTCATAAATTTCTCATAAAAATGATGTAATTAATGACCAAAATTCTTTGGAATAAATAAATAAAGTGGAATTTCTTTTTAAAAAGTAATTATTTCTGGTTCATTCTGGTGAAAATATATTTTTATAAATTATATCTCAGTAAGTAAAAAGATAAAAATTCAAATTGATAAAAAAAATCTTTAGAATATGGAAAAGAAGCCTTAAAATTCTTTTAGAGTATTTTGCATTTCTTTTAGGATATTTTTTTTTAATTTTAAAATCAAGGTATTTTATTTGTGAAAAACTATAATATTTCAAAGTTTTAAATTACGTTACAGAAATCGAATTTTCGTAAAAAATATGAAAGAAATTGGGATAGGTTTGATAATGTTCTATAGCAATTTAAGAAATTTTTCTCTCAAATTTGTTGGTGTATTTATTTAAGGCTGCAATTTTTGTCTCTACACAAGAAGGGAAATAAATGTGCTTTAAAAGCTCTATATAAGAAAATCAATTTTATTACAAATTTTTTGATATTTCCAAAGAGTAATAAACTTTATTATTGAAGCTCTTTCAAAAGTTAAACCAATTTTAGATTGAATTCAAAATTCGTGATATGAATTGGGTAACAGTTTCTAAGAATGGTATGCTTGAAACTAAAGTCGTTAGACATAATGAGGAAATTTGGAGATGGCATTTCCACTCCTTTCCTATAGAGCAAGACATTCAAACTTTTGCACACTTATGCATTTTTGGTAGATATTTATTATACAAATAAAATTGTATTGTTAGAAATAATTTTCATTAGATATATGCTATTTTTTCAATCTCATCAAATCATGCAACATCAAAACCACTAGAAGATATTATCATTAATATTATGAAGTAAAATCTAACTTTTATTTTCTTATCAAAGGGTAAATGACAATAAATATTTTCAGTATATAAGTACATTTTTATCTTGTTTCAAAAATAATAATGATAAAAATTATATTTAAGTGTGCAAAAATTCCAAAATATTGTAATGGAATAATTAATAAATAATGTTTTTTCTATATATTTTTTAATTATTTAGGTACTTTAAGAAAATTTAATTAATTTATAAGTAATAAAATTAATTTTTTGACAATTTTCCATATTGAGAACTTATCTGTGAAAAAAAATAAACATTGAACACTATCCTCATATTACGAGGATATCTAATGAGCATTATAAAATTTTATTTAAAAATAATCTGTATCGCAGGGGAAAATGTTTTGTTTGTTAAAATATTATTTTCTAATATTTTTAGAAACACAATGTAAGGTAAAGTAAAAGATTAAAAAAGTCGAAATAACTTTTTTTACATAATATTTGGTTTTAGAAATTAAATAGCGAATAAAAATCTAGGAAGATAATTGCATCCCCAAAGATTTAATTTAAGAAAAAAAGCATTCATGTTGCAATGGATAAGCATATCATTATCGTGAGAATACCAAAACTAACCTATAATGCATACAGGCAATCTAAGAAGACAATAAGAAATGAACTCACGTGTTAATTTTATTTTTATTAGCATTTCGTGACATTATTAGTAAGGAGATCTTTTTTTATCGAGGATACATTCACAGCATTTTGTAAAAAAACGGGACAATTATGAAAGCAATTTTATCTAGTTAATAAAAATTCTTAACTGCATGGAACCTAAGAAAATGTGTAAAAACTATTTTTATCTCATTATACTTCATTCTAGAGTTTCATTAGGCTTCGTTTATTTAATTAATCACATTTCATGCATTATTACGTAGTAATTTCACAACATTAAACATATAACAGAAAATAATAGTTAATTATTTCTATATTTAGAATACTTCCAGACGAATTAAGCATTTTATTGCTTTATTAAAATAAGCTCTTTTTTGGTTAATTGTTATTTCCACGAAATAAAGGAAAGTGTAATTTGAATGTGACAAATCTTCAACTCATAATAAATTTAAAATTCATTTAATTTTTATATCACACGGAATGAATAAATGCAAAATTTGAATGAAACATTAAATATATTCAAAGCATAATGACGTTCCCTTAATTGAAATTATAATTACTTTAATTTATTACATAATATCAAACACGCAGATATTAGATAATTAGAAGATCTTAGAATACTAATTGCAATAAACAGTAAACTAAAGTAAAAAGTAATTATAATTTATAGTCTTTATCTCTTTTTGAAGAATGAAATCATTAGGATTTCTAAACATGCCAGAAAATTAATATACTGCATGCAACACCAAATATCTTTCGTCAAACTGTCGAACATGGATAATTAAACGAAAACTAATAATCTGGTTACCTGTCAAACAAATTTTGGACTTGTTCTCTTTTAGGTGAAATATGAACTTTGTTCTCATCTGGCAAAATGTGAAGAGTTTTTAGTTACTTTAAGTAATATTTAAGTATTCACCAAACATATCGTCAACGTTAAAACTCTCCGAATTTATGTTGCAATATTCTACTAAATGCATAGAAATAATATTCTTGGAGAAAAATAGATCAAATTTCTAGGCCCTTTAAAAATCAATCATTGTTATGAATATGCCATTTCTATTGAAATATATAATGATCTATATATTTTCGTATTCCTCTGGAATTTTTCTTCAGATTTTTGTTGATACATAATTCAACTATGTGAATTTCTAAGAAAAATTTCACTGTGTGTGCGGGTGTGATTTTTTTAAAAGTATGTCGATCTTATCATGCTGATTTCTTGAAAATATTTATGCATTTAGGAAATTTTAAGAAAATACGAAAACTTTTTTGCAAAAATTAGCATGTTAAGCGTTTGGGTTTCTAAAAATTAAATAAAATCTGAATTTTAATAAAACATCTAATATAATCAATTTGATAGGAACTATATTATTGCTTGTTATATTTCATATCTTTATATATGTATATTTTCATTTCGGTGTGGCCCTTTTAATAGAAACTATAATGTTGCTTTCAACATTTCATATCTTTATTTAAATATATATGAATTTTGATGTGCCCAAATTAATGTTCAACCTTTATTTTTGTATTACCTCATTAATAATTATGAAATATATTAAATCCATCGCATTAATTTTGAAATATTAAATTTATGTATCCAATCTCAAACCTCTACTTTGAAAGGAGAAAATATAAACATTATATTTGAGTCAAAATATAAAAAAAAACTTAAATCCTAGTCACTATTATTGGAATTGCTGATGTAGGAAAAAGTAGCTTCGTTTACAGTTACGTATTACATTCCATTACCTAGTTTCAGATTTGATTTAACCACAAGAATACAAAGTATGGATTTTTCAGTTTTCTGAATTAACGAATACAATTCTTGCAAACTATCAAGTCCATCTCATCACATGCACATTCTCCAGTTGTTGCAAGAAACTGTGTCAAAATGCATGAAAGTAAACATTAGCAATTAAGTATGGAAATATGATCATAATATTGCTGTATTGAAGTAGATGTTGGTTATGCTGTGCTTTGCATATAATATAAATAAGTCAATAAGCTTTTATAAACTGAGGTTTCTGGAAATTAGATGAGTGTGGAACATAATGCGTGTAAGAGGCATCGCAATTACTTCTTTGGATAAATTACCTGCAATTATTCTCAATTAAACCTTTTATTTTTATCCCAAACTCCCTTGACGGTTAGAAAAAAGAAGAAAATATATATTTCCTTTCCATAAGGGAATGATTCTTATATGGTTGTTTAGTTTGCACAATTAATTACTACGACTTGGATAGATTTATTATGCATATTCATCATGAAGGCAAGAATAACTATTTATATTTATTCCAGGTCCTATGATGTCCTGCAACTTTTTATAACAATATATCACAGTATTAATTCTTTTATTCGTATATTATATAGAGCGAAAAAAAATCTAAAATTTCCTTTACTTCATAAAGTAAATCCATTTACAGCTCTTGGTAGTTCTCCTAAATTCGCATAAACATCTGTCAAGTGGGGATATATGTATCTCAAATTTGATGAAAAAGTATAAAATCAATTCGCATTTGAATTTTATTTTGCAAGCCGATAAATCATTATAACTTGTAGTTATATGTTATATCAACGTGTAGCAACAAGTATCATAGTTTTAATATCCGGTGCAGTATACTTTGAAATATCTTCTAGAATTGCTTTATAAGTTATCCAATATTTATTGTCTGTCGCAACCATTTTATTGAGAGTAAAATTAGGATTGAATAATTGAGTTATTATTAAGTTAAGTCAGTTTATAATATTGGAAAGCTTATTTCGAATAAAAATTACCCAACATAATTTCATTTTCATTATGGGTAACACTTGAAACTCGCGGTTCGTCAGCAAATACTCATGCATTCAGGAGATATGAGTTTTCCATTTTGGCATATTCTGGTACTTGTTGTGGAATACTGTATCAATTAATGTAAATAAACTGCCAACAGAAAAATATATTTGCAATAGAATTTTCAATCATCTGAGCATGAGCAAATATTAAAAAAAAAATCAAACAGTGTCTTGATCGATCAATTCATATTAAAATTTTTAAAGGAATTTAAAAGATTAATAAAATGGAACCTAAACAGAGTGTGATTTTCATTTTACATAACTAAAAACATGCTTGAAGTTGTTTTCAATCACTTAGGTCGAAAATATGCATTTATTTCACTGAATATTGTAATAATAAAAGCATAACACAATTAATCATTTGTTTTCGATTGATTAATTGAATGCACAAACATTAATTGAAACAGTATTCATTTTATTGCTTTTTAAGAATCAAAAAATATTGTTAGTGTCTGTTTCTCTGAATAATTAATAAAATATATTTAAAATTATTAAAATTAAAAATAACTGATAACTTTTCGTATGATTTAAAAATGTTATCAAAACATTCTAGAATTATATCTAAGTGGATACATTAAAATGTTTTCAATTCCTAATCGTCAAAAATGCCATTGAATATTTTTTAAATATATTTAGTCTAAAAATGCATGCACTCAAAATAAATTTAATCATCATTAATTAAATATTTTTGAAAACAATTTAATAATCATAATATTTTAAAAACATACATAAATATCATGACTAAAATATATAAATATTTTAGTCATACGGCTAGGATTAACAACATGATTTTAATGCTTTTGAAATAAGTATAGTCCTCTCTAATACAGAACAAAAGCATAATTTCATGGGTTTTTTTTTTGTTTGTTTGTTTTTAATTTTTTGTTCTCAAAGATACGATGCAATTTGGATCATCTCAAATCATCTTACTGAATAGAAAATAAATAAAGACAAAGAAAATTACAATATTGAAAGGAAGCATAAAGGAATAAGAACATCTTACGAATTTCATTTTAGCGGAATAGTTTGCCGGAAGCAAAATCATAAACTATTTAAATAGATATATGGATAACTTCATAAAGTGAGATTTCAATTAGCTACTATACCTTCGTTTTATACTTAGAAATAAATTACGTTGATTTATTTTTTTATTAGTTAACTTACTTTGTTAAGGTAAAAGCTATTTCAATTAGTGATGAAAGTAGAAATTGTTACTGTCCCGAAACTACTTCTCTTAGAATAAAATTAGATTTTTTTTTCTTTTATTGTAACGAAATTATATTAACTATATATCACAAGAAAATAGTAATATTTTATACTAAATAATTTCTTTTCAATGTCTGAAGAGAATACATTATCAATTAGTTTTCTGTTGAAATAAATTTATAACGAGAACTTGGAATAATAAAAAATTAACTTCAATGCATTTTATAAAATTTTCTATTTTTCTATGTGGCTTTTAACTCATTATTTAAGAATATTTTTATTCTTCCTTGAAAAGTCGGATCAAGAAAAAAACAATTTCTTGTATAATTTACGGTAAATAATTAATTTAATATGGCTTTTTCTTCTAAGAATAGAAAAAAAGAAACTTTGATAAAAAAATAGAGGATTTGGGAAAAAGGCGATTAAAAAAAATAGGTTTTGATTTGAAAAAAAAAATGTTTTATTTCCCCAAAGTATCAAAATATTTTTTATTTTTATGTTGATATCTTTGAATCATTTTTTAAATATATTTTAATTTCAGGGGAGTAATCTTCTTCACATACTTCTTAAAGATAATCCTTAATTTACTAAATAGCTATACTGGTGTGAAATAAATAAAAAAAGTAAAAAATTTAATTCTTAGAAATACATTTTTTTCATATAGAAATATGAAATCAAGCATGTTTTAATTTCCATAATTAGGGGTTCAGATTAAATTTTACAAAAAACTAATTAATACACTAGAGGGAAACAAATATTTAATATGGAATTTCGCAGCATTTTTTTTTCTTTTAAAGTAAAAATGTTCCTATAAATAAAAATTAATTTTAATTGTTTTTTTCTTATATTAAATCAAAGAAATTTTGTATAGAATTAAGTAAATAATAAATTTGAACTTTCAAAATTAAGCGTAAGTATCAGTTATAGAAGTATTAATTTAATCTTTAAATTTTTTACTAAAAATTGATGTGCCAAAATCTTGAACTGATTGAAACTGAAAAAAATTCAAATATTTGGACTCATTCAGAATGGCATTATTTTTTTTTTCACTCAAATTTACAGTAAATGGTATAATGTCAACTTTGCACTTTGTTTCAAAATCTGACTAAAAAATGAATTGAATTAATCTGCAGTAAGCCAAGTTCGAAAACTAACAAAAATTTAAAATTCTGAGTCAAATTTAAGTAAAAATAATCTTTCTTAACTCTTCCATCTTTTAGAAAAAATAGTTATGTCAGAAACACTAGATAACATTGCCACAGGTGACAGATGTTGCTAACATTTCCTTAACACTTCTGGTTGAAAACTAAGCCAAAGAAAGATATATTTCTCTTATGTTTTATTTCATAAAACGTACTTAGTCTATTTTGCTATTCTCTCTAAAAGAAAATTAATGGGCAGTCAAAAAATAGCCATGCAATTAATCTTCTGAAATAATTAATTTTGCTGCGTTATATTTTCCTTCAAAGTTATTTTAATCCATCATCTAAAATACTATATTCTAAGTTTTGAAAAGTGTACTCCTTTAATTTTTGAATTTTTCCAAAAAGTGTTTATTCTCTTGACATTTATATAAAAAGTCTCGTAAGAACTTTCTATTTAAATTTATAAATAGAAAAAATATATATTTCAAGAGTTTTTTTTTGACAATATTTAAATGCTTTGAAATGAATTTAAATCTTTTCTGATAATCAAAATTAAAAATAAATTCAGTTATTCTTCTAATAAATTCGCTAGTTATTTTACTTAGCTAAGTAGTTAGGTAATAAAGATAATAATTCTTCTGATATATTTATTTTTGAAATCAAGGAATTTGTTTTCAAAATAAGACTGGAAACGTTTCAAAAGCAAGTATTTCAAACTTCGATAAATTAAATTGTTTCATTGAAAGAAAATATAAAACCATTTTTTCAATATTATAATTCCACAAAGTTTCAAGAGTTTTAGTCAATTTAAAAAGAATCACCTGAGAAACAATAAGAATACAATTCGATGGTTATTTTAAATGTAGATTAACATGATAAATAAAATTGTCTATAAATAATAATAAAGTATTCATACATTTTTTATTTGAGAACTAAATAATAACAATAGCCTTTCTAAAATATTTCTAAATCTGTAATATTTATATTATAGAAAGATGCTCAATGAATTTAAGTACTCATTTGCTTGTGATCAAATTCTAACTAACTTTCTTTTAATTCTCAAATTGATATCTTAATCCATCTAAGTTGATATCTTAATCCATCTAAGTTTTCGAGCTTACTTTTATTTTGAAAATTGAAAACATATGATTCTATTAAGGAATAACCTGGTAAAATTTCAAACTAAATTTGTAATTAACTAATTGAAATAAAGCATGCAAGAGTGATTATTTTAAAATCGAATCGACATATTAATCGATTTGCAAATTTTTATATGAAATTAGCCCTACCTCCAATTTAAAATGGTCTCTTATTTCCTTATCCAATTTCCACTTTTTATTTATTTAATTCTACACGCGCTCCATAAAACTTCTCATTTCTGCATTTTCTCAAAGTTTCAATGAAGGGATAAAAATCCATAATGTTTACAACCTTCTTGTAAAGATAACTAAAATTCCCTTGCCTAAATCGATATATGTCAAAGAAGCCCTATCAAAATCTCATAGTAAAATGATCGAAGTAAAATCCTGCATGTTGTTGAGTCGAGATGAAAATGACGAAATTCTTACCACTTCATCTTTATACGTAAATTATGCATCCTGTGGTGAAATAAATCAAAGTTTTAAAATTTTAGAAGTTTCTTCTATTCGGCCACGCACTGCTAATATTATATATATATATATATATATATATATATATATATATATATATATATATATATATATATATATATATATATATATATATATATATATATATATATATATATTCTTCCTCGGCAAAATATTTGTAAGCCTTAAATCTTATCGTCATATTACTCATACTGTTTAAAGATCTTAACATCTTTCTTTTCATCGTATGATCCATTTCCCTAAATGTTTATCTTTTCAATTGACATTTGAAATGGAGGCTAAGAAATTTCATCTAATATAAAAAATTTCTTTCTGAAACCGAATATATATATATATATATATATATATATATATATATATATATATATATATATATATATATATATATATATATATATATATATATATATATATATATATATATATATATATGAATACAGAAGATAAAAACATTCAGCATGAAATCTAATGAATTCTACAAAATAAGTAATATTAATTCATGCTGTAACTCAGAAAATTATTCAGAAGAAAACAAATTTCTTCCATTTCATTTAAAATCTCAGCTTACTACTACATTAAGAAACTATTTATTCAATATAGCTCATAAAAACTAGAATATTTAGAATGACTTAAATCAAGAATACATCCATTGATTCAAACTGCATAAAATAAAACTATTTACTTCATTTTCCCTACTAGATATATAGACCTATTAATAACGATTTAGAAATGACTTTTTTGGCGTCGTTAGAGTGGATATCCAGTATATATAAACTATGTTTGCCTTAAATATAATTATTGAATTAATAATATAGAATATTTTATAAAGTCATATAAGACTTTTTCTTACATTCATATTTTCAGCAAATATCATATCATATTTATTAAATGACACTTTTTTTAGATTTAGCTTGCAGTAAGAATTAACAAAATATTTTAATTTGAATTTTCGATGTTGTGATGAAATCCAAGCATAACGTACTCATGCTAGTTAAATTTTATTTTATACAAAATATATTGCTGGAAATTTGCTTAAAATATTTTTAATATAAAATAATTTAAATATAGATAAATGCTTGTAGTGATATGGACGTCATTGAAATCTATATTATATATCTTCCATAATTTCCAAAAATGTAACAGCAATATATATATATATATATATAATTTTGCTGTTACATTTTTGGAAATTATGGAAGAAAAATACTAAAATTTCATTAATTTTTTTAAATCATTGGCGCACACAGCTCTAAGTCAACTGTTTATCCTATAGAATGTTAACATATATACGCACTTACATTCTTCATTTATATATATATATATACCTGCCAAGATTAATTAATATTTTAATTTAGCAAAATTTTTATGCATGGTTACCACAATTTCAGGGTTTAATATAAATGAATTCCTATTTTTTCGATGAATATTTTTGAAAGACAACGTTTCTAGATTTCATATTTATTAAAGAATCATACATTAAAAATGAATAAAATTATGATACACACATGAAAATTTAAAATATTTATACTTTCTTTAACGCGGAATATATATATATATATATATATATATATATATATATATATATATATATATGAATATATATATATATATATATGAATATATATATATATATATATATATATATATATATATATATATATATATATATGAATATATATATATATATATATGAATATATATATATATATATATATATATATATATATATATGAATATATATATATATATATATATATATATATATATATGAATATATATATATATATATATATATATATATATATATGAATATATATATATATATATATATATATATATATATATATATATATATATATATATATATATATATATATATGAATATATATATATATATATATATATATATATATATATATATATATATATATATATATATATATATATATTCAAACTATAATATATCGTTGGAATAGAAAAATTTTACTTTTTTCATACCGCTTTCAGTAAATTCAAAAACTTCAAACATGCATTAAAAATTAATGAAATAAAATGTTATTCTAATTTTTTGTTATATTTATTATATTATTTCATAATATAAATAATAATTAAATATCTTCATGGATGGTATAATGTGATATTGTGCAAAAAAACTGGGATGCCGTTTAGTCACAAAAAGTTTTAGAATTATCTCATGTAAGAATTCTACTTTTCTTCAATATTTTTATGGAGGAGAATTTACAGTTTGGAAAATTCCTGACTCTATTCTAATTTTGGTGTCTCTCATTTTATTCATCAAATCTTCTGGAAAGACTGGACAGAACTTGCTGCTGCGAGCACATCTCATGAAAAAGTAAAATTATATTCTGCACATAATTTTAAGAAATAGCTCTGAGGCTTGGGGTAATTTTTGAACTCAAGCTAAGGATTCATCCCAATGCTTATATTAAAAATAATGTAGATTCTCACCATCATTTACAAAGAATAAATTTGTTATTTAGTAGCTTGGATAAAGTGTGATAAAGCGGTTAGGATAAGGGATTTTTTAAAATTTTATTTCCCAGCTAATTTGTATGCACAATATGCATAATACAATCTTAGAAAAAAATTAAGCGTAAGTGAGAAAATAAGAAATGATAAAATATTACATGCAAGTAATATACATACAATTGATTAAATGGACATTTAAATAGAAATAAATACATAGAGAGTTATTAAATATATTATGTAAACATTGCTTTGTTTTAATAGGATTTTTTTTATTTGATTTTGAACCTGCTATGTCTTAATTTGAAAGAAATGTTACTAATGCAACAATTAAGATTTAAGTAGGTGTAAATAAAATATAATGTATTATGGCTTGTTGAACGATATAACACCGAAAAAAAGTGATAGACTAAATTGAATACATTCATCAAATTTAAATAAAGGGTATAATAAGATTCAGGTGTTTTTGTTTTATTCGAATTGTCTTTGTAAAAATATAATTATTATTACAATTTTATCATAAAATTAAATGTAAAAAATAAGAAAAAACAGTAAATTACTTTTCGATAAAAATAAAAAAAATAACGTGTGGAATATCAGTTATACTACAAATCGAACAGATTAGAAACATGACATGCCAGATATTATCTGCTGATTTATTGCTAAAAATGAAATTTTCAATATTCCCATTTTCTTAATGATCGTCATTTCCTGGAACCCGAGAAAAGCCATCACCATTTTGTGATATCGATATTTAATAGCAAGTTGGACCAAATCTGATAAAAACGCACGATTGATTTTCTTTACAGTTTCTACTAGATGAGCACTTCTGACGAACGCCTTCTGGCTAGAAAAAAAATATATATGCTTATTCAGCTGCAGAAGATGATGACCATCGTAAAGATCAACGGAGTGTGAGGTTTCAAGCTCAACTCTCACCCAGTGGATTACCACCCTGTCATGGAAAACAAGCTGACTCAGCTCCGTTTGACACTTTCCATTATCCTGGGTGATATCTAAGGCAGGTAGCCGTAAACCGAAGCCGAGGCAATTGATTATAGCGAGGTATTACTCTGCAGCCTGATTTCGCAATTCACGACACTCTGGACAGGACTAGATGTCGCTTCATTGCTTGACAATTATTTTGTAGTACCTTTCGTCCCTTGAAGTGCGTCCGCATGTAACAAGGATCATAATGTAATGAGTATTATTCTGTTAGAAATGAAATGATTTTATTTTAGATTTATCATTTCAGCTGCATTAAAATTAAAAGCTCTAAAATAGAAAGAAAGACCATCTTGAATTTCAAGAATTTTATCAGGAATAGATTATTTAAAACAATACTTTAAGATATTTAAGATGGTTTCAAACAATTTGAAAACGATACTATTATAATAATTTTTAGGCATGCATAGAATTCCTAGACACAAAGATTTAGTTAATGTTATGATAGAACTATTGCAAGATATTCAAAATTTACCTTACAATTTAATATCTAATAAAATGAAATTTGTAATTAGTAACAATTCAAGTAATAAATGTATAATTTTCTTGTAATATTTCATATCAAGTTAACAAAGAGAATGATTGTGTATTTCAAATAAATTGTAAATATCGATTTTGCTTAGTTTCGTTAACTAAGCAAAATTATTATTCATTCATTGAAACTATTGTTAATGGCTCATATTAATTATTCATTAAAATTTATTGCATGTAACTTTATACCCATGCTTGTCTTGTCAAAAAAAAAACACTCGAATTAAAAATTTATTATCCAAGAATACGATATGATATTGCTCTAAAAAGCAATTTATATCAAAGAGTAATAAAATATACATATAATTTTTTAAAAATTGCAAATTTTTTAAAATGTCATTGTTATTTGCATTTATTTACGCTTTAATGAACTAAATTGACGGAATCTCTCCAGTTTTTGAGTTTGGGCAAATTTCTCAACCTTAATCTCCTAAAAAGGGAGGACTATGCTAGGCAGAAGAGCATTGTAAACATTCATGAGTTTTCATATGAATAAAAGTGGGCAAAATCAATTAAGCGTTCGTGGCTGGATAACTGAATCTTGAATTTTGCCAACTATTTTTAATATATATATATATATCAATAAAATGTAAAAGGAGGAATATTAGGGCATTAAAATATAAAATTATTAAATTGATAATATACAAATTTCCTTTTGAAATTTGTGAATTAAAAATATATAATAAAAATAAAAAAAATTAAAAATTTTGCGATCTATTTTTCCCAAAATGGCGGCTTATCTTCAAAATCTTAATAAAGCATGATTGATCTTAAATGTACGATTGCATTTACAATGTTATTTTTAAAATTCCTAAATCAAGTGATTATTTGCTGAAGTTTTATCTTCATTTGTACTTTTTACAAGAAATTAACTTATGAAATGATTTAGTTTTCTAAATGTAGCCAGCTTTAAAATCTTAAAATCTCTGGAAATTTGCTTTGTTAACAGATAAAATTATTCTCAATTTTTATTATTCAGGTTAAAATAATAGATACTTCCATTTACTTTTATTGTATTCTAGAATGTAACTCGTATAATAAGAAATAATTAATAATTCTATTATTAATAATTAAAATTATCTTATTAATAATAATAAGAAAATTTCGACAGCGAATAATATGTATTTATAATAGTTAATTTAATTTTAGTTCAAAAATTATTATTACTAGATAGTTCAAAAAAGATTTTCAGCAAAAGAATGCGTGTTCCTGTCATTAAAGAATTATTAAAAACTTAGAATATAATATCAGTTCAGTGTTTAAAAAAATTAGTGTAATTATTAATAATTTTATTTCTAAATATCGTAATACCGCTTGCTTCATCTAATGACCTCCATTCATATAAAATCCACTGTACCAATACAACTGAAAAAATTCTGAATATCACTTTTTTAACCATTTTTTTGTTCTATCTATATTTTTAGAAACAAAAATATTCCAAAAATAAAAAAAGGATATTTTCAATTAGAAAATAAATTAAAACTCTGAAACTGCTTTATATTCTTTAGAGGACAATGAAGTATTAAAAAATAAATTTCTATTCTCGAAGTATGAAGTAATTTAATAAAGTTTCATATAAATCGCATATGTTGAATAAGTTTTACAGTAAGCAGGATGAAAACATCTTCAGTACTTTAACAGCTGCATGGAGCAATAAAAAATATACACTGATTAGTTGCATATATATAATTAATAATTAGACCAGGCTCCCCTTGAATAGTCTTTCTTGGTTATTGAAGTGTTTACAATGCGTTCATTTAATTTCAACCTAGGTATTTTGGTAAAAATGAAACATATAAAGGAAATCAGTTTACAACAAATTCATGAACACGGAAAATATAATAAGTATTTTGGAAACCTTCCTTTCGATATTTAGGGCAAAATTATTTCATCAATATATACAGATATGGAGTAAACACTATATAATTTGTAGTACATTACATGAGCTTGTATATCTTCGTTTGTATACCAATATACGGATTGAAAAGGAAATTTAGAAATATCTTTCGGAGATGCAGTCTAAAATTCCATACTAAGACTCTCTGATTAAAGAAATCTATAAGCTAAGTAATACTTCTGTAGCCTCATTGACCTTTGTAATAATTCTGAAAATTCACTATTTATCCAGATATGTAATAATTAAATCGATTTGGTAATTAGAAATAATAAATGATTTAAGATATTGATTCCAGATTAAAGAATGAAAATGTCATAAAAATTTCGGTTATTTATTTATAAGTCTCCCTAGCTATAATATGTTTCATTATATCACGATTGTAAGGATGCCAGAATTGTAATTACTACTGAAGTATTTTTCAATAATTTAAATTTGCATTCGATAGCATTCAGTAATGCTGTTAATTGATTAATTCGAAAATGAATACCCTCTAATTCTGAAAGAAAATAATAATTTAAAAATTATTTAATAATAATTAATAAATTTAGTGTTAAAATTTAATATTTAAGTTTAATTAAATGTAATGTGAAATTTAATAAATTAAATCTTAAAATAAAGTTCGTAAAACATTTACATAGGTATTTTTGTAATATAGAGTTGGAAATTTATATCATACAAATATTCATGTTTAGTATGACATAATTTATTCTTAAATTTTATTATTGTATTATTCTATGGAGTTCAAATTTTAAAAAAAGCTATTAAAAACTGTAAAAAAAAAGAATTCCAGTAAAGGATCAGTAAATAATGAATTATTTTTGAGGAAATTTAAAAATTCAAAGTTCATGGAAAGTTACGGTTAAGAAATGAAAAAAAATTAAATTTCGATTCAAAATAGCTTGATTTAATAAAAAGCGTATCCACTAAAACATGTTTCTAAAGAAAAGATTGTTTTTTTTTGAAATCTTAATTTTAGTTAAATGAAAATTAAGCAAAAATTTAATATTTAACCACCATAAACGCCAAAAATAAACCACCATAAACAAATTTTTCACCATATTAAAATACACCAATTCATCTTTTCGCTGATACGAATTTTTTCTGTTTTGAAACAATTTTAAAAAATAATTTTAAGGTTTCTTTAAAAATAATATTTAAAATTATCCATTTCATTTTTATAATAAAACTCAAATGATTTTATTGCTTCTACGAATATTTTACCATAGGGTTTCAATAAAAATTTTCAATTTTATTTTGCTTGCAGTTAAGGTTAAACTTTACAAGTAAACAATGGCGAACATTTTTGCTTTTACTTTTATAGATTTTTATATAACTTCATTTAGAAAATGCTGTTAAATTGAAAGTAAAATATATTTTCATCCTTATAGTTTGATTTTTTTTTTGTATTAAATAAAAAAAAAAAAATACTTTTCAAATCAGAGATATTGTCTGAGAAAGCCTTAGATATGGAACGTAAAATATAAAATTTATTTTTCAATATAAAGGAAACATCAATTCTATTTTAAAGAACTTTTAATGGAATTAAAGTAACTTTTAATGGAATTTCAATTCGAACTTGTTCTTAGTTGTTTTTAATTCACTTACTTAGAATTTAATTTAGTGTTTGACGAGAATATAAAATAAAATTCGCAAGAATAATTTATTTCATGTTGATCCAAATCCCAAAGGGTATAAGCTTCTCCTAGGAACAAAATAGTATTAAAAAGATTCGATGTAAATAAAAATAATTACTTTAAAATAATATATATATATATATATATTTCAGATAAAAAGCATTCAACTTTATTTTTCAATAGATTATTCCTTTGAGAGCATACTTTTCAGTGCTCATGTAGCCTTACTGCACTAGTTATACTTGTGGATGGACATTATTAAAAATGAATGAAACAAAATGACATATGAATGAGAAAACAAAAATTATGAGATTTAATGGATTAATATGCAATTAAAATATTTATTCATTGTTTAATACCGAAATCAAGATCAATTATTTTAAGCCAAGACGTGCTCAAATTATACATGCTAAACACTTTCATATATTTACTTTTGATTTTTGAAAATTAACTAATGTTTGTATGTTTTAAATGTTCAATTTTTTTTTATGTTTGTTAACAATAATTAATAAATTTAAAAGAATTAAATTAGTTTGTTAAAACAAGAAAAAGGAATTTAAAAATATAGAAAAATGAACTTAAAGTTATTTATAATGCAATTTGGGCTCTTTTTACTCACTGGCATTTTTTGGTAAACATTTAACATATGAAGAAAAAGAAATGGAATACTAAATGTTGAATTAATCAGAAATAATAGGTTTATTTAACATAATAATAACTTAGACATTGTTTCTCTTTACTTCTCGTGAAAATAAATGGTGGGATGTGCTGATGACGCTGACCATCAAATCAGGAAAATTCACTAATCATTACAGATATTTTTTTTAAATATAATTCATATTTTCTGAAATTAATGGAATGCATTATTTGGAAACAGTACAGAGTTCTGGGGGTAGATTTATATCAAACACGGTGAGTTTGATATAAATCTAACAGCAATCCGTTAGTTTTAATAAGGCTAAGTACTAAATATCCTGTGCATTGTATCAAATTATCAAATTACTGATACCCATTTATTAATAATCTCGAAAAGGTCATTTCGATATAACACTATTTCATCCTGGTTCTAATTGATTTGACTAACTAATTATTCAACATTGGTTCTTTGGAATTGAATGAAAAGAAGAAATGATAAATCAATGCTTACAAACATTAATAAATAATATTTATCTCAGTTCTGTCGAAAAATTGACTTCCTGAGAGAGGGAACTGTCTTATTAACTTGGGTAAATTTGCAGCTATGTAAAATTTATAATATTTGAGTTTTATGCAGAAGTAAAACATTTAGGAAATTTCCAATTAAGATGTAAATTAATTCAGTATTATTCATTTGGAATTTGTTAATTGGGTAGAAGTTATATGAAAAAATATTAAGTTTAAAGAACTCTGCATGAATTTCTTAACCATGTCCTAATAATCACAATTAACGAAAAATATTTATGATTTTTTTCGAATAACTATCCTAATAATTCCAAATAATGAATATCAAAAAAACCAATGCAAGCAAAACGGAATGTATATGTAGATTGCATCTACATGATTCTCATACAGGATAGTGTGGAAAAATCCATTAATGCTAAAAGAAAATTCAATACGTAATTAGGAAATATGACGATTATTAATAGGAAATTTTACGATAAAGCATCGAGATAAATATTTTCTTTATATAAATTACATCATAAAATAATTAAGCTTTTAAGTCAAATGTAGATAATTTTATCTACATTTAATAAATCGTTGTTTTGGGAATTTATGTAGAAAAATTAGCTTTTCCATTTTCAAATCAAAAACATAGTGTGATTTCTTAGAATTTTTATTGATGTAATATCAAATATATAGAATATTTGATATCAAATATTATGGCTATTGAATCCGACCAGAAATTTTAATTAAAAAAAATTGTGCTATCCATGTCTACATCAGTTTTTCTGAAAAATTCGAATTAATCGTAAAAACGTTGATCGTCGTAAAATGGCTAGAATAATTTTACAATCAGTCTAAATTCACGGATAAAAAAGATTCTTGCTTCTAAAAATGTGTGTGTTCTTAAATAGTAAAATAACGGCCCACTTAGAGAAAAAAATTTGACAATCAAATGTGAAGTTAATATTTTGTCCCCGTTACAAACCTGAACGAATTTTCCTATCAACATTACTTTCAATTATTGCTTTTTGAGAAATTGTGAACGCAAATTTTTATCTTATTAAAATATAATTTTATGCATTCATGAAAATTTCAAAGAAACTTTTTAGAATATGATTCTTTTTTATGGTCCGCGAAATTCTACCGGAATAGGTATATCCCAAAAAGTTTATTGAAACGTCGAATTTTTTAAATAATTATGCAAATAAAGATGTGAAATTTTTATCAGTTATTTTCTTCTATGATATACATGTCTATTGAATAATCCAAATGTTTTTTTTTCAATCTAAACAAAAATTTACAATATTCTCCCTACGAACACCATTTAAAATATGCTTCATTTAAACTATCATACGTTTGGCGATTTATTTTATAGTTTTTTTTTAAATATACATAACATTATAATAATCTTTCACAGCTTTTTTATTTGGATGTAAAAATCAGGCAATTTTTCGTTCTTTACATCTTGTCTGGTAAAAAACTTGGGAAACAAACATAGAAGCCCATTTCAGATAAGAAATTAAACTTATTAAAGCAACACAATCACTGTTATGCCTTTTTCTTTACATCAAACTGAAATTCTACTGAACTAAATGTTATAAAATGCAGAACATTCATGTTTGGGATTCACAGAATAAAAATTTGAACATTCGAGATTCCAGGGCGTTGCTTATGCGAGAAGGAAATAGCAATTTTTAAGTCGAGAGAAAGAATATGTGAATGTATTTCAGGGAGATCATTTTCTCTCTCTATTTAATTGTTTAAATGTCCGTTAAAATTCAAATTAGAAGGTTGATCCCCATTGAATGACAAAAAGCAATATCTTATTTTCTCTTTTATCTAATAGAGTATAATCATATTATTTATAAACAGTCGTTCAATTTCTTGGAATTCCTATAAAGAAATGAATATATCTCAGAAAAAAACGATAATATATTTTCAAAAAAATAGCATCGACAGTGTTTTTTCATACTTATTTGAACTAAGCATTTTATTTTATACATGAATTAAACACATATACATATTATTGACATTAATTAAGCACATTCTACAGAAATTAATGAAATATAGTCTACATAATACAGGAATTAAACTCAATCTACACAATACAGAGATTAAGTGAATTCTACATAATACAGGAATTAAACGCAATCTACACAATACAGAGATTAAGTGAATTCTACATAATACAGGAATTAAACGCAATCTACACAATACAGAGATTAAGTGAATTCTACATAATACAGGAATTAAGCATATTCTATAAATTATTAGCATTAATTAAGTACATTCTACATATTATAGACATTAATTAAACACATTCAAATATATTAACACAGCAATTAAGCACATTCTACATAAAATATAAATAAATACTAGGTTAATGAAAATCCTTCAGTGAATCGAATTTGAAATATTATAGACCATTTTAAATTAATATAGATATTTATTGTCCCATAATTTCTTTTCTTTTATTCAAGGGTCGATCTTTTCTAGACACTATAAGTAACGACAATGTATACATGTTTCCTGTTAAGTATCATATTAATGGTTGATAATATTAATCCTTGTTAAATATAATTCAAACGTTTTTCTAAAGCATACCTACTAATAGTTGTAGTTACTGTCGGAGAAGAAATGACAGCAGACTTTCATTTCTTGCCGCTTCTTTGCTAAAAAGATACCAATGCTTTCAGAAAAGATTGATTTTTTAATATCCCAAATGCGTCGAACAATAAATTTCAAATCGATAGAAGGAATCCAGCACGTGCTTTGACATTAATTCCTTTGGACATTATATTTTTCTTTGTGTCACGAATGTTATTCGAGTGAGCCTTTTAAAAATGTCTTCTCGTTCAAGAACAAAGCAACCGAAGAAAGTAATCGTTTCTGTACCTAATAAAACGTCACTTCTAACAAAGCGATGAAGCTAAAAAGGAAATAAATTTGAAGAAGTTTACTTTTCTTTTTACTTCTTTAGAAAAGTAGGCTAGAAATTTTTCGTTCCTTTTAAATTAAATTAAGTTAAAGGATTTTTTTTCAACTGGAGATATTCAGCTACTTCTGAAGCACTGGATAGAGAGTGTATAAATAAACAATTTTTCTAGGTATCTCTACAACGTATCTTTGAGAACAATATATTTAGAAATTTTTATGAATATTTACTAACCGGTTTCAAAATATTCAACTGTTATTGTTAAAATGAAAGTGAAATGCAAACTTTTAAACATGAAAAAACAATGTAGCTGAAAAATAAAAATTTATCCCCATTTGCTTCATATGTGGAAATCACATTTAAATTTTTTGGAATTTAGACTAAAAATGTATATTTCCTTTTGTAAGCAATGTTGAATAAATTGTAGAAACTTCGAAATCTCTTTAAAATAATTTTTAAGTATAAATACTTGAAAATCGATGATAACAAGCTGAAATTAAGAAAGGTACATCTTTACATTCCTGAGTTTGATCCTTTACCGATTTAACCACTTGAACACCACTAGGTCGATATATTTATTCTCTATTTTCTTCAGAATAAGAAAGCATTTGAAGAAAACTCTTACATCTGTCTGTGATGACAAATGCGAAACATGACGTATTGTAAATCAAGATTCAAAATCTATACGTTTTTGCAAGAGAAGTAGAGTTTCTCCTTTATTTGAGAATATATAAATTTATTCTTTTACTTAAACTGTAATAATTTTCATACAGTAAAGTATTCTGATTATTACTACCGAAATTCAAAAATGTTCGCATAAATGGCTATTAGCCGCATTAATCTGTTATAAGTGATATTCATAAATAAAAAAGAAAAAAATACTTACAGTAAATGCTATTAAAATTATATGAACTCTATGAGAATAGAGGATTCGATTTAACTGAACTTTTAATGGATGCAGCTTTATGCCATGGAGAATATTTTGGGTTTTATGGTTTAGTTTATTTGAATCTTAAATCAAATAGTGATAATGTTAACTTAGGTTGGTAGAACAATAAATCACATTCTACTACAGAAATATAAAGTAAGAAAATAAGCAATGGCATTACTCACATAATGGAAAGTTATTTAAAAAAGCTTTGTAAATAGTAAATATTCGCATATTGGTCTTGAATATTGTAATGATTGCTGAAGTATGTGGGAATTTTATATTTTTGTGATAATGCATGCAACATAAGTACTAGTTTAATCTGATTTTTTAGATATTTTCAAAATTTTATTATATATATATCATATATTACATTATATTGATATAATGTATCAATAATTTCTTCCATTAGAAGTAAATTTAATTCAAAACAGTTGATTTTTCCAATACTGTGACATGGTGAAATACTAGAACAATTTCTTTCAAGTGTTACTTGGGAAAAATGCATGACATCTATCTTGTTATGTTTAATATTAGCATACCATGAGTGAAAAGAGATCCCTCAAGTCCCAGTATCAATTTCGGAGTAAATTCTATGCAATCAGCCACCATCAAGTGAGGGAACTGTTTCTGCAACATCATATCCAAAAAGCGATTATTATTTAGATCGCAGCTAGAATTTTTTACTAATATAACTTTTTGGATCATCAATGCTGCATACCTTGTTATATTCCTTGTATATACTCCAGCGTTTTGTTCACTTACAAACAAATTTTAATGCATTTCAGTTGACTATTCCAATATTGTGAAAAGGCGAAATACTAGAACTATTTAATTCAAGTGTTACATGTGGAAAAATGCATGACTTCTATCTTGTTATATTTAAAATGAGCATACCATAAGTGAAAAGAGATCCCCAAAGCCCAAGTATCAATTTCGGAGTAAGTTCTACGCAATAAGCCGCCATCAATTGAGGAAACTGTTTTTGCAGCATCACATCCAAGAAGCGATCATTATTTGGATCGCTGCTAGCATGTTTCACTAATATATCTTTCTGGATCAGCAGTTCTGCATGTACTTTCTTATATTCGGTGGATATTCGGAAAGCACACAAAACTGTTCCAACGATTGAAAACGGCACCAGAATTATAATCACGGCGTTAGTGGTTATCATTGGTGTATCAAAATCTTCTTTCCTCGTTAGAAAGAAAATGGACATTGTCCAGAATAATATTGATATCTGGGTGCCCAGAAAAAAGAAGCAAGCTACCGACGTTGCTTCTTGCAGATTATTCGCCAATTTAAAATATTTTGCGTATATGTTCATCAGCGGTAAGAGATCGTATATGCCAAGCTGTTGGTGATTCTTTAAACTTTTGTGGAATTTTGAAAGACTTTCACTGAATTCGTAGTAAAGTACGGCAATTGTCATTGCTATAGAGCAAGGGACTACATATTGATAGAAGAAAAGTAGCAGAGTGACGAAACTGCGACAAAAAATATCAGCAATTACATTATCTATAGGAACAAAAAAGCTGAAATAGTGGGCAGATCTTGAACCATGAGGTGTGGTTACAGCATGCACAATGGCAGAGATCAGACAAAGCAGCAGCATGCTCGTCATAATGAAGTTAATTGCTCTTTTCTGATTTCTTGCATTGCGATTTTGAAAATTCTTGCAACTTTCATAACGATTCATTATTTTTTGTAGTAAACACTTCTTACATATAATGCTGTAATGGATGGCTAATGGACCGAATGCAGCTACAGTAGATCCTAATAAAGTCTCTGCGTAAAAGGCATTATCCTGATAAATATGTACGTACATGATAATTAAGTATATAGGTACTAAATGAACGAAAGCCAAATACATACGAGGTAAAAGATATTGAATTGTTGATGATTTGCTTCTCTTATCAATACCATAAATCAGTAAAATAATAGATATAATTCCATAATGACGATACGATTTTGATCTGATGGGGAATGGTAACATCATGTTTGTATTTTTAGTTGTTGTAATTAGGAACATATTTCAAGATCAGAAGGAATTTTCTTTCCTGGTCATATATTTCCTCACACGAATTTGAATTTTGATTAATTTGAAATGTATAACAAATACAATAAAATAGCACGATTGATCAAATAATCAAATTGATGTTTAGTTACAATAAATCAGTCAGTCTTGGTTGAAGAATTAGTACTTTCTGAGGATTCGACTGAAATACTACTCTTTAGTCATACCTCGATTTGTTGTGAAAAATACATCTTCTTTTATATCAACATCACATAACATGGGATGACACTTTCACGTACATGAAAACACCTTTTATGGCCGTTGCTAAGTTTTCCTTCCATAAATAATATGTTATTATAAGACGGATGAGTTTTCAATCATTATCAACTTCAGTATTATTACTGGTTATAAGAGCAACCGTTTATTACAATATTCAATTTTATAGTTGAACATTTGTTTTCATGCAGTTTTCCGAACTAAAACGAGTAAAGTTCGCTCCCTTACTTTGTTCACCTATTAACTAAAGTGCTAAATTATATAAAGTGTTTTATTCCAAACAATCACGAAATAAGACAGTTAAGAGTCTTCTTTCACATAAACAGAAAATAATCCCCATGCAAATCATATGGCCATATGGAAGAATTATTTTAAAACAATATAACATTATCCGAGCAGATGGGTCTTTAGATATTACGGACTTCTATATTACTACTTGTTTTTGATAGTAACCGCTTATTACAGCCCTCAATTTTATAGTTAAAAACGGTTCTTTATGCAATTTTGCAAATGTAAACAAGTATTTTTACCATTCAAGTATATACATTCTCCCTTTTATTTTATTCACCTATTAACAAAAGTGCTGAAACTCATGGCAAAAAGTTTAATATGAAAATATCACGAAATAAAAAGTTACGCCTTTTCTTTCGCACAACTTCTTGTCAATGCTAAGGCTTATTATTATAAGTATTTTAAAATAACATAATATTATCAAACTCATAGTTGTTTTTGAACATAATAGGCCAGCATATTATTACTTGATTTTGACTGCAAGCGCTTATTCTAATTTTAGATTTTGTAGCTGAAAACAATTTTCTTGTAATCTTTTCAGAATGTTTTTCCTCATTTAAGTCGATACTTTTTTTACATACATTAAAAAAAATACTAAACTGCACCATGATTTTTTTTATTTGAAATTATCACGAAATAAGGCTACTAAGAGTTTTCTTTTGTATAAACAGAAATTAATCTCTTTCAAAATGACAAGGTCTTATGGTAGGATTAATTTTAAATAATATAATATTGAATTTTTAGGTACTATGCACTTTCTTAGTATAACTAGCGTTTTGAGTAGTGCCGTTTATTATAATATTTGTTTTTGTATTTGAAAACTATTTCTTCATGAGGTCTTTCAAATGAAAAGAGTAGTTTCATTTCCGTTCATATATATATTTCTCTCTTCCTTTTTTTACCCAGTTCAAAAGTACCAACGTGCACGATAAAATATTTTATTTCAAATTATTAAAGAAGTAAAACAACTAAAACTGTTTTTATACAAACATGCAATATTCATAATTTTTTTTATATATTTTACAATCTTTGCCAGATAATTTATTTTCAAACACTTTTAATCAATTTTATTTAATGCTCAGTAATTTGTATTAAGTTTGAAGAAATCAGTTTCGTAATAATTTTTCCATTTTTGTTCATTTTGATTCACTTCTACATGGGTGAATGTATCATTATAACATTATCAAATTTAGTTATCAACTACTAGAAAATTAAATTAAATTTTCACTCAATACTATTAGCAGAACCTAATAGTAAATATGGAGAGAAATGCATAATTTTTTTTATATATTTTACAATCTTTGCCAGATAATTTATTTTCAAACACTTTTAATCAATTTTATTTAATGCTCAGTAATTTGTATTAAGTTTGAAGAAATCAGTTTCGTAATAATTTTTCCATTTTTGTTCATTTTGATTCACTTCTACATGGGTGAATGTATCATTATAACATTATCAAATTTAGTTATCAACTACTAGAAAATTAAATTAAATTTTCACTCAATACTATTAGCAGAACCTAATAGTAAATATGGAGAGAAATTCATAATTTTTTTTTATATATTTTACAATCTTTGCCAGATAATTTATTTTCAAACACTTTTAATCAATTTTATTTAATGCTCAGTAATTTGTATTAAGTTTGAAGAAATCAGTTTCGTAATAATTTTTCCATTTTTGTTCATTTTGATTCACTTCTACATGGGTGAATGTATCATTATAACATTATCAAATTTAGTTATCAACTACTAGAAAATTAAATTAAATTTTCACTCAATACTATTAGCAGAACCTAATAGTAAATATGGAGAGAAATTTATAATTTTTTTTATATATTTTACAATCTTTGCCAGATAATTTATTTTCAAACACTTTTAATCAATTTTATTTAATGCTCAGTAATTTGTATTAAGTTTGAAGAAATCAGTTTCGTAATAATTTTTCCATTTTTGTTCATTTTGATTCACTTCTACATGGGTGAATGTATCATTATAACATTATCAAATTTAGTTATCAACTACTAGAAAATTAAATTAAATTTTCACTCATTACTATTAGCAGAACCTAATAGTAAATATGGAGAGAAATGTTATGAAACTGATGATTAAATATAATTCGGCTGTTTTATAAGTAAAGTTCATTCTTTAAAACATTTTTTTAAAGTTCCTTGTTAATTATATTCTCTGTATATAGATTATTTTCAAAGAAATTTGAGGATACTTTTAAAAAATATTATAGGTTTGTTTCAATACTTTTCAATGTTATTTAATATCATTCTTAAAATGTTTGCAAAAATAACTCAATCAAGTGCCATCATGAGAAAAAACTGGTGACTTCCTTATTCGAAATATACCGAGCGGATATTTGGAACCTAATTCTAGAAAAAATACGAATAATTTATATTGAACTTACAGCATGATATTACTCATTTACTGTATTTGATTAGAATGCCTCTCACCATATTTTTTAAAAAAAAAGAATTGATGCCGATATTCATATTAATACAAACATTATAACGAACATATTTTTAATAAATTTAATTAATTCGTTATGTGTAATAATTTTTAAGAAAATAAAAGCAAAAAAGTATCATTCGATGTAAATCTTTGTGCGTCCTTGCATGAAATATCTCTTTTTAAAATATCCTTGCATATTATACTCAGCGGATAATATCATTAATGTTAGTCTTAAAAATTGATTTGAAAATGATATAAAAATGAATTAATCATATAGAATATCCCAACATCATCATAAACAAGTGATCTGAACATATGATGTTTCAACAATTTATAAGCTAAAATATGGTGGTTTTCATATGTCGTGATATCCAAGTAGTGGCAAGATCTAGGCCTCGGAACTTAGATTTCATTGTTCGATTATGAAAATATTCACATAATGTACGAACTTAGTATATATTGAGTATGGTATGAAAGATTAAATACCCGCCCACAAATTTTGGAATGGAAAAAGTAGGAATTTCGAAGAGAGAAACATAGTTGTTGTATTATCATGTTTTAAAATTACAAGTCAATCCATAAATAGCAGTCGTGTTTTTATTTTAAGAGTAGCTAATTTAACTAAATTTAAATTGTAAGTATACACTGACTATGGTATTAAAGATTAAATACCCGCCCACAAATTTTTGAATGGAAAAAGTAGGAATTTCGAAGAGAGAGGCAGAGTTGTTGTATTATCATGTTTTAAAATTACAAGTCAATCCATAAATAGCAGTCGTGTTTTTATTTTAAGAGTAGCTAATTTAACTAAATTTAAATTGTAATATATATATATTTCTTTTCTGGAAAATACTAATTGTTATCCATTAATGAATATCTTACAGATATGCAGATATATTTGCTTATATATCTGGTAAGACAAAACAATAAAAATATTTACTTCATTCCATGTTTGTTCTAAGAAATGTTTCATCTCCTTGAAATCATTCTTTTCTTTAGGTAAGTAATGAGAAGGTATTTCTTTGCGCTTTATTTTATATCTTTAATAAACTAAATTGGCGCTTTTAGCATATCTTGCAAAATTTACAACGATTCCGAGTCATTATGCTAAATGCACCTTCTTATGCTATGCAGTTTCTTATTCAATAGACTTAATGCCATGAGCAGATGCTTATTCCAAAATTACTTAAGAAAAATAGAAATGTTCTTATATGGTAGTATCTAATGATATCTTTTCTTTCAGGTGTTCATTTTTTAGTTATGGTTTCTGACTGTGTTGAAACCATTAACTCCTGAAATTTTTAAGATAATGCGTGCAATTTTTTCAAAACTCGACAGCACCAGGAATGACCAGAATAATAGCCATAATTATTTTGGACATTCTACGCACGATAAAAGTGAATTCGTGGGTAGAAGCATCGGAAATGACTTTTTCAATAGGCAGAAGCATCGTCAGATATATTTGATAAATGAAGTATTATTCGAAAGTGAGATTACTAAAACTAATCGCAATCTCAGTAATGCAACTCGAATGAAGAATGTTTATGAGAAGCTTGGAATTTATAAATTTGATTTGTTAGAACATGTGGCTCGGTAAAGCTTTAGATTATTAAAAAAAATATATTTTTGGCTATTATTATAGCACTGTTTAATGTTAGGACAGTATTTAATGCCCTAAATACTTTTTTATTCTGCACAGATGCTACACAAAAATGTAAAATGAGTTCATTCTTCTTTTATACGTATTTCAAAGTATCGCTTTAAACAATGCGACACCAGACTTGAGACTATAAATGTGCTAAATAGCTTACTTTAGGCAGATCACATAACGATAAAATGTAATTTTTGAACACTTTTATTTAACTTTAAATGTTTCATATTTGCTAATATGCAATTTTGTAATCGAATTTTCGATTACTTCCTGATGCACTTGAGTTATGAAATACGCACTATTTTAATATTTTTAGAAATTGATTGTCAATTAATCAAAAATGAAACCCTCATTTGACAATGAGAGAGTAAAAATTGATTAATTGTTAAAAAGTAGAATATGAATGAAATAAAATGTTTTGCTGAGTAAGAGTATATCCTTGAACATAATTTTTTATCAATTTTTAATGGATTCCCACAATCATTTTAGTTTAACTATACTTATAATATCAGCAATACTAATACATTTTAATTACGTGAAATTTAAAAATAACTTTTACTTTTAATAATCGGACATAAGTTTATATTTATAGTAATTTTATTGCAGTAGCGCTTATTTAATAATTACAGACAAATAAGTATTTTTTTCCTGAACTTTTACCGCAGAATATACAGCAATACAATTTTATTCTAATTTTTGGATACAATATGTTATCTTATATCAATTTACAACGATGGATAGAATTCGAAATGATTACCATTATTGTAATAATTATATCTGGTATCTCCTCCTATCTAGAGAATTTTATTAGATAATCTTCAAATTTTAATTTCATTTTATATTTTTCTGCTACATTTGAATGACTTCTTTCAATTGTATGGAAGCATCACCATACATGGATAAGTAGCCACCGAATATATAAGCGGAGTTTTGTTTCTCAAGGATTTATAATATTGGATAAAGGCCATATTACCTCCATACAATGATGGGCCTCCAATCGAAGAAAATGTTCTGTTGCTGATATTAGTTCTTACGGTTCCACTCTCTTTAAATATTATGACCATTTAATTAAACCCAGAATGTCTTGATGGAGAAATCAACTATTTACTATTTACTTTTTAATGAACACGGCTTTTTTATATTCTAATTAAATCAATGTCAAAATAATTTATAGTTCTAAAGAATTCTTTTTTTAACACTATACTTCATGAGGAAAATCCATTAAAATGTCTATGTTTTTTAACGTATTTGAGAAAGGTGGAACGATTTCTTCAATTACTAATAATGCTTAAAACTCGTAGCGTAGAACAAGCAAAGAATAGCCTTAATATATATTTATTTCCTTTTATAACAGCTCCTCAACATTTTCGGAAGTTGGTTTGTTATCTATTTCATACAAGATTGAAAAGAACCCAATTCCTTCCACTTTTCACCTGCCATTTTAGCTAATCGATGCTATGCAAATGAAAAAATACAATTTTTTTTTTTTGCGTTTCAAAAAAGAATGATCGGACGCATCGGACATTCAAAGAATCGAATATTTATAACGATACCTATTTTTTGTTATCACTGTAATGAATTGTGTCGTAGGCAAAATGGTATATCAATGGCAACGTATTAAACTACCTTTATTGCTGTTTTACATATATTATCTCCGATCCTTATTAATGCATATAAACCAACAAAAAGTTAATTAATGCCATTGCCACAATTGTAATCGAAAGTATTCAAGGATGTATAATGTAAAACATACTTTTTAAAATCACGAATAAATTCATAGTCAAATAATTGTCTCTAAATAAAATAGGGTGAATAAGATTAATGGTGCTTTACGAATGAAAAATGGCTTAAAACGTATATTAGACTTCCACATAACTTATTTGAAAAGTTTGTAGTTTTACGAATATGAATAGCAAAATAGAATATTATATAGCAATTTAATTAAAAAAGCTCCTATTTAGTTGGATTTAACAAATAGCGAGATTTTTATAAAGCACTTAATAAAGTTACTTTTTAACCATCTTGTACAAAAGTTTACTATAAATAAAATAAATATTGAAGGATTTTTTGTATGAATATGAATATTTAATAATAATTCTATGTAATTAAATAAGTAGTAATCAAATTTGCTATTTAAATGCTCATTTGAATAATGAAGAATTTTTTTTTATTACTTATGTAGGAAACTTTAGACAATGAAATATTCTGATGTCATTGAATTTTCATAACATCAGTTTAGTTTGATTAATATTTTAAGGACACATATTTAAAAGGATCTAAGTAAAAAGAATAAAGAAAACGATTGAGACTAATTATAAAATATAAAGGAATATTTTTGAAACCCAATATTCATAGCAGATATAGAAATATTTTTGAATAAACTTCCGCTTTACAGTTTTGTTGAAGAATGTATGAATTAATGGGTAGTATAAATGAAATAAAGATTTTGACATGTAGCTAGAGATAATTTGAATTACTTTGATAGATTTAATGGAGAAACAATAAGGTTTGATATTTCACATTATAAAGAAATATTAATTTGAAATATACCATTTAAGTGCGTTTTAATGGTAGATTAATCTCTCATTTCAAGTTAAAGATATCAAACTTAAATTTTTTATCTTTCCATGCAATACTGCAATCCATAGATATTAAATACGCTTTGAATTTTAAGAAGATATTTCGAAAGCCCATTTCTTGGAAGATAGAAGTTTTTGAAATAACTTGGTTAAGTATTACAATTTATAGAAAACTATTAATGTTCTTAAGGTGGAAAAGTAAACTCGTGATTAATTTGTTCTTTGAAATGTACATGTGACCAGAAAGTTTCTTGGAAATTTAAGGTATTCTATTATTTTAAGAATGAGTATTAAATTCTTTTCTCTCAGAAAAAATTTTGCGTTTCTATTTCTTTGTACGTATAAAAAAAAAATTATCTTGAACAATTAAAAGCTTTTGAAATACTAAATGGAAAAAGCAGAAGACATTTCGAAATTTTCCAGGAAAAGTTTGGATAATAATTCTGTTTTGTATCCTTTTTAAAGATGAAACATAGATAAAAAAAGTAAGATTAATTGACAGTCTATAATATAATACTAAACAATTTTAAAATGCTTCTCAGTTTAGAAAATTTATTTAATTTTTAATTATTTAAAGTATTTATAATTTTTTTGACTTTGAAATATACTATATTATTTAGATCTAGGAATTTAGATTTTTTTTTCTAAGCAAAAAAAAAATATTATTTTGCAAATAATAAGTTCTGAAATTGATGAAAGTTAGTGCTTATTTTTGTTTTACGAGTACTTCTTAGAATATTGAAAATATTTCTTGTACAATATTAAAATTCTATAAAATTACACATTTTGTATTACTTAGAATTAATAATTTAAAATACTTTTTTAATAAATGTTAACAATTTTATTTTTCTATCTAATAATCAGCAATTTATTCTCAAATTATATTTCTATTTTTATAATAAAACATGATATACCTTTAGTAATCTCTAATTAATTTATATTCTAAAAATAATTTATTAATCTCTAACTCCCGCTTCACTGTAACTTGTGAATGGCAGGGGATGTTATTTTTTTCGATGACGGCCAATTCTTTCAAAAACTATACAAGATCTAAATTCTTTCTTACGGTCAATCTTTCCTGCTTTTCTATTGGCTCTTGCCATTTCTTGGACAAAGAATTTTGACGATGCATAGAACTGGACTATTTTCGTAAAGTTAGAAAGAATGAAAATTATTAAAGAGAGTGTTTCTTCAAAGCACATTTTATACACATACAGAAATAATAAGTGAAAATTTAGTTGCAAATGAAGTGATACTTCTTTCGTTCATTGTACATAAAGCAGAAAAACAAACTGCAGTCTCTAGAAATAGAAACTATGTAATCAAATTCTCGGGAAGCACTTTTTTATATATAAGTAATTTAAATCATTTATCTGAAGAAAAAAATGTAGGTATGCTCTTAGAAATGGGCGAGTGTCAATCTTAAGAACCAAAATGGTCGAATGGGAGTGATTTTAAAGCTCTCAGACACCATTTGCAAGAACGGAACGAGCGTCTGAAGTTCTGAAAACTCTAGTATAACTATATTCTTCGCAATACACGAACTTAAGAATTTAAACACAATTCGAAATTCGAATTCTCATTAGAATGCGCAGCTCACTAATGCGCAGATCGACTAATGCGCAGCTCACTAAGGAATTTATTACATCCATACAGAGACGCCTAAAGGCTAACAACTACTTTGAGTCGAATTTTAAGCTTATCCAGTTTCTGACTAGGCATGGAAACTTTAAAGCATATTTAAAAAGATTCAATTTGTCGCCGACTGATAGGTGTTCGTGCTACAGTGGTGCAGTCCAGGATGTCAAGCATTTAATATTTGAATGCCCCAAGTTTATTCCGGAAAGACGAAAACTCAAGAACTGCCTTCGAAAGAACAATATAGCTTGGCCTCCTCATTTATCTGCCTTTGTACAGTGTAAATCATCTTACATTTCCGTTTGTACATATATCAATAGTATTTTTCCACGTATGATTTAAACTTTACTTTAGTGTGTTTGCCTACATATATTTGCATATATACTTTTGTATTTGTATATTTTATTTGATCATGCTTATTCAATTGTTTTATATCATTTACTGTATGTTTCTGTTACTATGTGAGCAATTTTGTTTCATTTTGCTTTTGTTTGTGTATCTACTTGTTTTCCCCTATTTTTCTTTCTTCTATTTTTGCATTTGTACCTGCGACCTTATATTTGAAATTTACTTTACTGTCGATTGCGTACTGACTTACATCTGTAAGCCTTGTGGTATACTTGTTGGCACACAAGGAGTTTAAACGTAGAGAACAAAAAAAAAAAGCGAAGGTCTAAATGCCTATAATCATGAACTGTGGTAATGTGATGAGTGGTTTTGATTTGATGAATCGACTATTGATACACTATTTGAACAAAATATATAGTTCTTTGCTTGGAACTCTCAAGATTTTACAGAGGGGATTGGCTTCATTCATGGGAATATTATATATATTATATATGGATATTTCTATGTCATGTCATTCATATAACTCTTATATTGACAAAAAAATGTGTTAATCGTCATTTGGCAAGAGCTGAAATGTTTGGTATGTTTAAAAGTCAAAAATCTGAGACAACGCTTCGTTTTTGGAGTTAGGCAATATAAAAAAAATGATGTTATGTTGAGCATATCCAATTGCAAATCAAAATCCAGGAAGGGCAAATGAAATTGTTGAAGAATTTTTCACAAATTGTGAAAAACGAAATAGACATGTATATCGTTTCTGCGTATACAGCGAAGTTTCCGTACTAGAGGACCATAGCCAATTAATTTTAGTCACTTTGAGGTACAGCCAATCACTCAGAATGTTCTATTATTGCTCCAGTCTAATTTAAAATAATACGATAAAATTAATATGCTACCGCTAAAAAATAAGTTTTTTAGTGATGAGATGTAGTTTATCGAAGTTGATTGATATGACTACATTATTTTTATTAATACCTTTTTGTTAATAGTGAACAATTATTTCAATGCTATTAACATTATGCCGAAAACTTCTGGTAAAGTACATCTTATTAAAACTAGGAAAAAGAAGTAAATTCAATTTTAATTTTTGAACATTTCATATACTTTTGTTTTCGTAATGTTTACATATGTATCACTCTAGAACCATAATTTTTTTAAAAAATTTTTGGAATTGTTATTTTACCTTCTCATAATTGTAAAATTAGAATTTAGTAACTACGTTTCGTAAGTTATTTCAGTGATGAAAAATTAATTTTCATAGTTCATGCAATTCGAAATGGTTTCAATTTACTTTTTGTAATGAATGTATTAATAATTCCTTATTACTAGTAAGAATGCATAGCTACATCTTAAGCGAGGGATGCGAGATCGGATGACAGTTTGCTCCTTAATGAATTACAGCATAAACCTTGGAGGACTGCAAGTAGAGTAAGCAAGAGGTGTAGCCCCCTATTATATTGAGAATTATCTTTAAGTGTAAATGTGTAGTAGAATTTTAAACGACATTTTTGACACAACTGCAAGTTATATAAAACGTATTTTAAACGCAGTCGCTTAATTTATAATTCTCTTTATAATTTTTTTAAATAATTGAAAAAGAAATATACGATTTTCAACATAGGAAAGGGAGGTTTAAACTGTTAAATAAGTGGGAAAATTGAAAAAGTAAAACCAAAGACATTTAAATGATAAAAATAGAAACTATAATAAACACACATATTTTAAAAGCCAAAACCATAGGAGTCAGTTTAATGAAGAACATAATAAAAATGTATTAATTGCATGAGATAATCACATTAAAAATTTCATATTATTTGATGAAATATTTATTTGTCTTGTGTTTCCAATGTTTTACTAAATAATAAATATAAATATAGTTTCTCTCTGCGGTAACAAATGTATTAGTAAGATTTATGTTGCATCACAATTATGTCTCTAAATTTAAAACAAAAACATTCCCATGAGAAAAATCTATTTTTTAATATTAACTTCGGATTATAAATACCATTATCCATATTTTCCATACTTTTAAAAATGAATAACTAAGTTACTTCTGGTTATATTTTTCGATTAAATAATTTAATTCAATAATTAAGGACAAGGTGAAAAATTAATAAATAAATTGCATCTAACTTGACTATTATAGTATTGTAGAAAAGGCTGTGAAAAGAATTAAATCCTTGTGTTAAAAAGAGAAAACCCGTGGTGCAAAAATATGAAGGATTTAAAATCCATTTATACGACAAGTTAGTAAAAGAATTTAATTGTGAGACTCTTATTCATTATTTCTTTAAGAAAAAGTATTTCTCAATTGAAAAATAAAATTTCACTGTTTTTCATATTTTCCAGGGATTTGGAAGAACTTACTAAAGAAGCTTTTAAAAAAACAGCTGTTTTGAACGGATAAAAAAAACACACACCTTTAAAAAAGTACATTGGAACTTTAATTATATTCCAGATTAAGCCAGTAAAGTAAAACTTTCGAAGAAGTGTATTTTGTTCCTTCTGGCGTGAAATTTGAAACTAATTTCAAGAAAGACACTTACTGCAAAATGAGTAAAGTAATGCTACTTGAAATCTCTTTTTTTCTTCAATTTCATTTATTTTCTAAAATTTCTTTTATGTCTTGATTCCGAATTTTTTTTATTCCCAAAAGAAAATGGAACAAACGGCTTTGAAAATAAAGCTCTTTAGTCAGCATCCCAAGCCGGGATTGAATAAAGGAAAATTTTCTTAAGAATTGGGAAAGCCCTACATTTCTTTTGTTTTCATATGTGCTTTTTTAGTTTGCTATTCGGAGCAAAGAAATAATTATAATAACATTAAATAATCAATATAATTAAGAACATTCATATTGTGACTGATTTAATGAAGGGTTTTTTTTAATAAAATATGAAATAGTTCTCATATATTATTAAAGTCTCTTTTCATTATTTTGCTATATATTAATGACTAAGGAATTAAAATTAGGGGATAGAAAAAAAAGAAAATATGGATTTTACTATGTATCTCTTCATTTATTTCAAAGAACAATAACATAAATAATGAGCAAGTTTTAATTTCCAAAAAATAACTGCAACATTCATTACTTAAAAGGATTTTAATGAATGTGAAAAAAGACAGATTAAAAAAAAAAGACCACATTTTTTATTTGTAATAATCATCAGAATCATTTCTATCTCGCCCATGAATCTGTGTAAAACCCTCTACATTTTACAGAAAATGATTAAATGGAGAAATGTAGGCAAATTTGTCATGAAGGATTTATAATTTTAACTATTTTGTCGCCCTTTAATTTAAACATGGAATTTAATGGATTGCAAGATTCAGCCATTAAAAAGTAAGAAATTATTTTAGAAATTTACAAAATACGGTATGCAATTCTCATTTAAAAGTTTTATAAAATCATGGAGTTATATATAAATATAAAGATAAATCTATGTATATAATATTGTTTTCTGATAATTGTAATGAATAATATTTATTTAAAGTAGACTAGTTTTTAATTTCAGGTAGCATGATACATATAAAAGATTATAAGATTAGCCTCTGAATGCAAATCTAATCGATATTGTAAAATGCATAGCTTGCCTTATGTGGCAGCAAATTGAAGGAAGTATTTGGTGGTTGGAAATTATCTACTAGAAAAAAATTCCTCTCAGCAAGCTAGAAGGCAAAAGTAGATTCTGTGGTGAAAGTTTATGATCCAGTTAACAGCTACGTTACATAGGCAATTGCTTTTGTATTGTGGTCATGTTACTCGGCTGCGAACCACAAGGTCCCAGGTTCTATCCTCGCTCATAATAATCCACTACAGTTCCTTTCCAACTAAGTTATAATTTTAAAATTCTTCCGATCCTTAAACAAAACCTTATGGGATAAACAGTCAAAATTAGGACTTAAAAATCATTTTTAGCCCATAACTTCTAAGATATTGCAATTATCGGAAAAATTTAATAATAAAATGTTGTTCGTATTAACGAGGTGCTAATTTGGCTAATATAATTTATTTTTCTGTCTTCAACATTAATGAAGTTATAGCGAAATGAAAATTTTAACCTCCCACAGTTTTTACACCCTTTGAACTAGATGGCCCAGTTACGAACTCATCCGAGATTTTTACATTTCTAACATAGTGCAAGTTAGTTAAAATCCAAACAAAATTACTCTAGTTATCCAAATCACAAGATAACATGGGTAAAGTGTTAAACGTGATAATATAACTTTTGAAGTGAGGGTGATTTTTGGTTCTAGGGACCATGATCGGTGATGAACTGCAGAAATTTTTCCGAAATCAGGTCATGAGATTTAGATTTAGATTTAGGAATCTACCTAAAAGCTATTGTGAGAATGAAAAGGAAACTAAGGAAGGATTAGAAATTTCAGTTCAAGCTCCCTTATGTAATTATTTCGATGAAATACAAAAAATAAAAATAGTTTTAGCACTCCCATTCCTTTTAAATCAAAGTTCGATTTCTTTACTTGTTTTCTTTATAATAATTATACTTATCTTGAATTTTTATACCTTTTTAATATATGTGAATATTTTACATAATTTGTCATACAAAGTCACTTCATCCAACTCTGTAATTCCATTTGATGTTTCATATTTTTTTTTCTGTTATCACAGTATCAACCATTGATTTTATTCTTTATAACTTCATTTCCAAAATGTTCATCATTGTTTCAAAATTTTGCCATGTAGTTTTCATCACTAGTACCCTTTTCAAATGTAGGTCTCCCACAGGTTAACAAAAACTAGTTAATGCACTATTAAACTCAATACTTATTTTCTACAATGACAGTTTATACAAGACATTTTTTATATAGAGATATTTTTAATATTTGAATATTTTGATGATATATTAAAATTTAGCTTATTACGAAGACATTTGATTAGTTAACTTTAGCCCTTCAATCTTGAAGGAAATACCAAAATGTATTATTAATTCACTTAGCATATATGTCTTGTTATTTCTACATAAAAGTCATTTTAACCCTAAAATACATCATATAGCCATTTGGCTACACGTTTTTATTTCCATTTATAAGCTTCGTATGACTCTTTCAAAAGATAGCAATGAGTGTTTGGAAATCATTTCTTAAATCCTTTTTGATAAACATTTGTAGAAAAGACCGATATACAGTAATTAGATTTAAATTGGAGACTTGGGAAAATACCAAAATGTATTAGTAATTCTACAAATAGAAATACTATCAAAATATTTTTTGTACTTTAGTTTTTAGTTTAATTTAGTTTAGTTATATTAAGGTTCCGTTTTAAAGTAACACTTGGGCTATTTTGGGACGGACCACATAATTTTGAGCCACGGTCAGATGACGAGGATGACACCTCAGCTGCCACTACCTTTCCAAACGTCCATACCACACCAGCTGTAGGACATTTGGACCCGACGGATTTAATGTGCACCACACCCGCTTATATGACGTTTCTTCGGTGCAATCGTATCTCGAGCTTGAAATCCCCCGTTCTAAAACCGAGACCACCAGATCAGCGCGGCCCCTTTTTCGCACTATAAAAATATATTGTTTAAAAGAAACTTTTATTACAGAATTGTTATGATGTGATTTCTGTCACTGAGATATTGCTTAATGCATAATGTAGCCTTTTGGCATATTATATAATTTTCAAAAAAAATATCTAAGAATTTTTTAAAAAATAATTTTCCTAAATTATATGCAGCTATTGAAAGCACATATTTTTTATAAAGAAAAATCATGCATTTTTAGGTTAATTCTTTCAATGTTTAAGAGAGTACTATCATATTCCATGATAAATATACTTAGCATTTTAGAACAGATAATGTAAATAATTCCGATTAGATTTAAGTTTTACCTTTAAAGACTGATTTGCAATAAGTTTTCTGTTTAGTCATAGCTACCAAATTGATTAATTTTGTTTCTTCTTTTACAGGGTAGCTCGTACAGACATAGCCGTGAATATCAATTTATCTTTAGACAAAAGAAAAGAAAATCTAGATTCTTCCATATTGAAGAAAACTCAGATTAATTTGTATTTCTAAATATGATCAGTTTCGAAAATGACTAAGTTTAAACAAATAAACATGAAATAATTTCGCAACAAGTTGAGGAATTTCGGGTGATCTGCATTACTACAAAAATGGCTAACAATCTGAGCGACACAAAGTAATTATATCTGAAAGATATTGCGTTCATTTCTAGATACGAAGTTTTGCGTTTGGGTTTAAATATAATCTTGGCAGTAATTGTCGCATGGTTGCACCTTATTGAAATTGAAAACCACACGCAATGAAAGTTCAGTTTAGTATTCAGTATTGTTTCTTATAGTAAACCGATTTATTAAAACATCTTTCAGGAAAATATCTTAGTTTATAAATGAGTAGCATGCAATAACCTAAACACAGTATTTAATTGAAAGAATGATAGAGCAACTAATTCGTATATTTTCTCTACATTTAAAATCTAACTAAGGACCATTTAAAATCTACTACTAAACGCTTACTCTTACAAAGTAAAACTATTCATCATTTTATTCGAATAATTATTTTCTATTTTATGCCGCGATTATCAAATTTTTTATTCAAAATAATTCTTCTAATGTATTTGTCTATTCGAAATGAAAGTGGCATTTTAATTTGACGTTACATTTAGTGATATACTTCACTTTATCTTATTAGTTAATTCTAAAATTAAACGTTCTGCTCTAAATGAAAGTTTAAGCTATGAATAGAAGAAATCATGTATATTGATACAAAATTTGTCATGAAAATTAAAGATACAAAAATAATTAAGAGGATGAAAGCGCATATTGCCTTTTTTTTGGTATTATAATTTATATTGGTAATCAAAACAAACGAAAAATTAATCCTCGAGTGTACAATCTTTACAGTACAAAAATATATGAAGTGAATGGTACTTACATTTATATACTTTGCGTTTGAATGCTGAAAGTTTCTTTCGTAATTTCTGCGTATTAAAGCTGTCTGAACACTGGATGATAACTTATTTTTCTTATATGAATTTCTAACTTGAGCATGTCAAAACGATCATTGTGCTTAAAGCATTGTTTATTTCGCACGGCTACATTGTCCGGAAAGTTCGATCCAACAGAACATTTATTTTATTTACAAAATATACACTAACAAATTGGATACCATTCAAATACCAGTTATCATAAGAAATTGATTTTACCGTAAAGAAGTAATGTTTAGATAGTATGCATCTATAAAGTAGTAATTGTAATCTTCGATGCTTTTTCTTGTTGTACCAGCCAGTTGTCATAGATGTTGGTGATAAAACACCATATGTAATAAAGAATACAAGCGAGATGTAGCATACACTATTTCATAAAAGATTTTGTTCTCAAATGTTGTAGAAATATTTGGTTATATAATACGAAAAGGTTTTCTAAACAGCATTATCATTTTGCTCGCCTTTTTTCTAGGTTTGCTTTTATTTTAAATACTAGTGGGAGCGGTCTCTCTAAAACTTTCTTGCATACTTTGTAATAAAGGTGTTAGACCAGAGAACGTTATGCATGGCACTGGCGTACAATAGTTACGAATTTCGGTTGAATTTAGAATATTTATTGAATCTATCGTGTGAACTTTGGTAGTTAACTCTAACATACGGTTAATAGCATCCATTAACATCCATAGAGTACATTTGTAATTTAAAAAAATCCTATACCAAATTTAATATATTTAACTCATTGCGTTTTCGATTTATTGCGTTTATATATTTTTAGAAGTACAGACCAAAAGACGTCGAAGCCTCGTTAGACTTGGTTCAAAATTTGATGCATATCTACACTATAGATATTATATCGCTGCACCGAATGTTTTCTACCCATTTCTTTTAGTAATGTTATGGACGCATTTCTTTTAGTAATGTTATGGACGCATTTCTTTTAACCATGTTATCTACCCTTTTCTTTTAGTAATGTTATCTACCCTTTTCTTTTAGTAATGTTATGGACGCATTTCTTTTAGTAATGTTATCTACCCTTTTCTTTTAGTAATGTTATGGACGCATTTCTTTTAGTAATGTTATCTACCCTTTTCTTTTAGTAATGTTATCTACCCATTTCTTTTAGTAATGTTATCTACCCATTTCTTTTAGTAGTGTTATCTACCCATTTCTTTTAGTAATGTTATCTACCCATTTCTTTTAGTAGTGTTATCTACCCATTTCTTTTAGTAGTGTTATCTACCCATTTCTTTTAGTAATGTTATCTACCCATTTCTTTTAGTAGTGTTATCTACCCATTTCTTTTAGTAGTGTTATCTACCCATTTCTTTTAGTAGTGTTATCTACCCATTTCTTTTACCCATGTTATCTACCCACTTAACTCTGCTAAATTACATTCAAACAGCAGGACAGGCTGAGTTCCTCTGAAGGAATTTTGTTTAGATTTTGATAGAAATCTATAAATTTGGTGTTAAAATTGCATAAAAAATTTAATTATTTTAAACATTTAATCACCATTCTAGCTCAAAGCGTTTTTAAGTTATCATTGTCAGAGACGGATATTTTACAACAATGTGTTTTAACTCAGGAAGGTCCAAACCGTGGAGATTCATCAAAATCCCGCGTTCGAATTTTTTTTGAAGATTACTATACTTTCCCTATATTATGTATACCAATGCTATATTTTACTGACGCCTTAATCTGATATTATATATAAAAATCATCAATGAGTATGAAATATAGTTTATTTATCAAATTTTTATCAGGAAAAAAACAACAAATTTGATTTTTGATCAACATATTTATACAAAGAGCTCTGTCATATTTCTGTAACTGATGGAAAAAAAAAATCACATTTTATACGTTAACAAAATTATCTAGATACTTTTTTGTCTTAAATATCGATTAAAAATTAGCAAAAGTGGAATAAAAATTAATAAATATAAAAATAAATTTGTAACATGAAGAAAGTCTGATTGACCAGATAATGACAGATGAATGGAGACACAATTAACAAAAAATAAAGACACAGCTATCGTATTCCTTAATTCAATTATTCATTGACTCGCTTATATCAGCGTTATAACTGAAAAAAATTATTTCCAAGAACTTCGTAATTTCGAATATTCTTTAATCAAAAGTGGAAATTTAATATCATTCAAATAACTGAATGAAATATTTTAACAATCGTATTACGTTCTCATTATTTTTGCATTAAAGAAATAAGATCAGCTGGAATAACAAAACTAATTCTGAGAAAAATGTCTGTTACTGAAAGAAATAATTCTTAATGGAGAGTGTGCCTGAAGGAAATTAATTTGAGAAATTCCGATAGTTTAGTTCTAGGAAAGATTTATGTTCATGATAAGTGAAAAATGATTTTCCTCGAATCGTAAGGTACAATCGAAAAAAAAAATGATGTGCTTTAATGCTTCTGTTCAGGATGAGTACCAAAGTTCTTTTTATATAATTATAAAAACAGATAAATATAGATTCTTATCATATTTTTTCATTCTGTTGCATACATTAATGGTAATTAAGATTGAGAATTTTAAATAAAACATATGTATGAAATTTCAATAATGGATTTATAATTCAGGATTCCAGTTTTTTTAATGTGAATTTGCTCTTTTTTCATATATACAAAGGGAAATAAAATTCATAATAAATATGATATAACAAATCTTCTAATTTTAAGAAGAACCAAAAGGATTTTTAGATTTAATTTCTCCTTTTAAAAAAAGCATTGCAAATTACTGCAAGTCATATTTACAACATAATGCATTAAATTTTGCTTATTTAATTTATATTAAATTGCTGTATTGAATGTTCTTAGTTAGAATTCTATTTCGGAAATAAAGCGTGTCACAAAATTAACGCAAGATTTGAATTCCCATCATTCATGAATTATAGTGTAGGCAAGCCTATTAAAATAAATGACAGCTGTAGCAGTTGCATTACTCTTATCTTCTCTTTTGGATACTAGATGGATAATAGATACCTGATTAGGCCATCCCACATGTCATCCCGTAATGCATTGCGGTTGTAATTAGAATGAGATGTGACGCTGAACTGTGATGCCGCGGGCGTGAATGTCTTGTCTTTGTGTTTGTGCTTGCTTAGTGTGTGAATGTGATTATTAAAAGAAATGTTCCTAAAAACATTCGTCCTGTTGCTTCCTGCATGGATCATAATAATCTACATACCACCACACAGCTCATTATTTAGGGTTAGTAAAAATGGTGCGTTTCACTGCAGAACAAGGTGTTTTCATTGTTGAACAATATTTCAAAAATAATAAAAGTCTGGCAGCCACAATTTAGAAAATTTAGAATTTGCCCCCTAGATCGTGCGATTTAACACCATTGGATTGTTTTTATGTAGTTATATTCTAGTCCAAAATCAAGCGTGCATTAAAGGAGGATATTCAAGTCTGTATCATCGAAATTTAGCCACATTTATGCAAAATTATTAGGAAAAATCTCGGCAAAAGAGGGCGTGCAAAGCACTGTGCCAGTAAACCCTTAGAGGCCATGTGCCCTTTGTGCTATTCTCTACATAACCTTTTCACATAACCATAACCCCAGTATATTTTACGATTGAATAAAATATAACAATTTAAAGAGAAAAAAACCTGTTTTTTTTTTTTCTTTAATTCAAATTACTCTTTGGCACATTGTTCTATAGTGTAATGTTCCATCTTTACTAATCCTAAACTATCAGCTGTCAAATGTTTTTTTAATAGAATTTCCAACACTTTACTACAAGAATTCAGCAATTCTTCTCTTGAGTTAATTTTGGGATATTCTTAAATAAATGTATTTCTCTTAAATTTAAAAAGTGACCATCTAAATATCATTTTTATTCGAAAATGTACGGATGGTAAATTAGTAAATGCGAGGTATTAGGAGCGCAAAATATATATCAGTTCTTTCAAATAAGTATAATTGACTTAAAGAATAATTTCAATAAATGATTCAAAAATAGATTATTGCAAATGTTTCGAAATATTATAAAAATAAAATTAAAATGTGTAAAAATACAAAAAAATAGTTTAAATGGACTAAGAATTTCCTCCGATAATTTGTTAAATTGTGTGAAAGAAGTTACTTTAACCATCTTGATACAAGTGAAATCAATAAATAATGCGCCGCGAAATAGCAGGTTTTCAAAAAGAACATAATTTTTCAAATAATTGAATGAGGATATAGCCTTTAAAATTTTAACCGTAATCATCCCAGTGCTATTTCGGGTTGTAGAAAACTTTGAATGAATAGACTTATCAGCTTATATTCAGTACTCGCGTTTACTCCAGTTATTTATATCTCCTTGTTCAGATTGCTAACTGTCTGGCAATCAGGGATCAATACGAAACACTTTACTTTGTGAGCATCTAATTGAAAATTATACAATGAAATTAGACATACGGATTACCTAGCAACTCGTAACAACGAAAATAAATGACAAATTTCCCCAACGAACATTGGGGAAATTTGCCTACGCGTTTAGTATACACAGATATTGCATACGTAGAAAGGTTATTGTATGAGGTACAAACAGAAGATCACATGACATGGGAAACGGGCGGGTATTGAATCTTAGCTCTCAATTCACATTCAAGAGGACCGATTCCAAATGTCTTGTGATTGATTCTTAAATAGCCTGTATTGGACAGCATGCCTCCCAGTCATGCATAGGGAAAGTTTTTTTCAATACATTATAAAAAGGGTTTCTTTAAAATAAAAAAAGAAAATTCGATATTCTTGATTTTGTTTCTTCAGTTAAAGCAATAGAATACATTCTCTTCGTGAATATAAACATACTGTCTCACAGATGATTTCTGATTTCCTTAAGATTAAGGATATTTGTAACAGAAAAGAACAGGGAGTATTTTCAAAAATAAGTACAGTAGACTCCCGATTATCCGCGGGCGGATTAACCGCGCCTGCCGCACTAAGTTTTTTTTTTTTTTTTTTCGAAGCAAAGAGTTGGTTGGTTGGTTGATTGATTTTTCTGGCACAAAAGCCAAATCTGGCCATGCTGCGCCACGCAAATGGTAAAAATTAAATTCAATGATATTAAAAAGCTATTCAAATTAGGTAAAAGTATGATCTTAAAATTGAACCAAATATATTAAAACGACACTTCAAAAAATTTAAACTACAATTGTATTCATATCCGACAAATGCTTTAAAAATTGTAAATGAAACCTAAATAAAATTAAACAAACCAATGGTTTGTAAAAATTTAAAAATATTAGGGTGAGGCCTGCCACCCACTATCTCACGGATGTCTATGGAAACTGAATTAAAAAACAGTAATCGTTGATTATTAAAAACAGGACAATCAATTAGAATGTGATGTACACTTAAAATTGTATGGCATGTCGTGCATTTTGGACATGGTTCTCCAAATAAAAGGTGTTTATGGCTGAATCGTGTATGACCAATGCGGAGTCGAGTTAATTTAACATCGAGCCCACGCATTGGGATGGTAGGCCAGAAACGAATCCTTGGCTCAAGCGAATGCAGCTTGTTGGAAGTCTGCTGATCCCAAGATCGTTGCCATAACATGCAGACATGGCGTGCAAAAAACGTCTTTGCATCGCTATGTGGAAGTTCTCGGTGAAGAAGAGAGCTTGCCACTTTTGCTGCAGCATCAGCCTTCTCATTTCCCGGTATTAAGACATGACTCGGAACCCAGCAAAACAAGATTTTAAAGTCTCTGTTTTCGAGGGTGCGAAGAAAAATCAATATGTCTAAAGCAACTGGATGTATTCGATAACTAAAATTGGAAAGAGACTCCAGAGCACTCATACTGTCGGTATAAATACAGAAATTGCGAGAACAGGAAGTCGAAATCACTTGAAGGGCACATATTATTGCGACTAATTCGGCAGTCAGAACTGAGAATGACGTGGGTAGAGAGTAGTTATGAGTCTCGGTAGGTAATACAACTCCGGTGCCAACATGTCCATTTGATTTTGATCCGTCAGTGAAGACCTCTGTATATGAATAATACTGACAGCGATGATAGTTAAAAAGTTGCTGAAAAATAATTGGTGCGGTTGTGGATTTATCAAATCCTGAAAATGGATTCAAAAATGAAAACTTTGGAATATCCCAAGGCGGGAAAGAAAAGCAATTAAAAGTCTGAATTGCAACATCATGAAGTCCCGCATCCTGAAGTAGAATTTTAATTCTCTCACTAAAGGGAAGGATGTGAGAGGGCCGTGCGTCATAAAGTTTCCGAAGACCAACTGGAAGGGACAAATGGCTAACAGGGTGTTTCGGTATCGACTGCACTCGGAAATAATATTGTGCCGTTAATTTCCGTCGGCGCAAATCTAAAGGCATTTGATTGCAGATAGCATACAGGCTTTCCACAGGTGATGTGCGGAAAGCACCAGAGCAAATTCTAAGGGCAGAATGATGTACTGTATCAAGTCGGCGCAAAACAGAAGGGCGTGCAGAACCATAGACCATACACCCGTAATCAATGCGGGATAAAATGACGGCTTGGTATATTCGAAGTAGGGATGGGCGATCGGCACCCCAAGATGTATTTGACAGCACTTTTAAGATATTAAGAGATTTTTCACACTTCTTCCGTAGATGTAGAATATGCGGAAGGAAAGTAAGCTTTCTATCAAAAATTACACCTAAAAATCGAACGTCATTTTCAACGGGGATAGCAATTCCCCGAATATTAATTATAGGGTCTGGATGCATGTTTCGCTTCCGGCAGAAATGTACGCAACGACTCTTTTCTGGAGAGAGAGTGTGCCCATTTCTTTCACACCAAGAAACTAGTTTGTTGACTGCATTCTGCAATTGCCGCTCAATCAAGTGCATATTACAGCCTTGAGCAGAGATCTGCAAATCGTCGACGTATAGTGTCCCTTGAACAGATGGAGGAAGTTGGCATAAAATTTCGCTAAAGTGAGTGATAAAAAGTGTTACACTGAGGACACTTCCTTGTGGAACTCCCTCAGTTTGGATAAAAGAGTCAGAATAAAAATTACCAACACGTACACGAAAAATTCGAGTAGTCAAAAAGTTTTGAATAAAAATAGGGAGATTCCCTCTAAAGTCCAAATTAAAAAGTGTATGAAGAATACCGTAACGCCACGTACGATCGTAAGCCTTTTCGATGTCGAAAAAGATGGAAACAAGATGATTCCTGCGAACAAAGGCATTACGAATTTGCGTTTCCAGATGGATTATATTATCAAATGTTGAGTGTCCTCGTCGGAAACCACTCTGCAAGGGCGAGATATATCCATGCTTTTCTAACTCATACACTAGGCGGGCATTGACCATGCGCTCGAGTGTTTTGCACAAACAACTCGTCAGATCGATTGGCCTGTAGTTCAATGGGCTAGCAGGATCCTTTCCGGGTTTAAGGATTGGAATCACAATAGCCTCATGCCATTGTGAGGGAAATTTTTGCTCAACCCATATTCTATTAAAAAGTTTTAGCAAATTAGATAGAGAGACCTCACTCAAATGGCGAAGCATATTATAAGTGATTCCATCCGGACTTGGGCTAGTATCATGGGTGTGAATCAATGCATTTTTTAACTCAAACAGATTAAAAGGCATATTATATGCAATACTTGTGCGAGTAGTGAAATTTAAATGATTTTCTTCCGCTCGATTCTTAGTCACTAGGAATGTAGGACTATAAGAATCAATGGCGGAGACTTTTTCGAATGCTCGTCCGAGAACATTAGCAACTTCCAGAGGCGAAGAATATACTATATTCCCCGATTTCAGTACGGGCAATGAAGATTCAGGATAAATTCCATTGGCTGCTTTTACCTTTTTCCATAATTTTTTACTGGATATAGAATACGTGATAGAAGAAACGTATTTCAGCCAGGATTCCCTCTGACTAATTCGTCGAATGCGGCGAGCATAAGCTTTGGCTCGCTTAAATGCAACAAGATTTTCCGTTGTTGGGTACCTACGGAATTTGTTCCAAAGCTTCTTTTGTTTCTTGTAACTGTCGTGACATTCCTTATTCCACCATGGTCTGCGGAATTTCCGTAGACGGCATGAACTTTTGGGGATAGTTTTATTTGCTGCTTTTAAAATGCAGTCGAGAACAAGCTGTACTGCCGTCGATATATCTACGGTATTAATCATTGTTTCTGTGATTTGGGCCAATTGCTTGAAATAATCCCAGTCTGCTAGCTGGAATCGGAAACGAGGTGGACCTTGGATCACATCCCCGCCATCAGCATAAGACACTACCACAGGGAAATGATCGCTATCGTACAACTCATTTTCAACAGTAAAATTCATCAATGGCAAGAGTATGGGGGAACATATGGCAAGATCTAAATTGTGAAAAGTGCGTGTAGGTTGGTGAAAGTAAGTTTTTTCATCATTGTTGAGCAGGCAGAGGCAATTATTATTAATAAAGTGCTCAATCTGCCGCCCACGCGAATTTGTATCTTCAGAACCCCACAAGGTATTATGACCATTAAAATCACCAAGTAAAATAAATGGCACAGGGAGTTGATCAACCAAATTGTCCAGATCTTGCTGACGAACCGTAGAATTGGGTGGTAAATAAACACAGCAGACTGTAATAAGTGTTCGCACATGTACTTGAACAGCCACTGCTTGCAACTCAGTATGGAGAGAAAGAGGTGTGCTCGGAAAGGAGTTGGAGGTTAGAATGCAGACGCCCCCAGAATTATGCAAGTCATGGTCTGCATCTTTCCGAACAGCATTATATCCTCTCAATTTTAGCGGAATATTGGTTTTCAAGAAAGTTTCTTGAAGACAGAAGCAAGTGGGATGAAATTTGTTAAGAATGGTTCTGATTTCATTTAGTTTGGACCGAGTGCCACGACAGTTCCAAGAGACGAAAGTACCCATCAAGAAAATGTCGCTTGAGAAGTACTAGGAGCATTCGATGGAGTTGGTGATAAATCGCAACTCATTTGCAGGTCATTATCATCCTCTTCAGACGGATGAAGTGAAATGCTATCGGGACTTTTGGGTACGCCACTAAAAATGGATGATAAATCCTTGTGGACTATGCCCTGACTCGCAAGTCCCAAAGCGACAGAATTATGCAAAATTGATTTTTTCATTTTTTGTGAAAGTTCTTTTTCTGAAATACCACGTTTCGAAAGTTTCAGTTTATGCGATCTGTTAGATTTTCTTTTGCGTAGAGATTTTTCAGTTTTGCTAGTTTCAGGAACACTAGTTAAAGAATTTTCAGTATCCGAATCTGATTGGTTAGGGGGTTTGATTTGACTGGTATTCTTACTGATATTCTTAGCACAGTTAGAGCAAGAGCAGTTTGCACAAAATTGTTGTCGAACAGCTGAAGCATAAGTCACACCAGGTTTTGGTGACTGGCCAATAACTTTACGCCTAGCTTCTGGGTAGGGAATATTTTCTTTAAATTTTATCGTTACTATTTGCTTTTCCATTAACCAACGAGGGCAAGATCGAGAAAAGGAACTATGATTGCCGGCGCAGTTAACACATTTCTCTTGTGCAGAACATTGCTGGCTATCATGATTTTTTTCCGCACAGCGGGCGCAAGTGAGAGTCCCGCGGCAGTTGGCCTTCGAATGGCCGAAACGCTGGCACTGAAAGCAACGGAGAGGATTCGGAATGTATGGCCTGACGGCTAATTTCATGTAGCCGACTTTTACACGTTCTGGTATTTTTGGTCTATTAAAAGTTAGGATAAAGTGCTTTGTGGGAAGGAGTTGTCCATCCCGCCTAATGGTTATACGACGTACATGCGTCACTCCTTCAGGTTTCAATTCATGGGTAATTTTTTCTAGGGAATCGTTAAATAACTCGCCACAAGTTATAACGCCCTTCGAAGAATTAAGTGCTGTATGAGAACTTACACTTACTGTTATAGTAGCCAGAGTTGATAATTTTAGTATCTGTTGGGCTTGCTTGCGGGTTTTCACCTCCACAAGCAGGTCTCCAGAGCGAAGTTTTCGAGTTGATGCGACTTCTCCGAGTGTTCCTGTAATTCCTTTTTCAACAAGAAATGGTGATACATTATGAAAGGTTTCGTTATTTCCTGAAATGCGTTTTACTATGAAAAATTTGTCAAATGGTTTTTCAAACAAGTTAGAATTTCTTTGTTGCCCACTGAAGGGAGCAAGGTTTTTTTTGCCCATACGATATCGATGGGGGTTCAGGCCCGACGACACCGCCCACCATGGAGCCCAACAAGGGATGGCAGCCACCGGCTCTGGGCACTTCCAGCCTCGGTACTTACCATAGTGCTGATCGGTTACCTATACGCTCGGAGTCACCCCCGGGGACAGTGACCACCCTTAACGCCAAGCCCAAGGAGTGACCCCTTCGCTTGATCCCCTTGAGCAGCCCAGCCATGTGCCTAGGATACCGGCCGATTGATACACCGGGGACCGAAATGTACCACCCGTCTAATGGGTCGCCACGCACGGCCAACACGTGGGGTTTCTGGCTGTCCATGAGAAGCAAGAAGCAAACAGAGCGGCGACTGCTTCTCATGGAGAGCTCCCTCGCTTGCCGTCGAGGGAAAGAAAAAATACAGCAAAAAGCAGAAGGCGTAGAGGAGTGCGAACAGAAAGGGAGTAAAGATCCCTGGGTACCTCGGGATTGGGACACCCGTACTCACCTATAGTAGGTGAGCCCCTGAGGGGTCCAAGCAAAGAGAAAATGCTTCCAAAGCAAGAAGCAAACACAAATGACTTATTTCTTCAAAAAAAGTGCAGTTTCACAGTTATGCTTTTATAATTACATAATACATTACAGTATTAAAACAGTACATACGTATTAATTTTTCTGTGTATCCTCGACGCCTCTCGTAAGTACAAAGCACTTTTATGTTTTCATTAACAAAATGCATTTTAGGTTAGTTTTGAGTGATATACTAAAATATTAAGCGTTAGTTAAACATTTCCTGCTGTTTACTTTACGTTTTATTGTACATAAAACGATTTTTCAAAGTTGGAATGACTGTTTTCTCTTTTGCTATACCCGTTTTTAGCTTTTTTCGGGTTATCCGCGGCGGCCGCGCCACCCAATTCCGCGGATAATCGGGAGTGTACTGTGATATTCAAAACGACATATTTCTAAAAGAAGAAATTATTAGAGGAGAGAACTAGGAATACTATCTTAATTTTTCATTTTGATTATGACAAATGATTCGATTTCTTTTTACTGTAGAAGATTTCATTGCATTTTTCATGCTATGTGTTCCTATAGTTTAGTTATAGTAACGTCCTGTTTTAAAGTAACACTTGGGCTATTTTGGGACGAACCTCATAATTTTGAACCACGGTTAGATGATGAGAACGACATCTGAACTGGAACCCCCTCTGCAAACTTTCACAACAAATCGCTTTGCCTCAACGGATTTAACGTACACCAGACCAGTTTACGCAACCGTTCTTCGGTGGAATCGGGTACCGAACTTGAAGCCATCTAGTTCCAAAGCATAGCCATTACCCTACGTGTTCTTACGGTCTGATTATTAATTATCAAGTTTGTGGAGAACTTTTGAAAAATTTAAGAAAGATTGGAAGTTCGTCAAAATTGACACGTTTAAATCTTTATGTGTTTATTTATTTACAGTAATCCCACTACAGAGATGATCCCATTTAAAGTATATGATCCAAAAACACGCAGAGAAAATATTCCCCAAAGTAGCAACAGAGAATGCAAAATTACAAAGTTCAATATTATATTACCCAAAGATCCTGAAGAATTAATACAGCGATATTCTGTTAATGTAATTAAATTTAGATGTATATCATTCAGAAAACACTCCCATTCCTTAAAGTTCTAAAAGACACAGCAAAATCTACAGAGATCAGTGCATCATTATAATTGATCGAATCACTCATAACCTTAAAGAGGAAAATAACAAGAGAAAAAATCTTATTTGAAACACAAACTAGACAAATTAAACATAGTGTCACATACATGGAGTTAGCGTAGATAAACCGTGTGTTAACTAAAGTCAAAGATAACATTCGTTAATCTCAATTCGAGACTTTATCCAAGGAACGAAACATTACATCTGTTTTTTATCGACAAGAAGAAATGACTCGAGTCTTTCAGATTGAGAAAGATACAGAAATTTAAGAACATTCTAGAACAAACGAGAAATAACAAAACACTTTTTAGGCAAATTGCCTGCAGTCAGATACGAACTTGCGAACTATCGCTTTCAGTTCATATTATTCTACAGCTGAGCCATTCAGTCCACGTCAAGTCAGAACACTTAATATGTCGTAGACAAGAAGAAAATATATTTTGAAAACAAAGTCCATTTATTTTTCTTGTGAAGTAAGAATTTGTTTTTATTTACCCAATAATTAAAATTTTGTTCGGTAACGCTACATACAATATTCCGGATGAAATTTTTAACATGAATACAACATAAAACTTCCAGGCAAATTTCGCTCAAAAATTCTCTAGTTATGCGTTTGAGAATTTAAGCATACGATAAGGCTGTGGTAACCAGATTCAATATGATGGATAAAATGAAAATTAGTCTCAAATATAATACCTAACTCTGTGACTGACTGTTAGCATGATAATACAAGATCATCAATTTTATAAATATGATTTAAAGACTAAGCTTTTTTAGTATAACATAGAATACTATATTTGTCAATACTCAATTGTAACTTATTGCTTATCTAGATTTGTCTGAGCAAGGAGAGCATCTAAGAATATATCTAGCTAAACAACTTCATCAGTAAATAAAAGATATTCCGAGTATTTTAAAACACTAATATGATAATTAATGATAAAATAAAAAGCAGATGTCCAAAATTAGAGTCTTGTAGTACACTGGAAGTTATCAAGAACTGACGTGCAACAACATTTTTAAAATTAACAAAGAAATTCTTGCTATGTAAGCAAGATTCAGACCAATCCGTCAAGTTAACATGAAACCCGAGACTACCAAGAATTCCAAAACTGATAGATCAAAAACTGGCGTAAATAACATCTAGTAGAGAATCAATGTCAATGGAGAAATAATCTTATTTGGCAAGAAGAATGTATTAGTAGTAATTGAACGTTCAAGAATAAAACGCTGGTGAAGTGAATTAGATTCTAAACTTGCTAGAAAAGTATTTTATAAAGTATACTTCCAAAATTCTTATAAAGAGGGCTTAAAATGGCAATAAGACAATAGTTTTTACAATCATGTGCATCACTTTTTTTAAAAAAACAGAAATAATTCTTCTTTGCTTCCAGACATAAGAAAATTTATCAGATCTCAACGGCTAGTTAAGAAAAATAAGCAGAGAATAAATCAAAATATGCATTTCTTAATTGTCATCTTCCATGTCCGTCGAAACCATATCTTCTTAAGTAATTCTATGGATTTTAGCATAATAATCAGCACAGCAGCTGTTGAACGCATCCTTTATAATATAATATGTGTTAGACTTGTAAACATTTAAAATAGTCAGCAAAAGAGCTAGTGAGATCGTTTTGATTTTCATGGCACACATTTTAATGACATGTTGTTTAGGTATATTCTGTTAGATGAATCAATGTTTTTATTTTTAAAAAAATGAGTTGGAAATTGGATTGTTTTTCGAGAATCACAGATGTGTGTTATAAACTTTCTGGATTTTTAATGATAGAAATAAGGATTACTATTTTTTAAATTCATCAACAAGTTGTAGCCTCCTTTTACTTAACAACACCACAAATTCAAATGACTACCAGAAGGAAAATTTATTAATAGAAGTTTTTTTCATTAAGGAAATAGTTCGGAAAAATACAGACTAAACAATTTATAAAAATTAAAAAAGCTACATCATCCACGTCACTAAAATTAAATAAAAAATCCCAGTCGATCCCACGAATAAAGTACCATAATGATGATTTTAAAAAAAATCATATTTCAAAACATGGTCAGTACGCTTACTGACACGAGTAGGATGCACAAATTAAATAAAAATAGATAGTGCAAGATGATGATTATTCTCAACAACTAGATGCTTGTCACTGTGTAGAATTCCAATAACAGATGACATAATATTAGATAAAATCAAGACAAGACATTTGCCATTACAATTTAGAATCTATTGAATTGTTTCATATTAAATAAATGCAAAAGGATTAAGATTAAAACAGTCTTTTAAGATTTTTACTAATATACAAGCTAAAATCACCAAAAATATAAGTATTCTCAGAACAGCTAAACCGTTCAAAACAATGAAAAAATGTTATCATACGTACCAGTAAACGAAGCAAATGCAAAACATATAATTGCAACGTTTTCCATATTTCAATTTGACCGAGATGCAGATACACTCAAGATCAGTCTGTAGAACAAGAATCATAATAATATTTTTTTTTCTTGATAGTAACGAAAAGACTACCACAACGTTTACAAGAGCGGGAAAAAGTAAAACCGAGTTTATTATCCAAGAAAAATGTGAGAAAAACGTTATCGATATCCGATGTCAAAAATATAAGATCAGTCGATTTAATCTGATTGTCACAATCACACAATCAGATAGATAACATCAAAGTCTTTAAAGGCAATGGAACCAAAAATTAGAAGTTTTAGTACTTGAACAATAAACATTTAAAAAAAGCGTATCAATTGTCATTGCTGGTAAGGGTGTTGGTGAAGTCAGGATTAGCTGGAAGATTAATACAAACTCGGTCAATCTGATGTTCTTTCAATGTACATCAAAACCCGTAAACATACAGCCTTCAGGTGGGTGATTAAATTCACTCTCGAAACTTTCTATTTGAAAAAGCGCACACGATTGAAATTAAATTTAAATTTAGTTTCAAAGTCCAGAGCAACGAATTTCATAATTGGATCCCAGCTCACGATAGCCATGCTGTCCAAATTGCAATATGCGTCTTTAACAAAGTTATTTATCTGAAACATTTAAATCTTATGAACTTTTTAAAATATGGCAAGGATGTATAATTTTTTCAAAAACTTCCAATATCCTGTTTTATTTAGCATCATTGATACCGACTACATCAAGATTTTCTATGTTATAATATAGTGAAAAAAGTATGTGTTGCATCTAACATACGATCTAAGATGTCCCTTGCATCTGAAAGTTAGAAAAGGATATATAATCTTTTAAATGGATTGTTTTATTCTTAATCAATACTTTATATTAAATAGTGTTTTGATGTGAAAGAGAAATATATATTTCTGTGAACAAAAGCATTTATATAAATAAAACCAAAATACGCATTAAGTAATTTTATAATGTTAATTCGTCCCTATAATGACTTTATTATACAAAAATTCGAATATCAAATAACGTAGATATATAATATAATAATTACAAAGTATGCCATAAATCCATTGAAACTTCTAAAACTCGTAATAAAAAAGCAATGCTCGGAAAATTTCTGACTTTCAGGTATATGTTCAGAAAGCATTCGAATTTTTCCCATTAAAATTGATTCAAAAATGACCTATAGAGAGCGTTCACGCATCAGACTGAGGTGATTTATGCAAATCAGGAAAGCAGAACACAGTAACTTAACACAACACATTTTATTTAGACCAAAATATGTTCAACATGACCGCTATCTCAAGATACTAAAACGTGTGAAGCATAACTACGCCTGTTACAGTTGAATTCAACATGTTGACATCGATGTCACTGACGACAAGTTGAATGGCATCTTTCAGTTCCACCGAAGTGGCTAGAGAGCCCCAGGACACAAAAGTCTTTAGGTATCCCCACAATCAAGTCTGCTGGAATAAAGTCTGGAGATCATGAAGACCATTTAATCTTACCTTCTCGATTTATCATTTGGACTACAGAGAAAATATCTAGGACGGAACGAGCAAAGTGAGACAGAGCACCAGCCTTCATGAAGGTGACGGCAAGTATTCACGTATTCGCTACAAAACACGCACAATGTGGTCTCTCAGAAGCGTAAAATTCTGTTCTGCAGTGACAAAACAAGTTTTTTTTTTTTTTCCAGACCGGGTACAAATTAAGACTCTTCAAATTCGAAAGGGCCTAGAATGAAGGATGCTGTAGAATGCGCCAAAAAAAAAAAAAAAAAAAAAAACGCACGCGAAGAATGTAATGGCTTGCTAGTATACTCGCACGATTTGGAATTCGCCCAGATATGACAGTTTTGCGTACTGATGTCACCATGCAATAAAAAGTGGGCCCCATCTATCCACACAATGATCAGTATCTATTGCGGGCCACATTCCATTTGTTCAAGTGTCCATGTCGCAAAAGCCTGTCTTCCATTGGAAGTAATAATTATCATTGCTAACAATAATTGGTGAAGTGCCCGTATCTTATACGGTTGCAGTTTCAAGATTCCACCCAGAGTGCGTCGGATCGACATTTCCGGAATCATCATTACTCTCTCAACTTCATGTGCACTATTATTCCGCGATGATGTCTCTGCTGTCAAATTCCCCATGACAGCAGGGACGAGTTCCGAAATGATGGTCGGGGACTATCCTCCAAACTCCCAGTATAATCAAAACGGGCGCTTTGTCTGCATGTGAATATAATAAATCATAAATACATAGATAGATAAAATTTGGAATTATGGTCATTTGAAGAATTCTATAAAATACTGAATGAAATCATTCAGCCGGGCTGCCCGAATGCAAATGGAGAAGTTAAATTCAAAACGATGAGAGGTAGATATATAAAATTTGGTGCACACACATTCAAAATCTAAAGTACAAACGAAAACAGAATGGTTACACGTTAAGGGGCGCCAGTCTGTTGGTTTGAGCTTTTCATGTATATAAACGCAATAATACAAAAAGGCAGTAGCTTAAATAAACATTTAAACAATTGCAGATCTGAGTTAAAATTTTGTTTTATTCAATAGGGAAAAAAATACTTATTCGGTTTCAGGTATTTGTGTATTAACTGCATCTCACAAGAAGTCATCTATAATCGCTTTTTAATAGGCTTTTTCTTAAATAATGTTTGCTAATAGTATGAAGTTAGTAAAACAAAAGTACTGGTTTTCCTTTCTTATACTACGAGGCTCTTATGAGTGAGACTCTGAAAATAAGCATCTGAGTACTTGTTATATTTACAACCTTGTCCAAGTTTCACATTTTTATTCAGGAGTGGGGAAAGACAAAGTATACACGAAAGTTTTGATAAAACCACTTCCGCTAGTTTATTTTTATTTTTTAGAAATTAATCTCCCTATACCTCTACAGTCTGCAGCTGATTTTTTTTCATGCCGTTCATTACTTTTAGCTGCAAATGTCACAAAATCCTTGAAAATTATTTTATAACCAAACTGTATATTTTGCATTGAATGTAAGAGCTGATACTAGTATAATCTGACTGAAATAAGGGAATTAATGCATAATAAAGTATTAAAAGACTGAATTCCTCCAAATAGAATTGTAAAAATATATATTTTTACAAGTGAAATGCACTTACTTTATTAAGTGACATAGTCTTTATCTTTTTAAAATCTAAAAATATCTTGGAAAATAAAAGATAATGATGAAATGGGAATCCTTACTTATAATTGATTATTTCAAAAATTACGATCACTAATTTTTTTTTATACTAAATGCACATAATTTGGGCTAAAGTATTGATTAGAGGAAAAACAAACAATCTATTGATAGTATATTGTTTTGGGAAACAAAGGAAGGGGATATTTCCTTCACGGGACACAAGATTCAAATACAAAGTTCTGTGATACAGTTTTAAGCATTAAACATTCTTTATTCTATTTTTTCAAACATGGAAACAGTGTCAGTATAAAATTGGCAAATATAAATTATTATTTTAGATCTGCCGCGATGATTTAAATTTTGATTTTAAAGAAACTACTCACTTTAATATTTTAATAACAAAATACATAAGTTAAAATCAAATATTTATTTACTGTCATCTTTAATAATTTAAAATGAATGAATTCATTAAAAAAATTATGCTCCATATAATTCTTAATTCCTAGAATTTTCAGGCATATAATTAAGCATATACATTTCCAATATTTGAGATCTTTATGTTTATTTAAGATAACATATTTCTTTTTCGCTAATTGGTTTTTTTAAAAACTTTTTGCAACATTCTATTTAATTAAATATAACAAATGTCGATTATTTTTTAAATAATTTTTTTAAATTATTTTAATAGCCAATTACGATTTTTATCAATTAATAATCCAAGGTAAATAAAGGCCTTTATTATTTTGTATACGTTAATATTTTTTCTTAAACGAAAGGTCGTTTCGTAGAATTATTTTTCATCAAAAGACATCAGTAATGGATAAAAGTAATTGTAATCCCTTGACGAGATATAAATAAAGTGAAATTGAAATGTACCAATTAAACATTTTCCTGGATATTATGAATTGAAATAAGAGTACCGAATAAAATAAATGCTCTGAAAAAAATGAAAAAGATTTTTTTAATAAAATCGATAAACATTTTTATTAGTTGATGAATCATTTTCTTGTTAATTATATCCATTGAAATAAGTAACGTGATATTTAAACACCATTTCACATTAATCTGAATTAAGTTCTGAATAAATGTTAGTGCGAGTGTTCTTGTTATTTGTACATATTTTAAAAAAAATATTTATTGCATACAAATACATATTTATATGTATACATTTATTTATTCCATATAAATATATGCATCTATATAAATAAGCAAAACTATTTTCTCTAAAATTTAAATTGGTGATAATATTGAATATCATTCCTAATATAATGATTTATTTTATTTCATAACGCAAATATATTTTATTTTTATAAAAAATGTCTTTATTATTAAAGCTACATTTAACTATATGATTTGGAAGTTAGATTTCCAAAAACCTCTTAACTACTTCGTAGTAAATACCACTAATTCTGGTTTAAATAATCATTTTGAAACTCATTAGTCACACAATAAGAAACGCTGTTAATAAGCGAAATATATTTTTAGTTTATATACTGCCTTTTTATGACAAAAATTCCCATTATTAATTTCATAGTCTAGACAGAAGACTTATATGAGAATTTAAGATTGCATTTTCAATGTCATTTTCACATAACAATGCATAAGCATTTGACAAAATATTTAGTCGGTATATTAAATATTTTAATTAATATATTGAAATTTATTAAAAAAAATTAATTTAATTAAATAGTTTTATTGCTTTTCAGTTGATAAAAAAATTTGAAAGCAAATTAGGAAAGATTATGTAAACTTTTGGTTTTTATCTTTTGGTGAAAAGCCACATAAAAGTATGTTACTATATTTTTTTTTGAGAATTTATTTTGTTTCTTTGTTGTGGTTTTCCTTCTGCATGCAAATAATCTCATATGTGATTTAATGGTTTATTATTGGATTTGATTATGCTATTCTTAAATAATTGGGGAAACAATTAATATTTCTTCAAAATATTTTTTTTAAATAAGGATTTAATTCAAAAATTACTTTCAATTCATATGAGTAATTGTATTGTAAAATGTTAGCGCTGATAACCGTCTAATTTTTCATGAAATTAACATTATTTATACATTATACAATGTTTATTTCACTTATTACATTATAACATAAGTGTAAAAATTTCATGGGGAATCAATTAAGCAAGTAAAACCACAATGAATCAAGTTTAAAATTTTCAATTCTTCTATTACAATCTAAAATAAATGCAAAAGTTAGTATTTACTTAGGTAATAAAATCAACAGAATACTGAATTTCAAAACAAGCAAAATGGATTCATTAAATAATCGAAAGAATAAAGCAGTAAAAATTCGTCAGTGAATTGCAGATTCAAAGCTTATACACTGGTACGCATTACTTTTTTAAAAAAAGCTTGCGTGTTTGAATTAAAATTTAAACATGAAGACATTTTGTACTCTTATTGGATGGTCATATTTCAATTCCAAATATTGGGGTAGAAATATGCGGTTTCAACATTGCGGTTGTTACAGTGATTATTTCGCTTTTTAGTAGGCATATTACTTTCGTGGAGTCGAATTACCTCAAGTCCCAAGATAGAATAGTCCCAGACATGGGTGAGGGGGGGGGCGAGACCATTAGAATTCAAACTTAGTCCGTGCTACCATACTGATGCGATGACGTCATTCAGTTCACCCTGGATACCAAGACAGGGACACAGTAGCTCACATGCGGCAACCTATTACTATTAATAGGTAACTATAAGTTATAATATAAATAATAATAAGCTAATATAGCCGTTTTAAAATATGTAAGACTGTATTGTCATTTAAGCATGTTCAAATTTTAATAATAAATTTGTGACTTCTATAGAATTTTTGTCAATAAATTTTAAATATGTTATTTTGAGACTATTACAGATTTTTTAGTAAAACTTTAATTCTTGTTTTGGGGCCAGAGTCGTGGCTACATTTCCGTGAGTTCTGAATTCGATATTCGATTCCGTGGATAGGACAAATGTAGGTGTCTGATGCTCATAAAAATCGTCGAGTATTAAACGTCTTTCCTCTAGTTTAAAGCGAAACATGAGAGATGGCTCAGGTGCTATATTTGTCATCTGATTACAAATAAAAATTACAAGGTTGGGTCAAAAATTGCCCTTATGTGACTACAAAGTAATTCAAAGTAAAGTCAAATAGTTTCAAAGGGAATCGGAAATTTCTTACCGGAAATCTCTACCGAAAATGTTTATCTTCAAAATGAAAACCATGGCAAGCATAGAAATGCTAGCAACAATGAAAGGTTTACACATATTCATAAGTGTTAAAATCGAAATTATTGTAAATGCATCTTCAAATGTTATTTTAAATTTACACTCTGAAAGAAAATTTGGTAATATTTTGGTTACTAACAGAACAAATGCTTCATTTTTATTCATATAATGAAAAAATCTTATTTAGAAATAAAAAACTACCAATTTTAGCTATGATATTAAATTTATACAATTTAAATTAAAGTAATACAAATAAGTTTGTCACTTAATTTCAACAATTCATTAGGAATAAACTATTTATTAGGATACAAACAATTTCAAAATATTTGAGTTTCCCGTCTTTAATTCATTATTGCAAAATTTAAGAATTTCAAATAAAAACCAAACATTACATAATGTATTTGAGTTGAATGCAGAATATTTTTTATTGTTTATTTGTTTTATTTTTTATTGTATTTGTTTATTGCATATTTTAACATTTCTGATTCAGATCACAGGTTTCATATCAAGTTTACAAATAATATTAAATATATGAAAAGGAAATTCTTGGGAAAATAGTGTTCCATTAATATTAGTGGATGAATGAATATTTCCCGAGCGTGCCATTTGGAAATCACATTATTCTAATAACATTCATAAATGAGAAAATACCAATCAGCAATCCAAAGTACTTTTTACTCACGTCTTAAAGGCGTATATTACTAAATGACGATGAATGAAGTTTTAGATATTTTATCCGAATAATTATTCCAAGAAAATTTATTATGATCTGCTTTTCTGCACTTGATAGTTAGAATTAAATATTTCTTTCATTAAAATAATGAGGTATATTGAGAAGGCGGAAACAACTATGGAAAGCAAAGGCAAGATATAATTTCATTCTTTTATAATTTGTATTAAAATCTATAACCTTACTTTATATCTTTAATATTTTTATAATGTATTTTAAGACAAGATTGGTTATAAACTTTTACTCAATAACTTTCATATTATTACCCATAACAAATTTATCAAAATAATATTTTATCATTTGTAGAATGCTTTCTTCATGATATTATTCAGAAAAACATTAAAACTTAAATTTATTATAGATCCTTTATGAAATGATCAACTCTTATATTTGTAAACTTCAATGACATTATCCATTGTGCCATTAGGGTGCTACAAAGGTCAACGGAGAATCATACCAAATAATTTTCCTAAATAGTTTCTACCGGTCGGTGATGCATGATTGGCAGCAGATCACAATTTGTATTTTTTTATTGCTATTATTCTTTTAATATAATTTAATAGATTCTTGGTAAGGTTGAGCTATGGTTTAAAAGAAATTAAAAGTAAATACAAAAAAAAAATTATATGTCGGGAACAAATTATTATTGAATCGAGATCATAAATTATGACTGAGTAAATTATTACTAGCGCAGCCGGCAGTATCACCAACAACTTGTTATTGAATTAAATGAAATAATTAAACATTTTACAGTTCCATTGCAGTTTTTCTATTTCAAGTTTTTATCTTTCTCATGAAAAAAAAAGAAAGATTAATATTTCTTATGCTCTCTAGAACTCTGAAACCTCAAATAGGAAATATCTCGAGCATGTTCAATTTCGACATTTGTAGACACAGCATTACTCATCATTTACTCATTTTATTGTTATTGACTTTGGATCACAAGAAATGGTTTTTCACTTTCATACTATTTATCATATTACGCGCTTATAATTTTACCAAGAAAATTACCAAGAAAATTACGAAGAAAAGAAAGTTTTGATATAATAAAACTAAAGAAAACATAATTGATTAATATTTAAAATACTAAATTTTAATTGGGTATTTGAATCTTTGGTTTTCAACAACAAAATATTTTTAAAAAACCATGGTTTCTATAAATAAATAATTCAAGATAACTATATTTAATGAAATTATAAAGATTTCTTTTTAATTTTATGTTTGCAATGACTTTATTTTATTTAGACATGAAATAAAATCTTAATTTTGACTCATTGGTTTATTAAAATTATAAAAATAGTATTTAAATATGTCAATTAAAATACAGTTTTTAGATTCAAATTATTTTTATTATATATATATATATATATATATATATATATATATATATATATATATGAAAAATCACACATATTTCAACATTTTTATATTACATTATGTAGCAATTATATATATCTACAACACTAATTTAATACAGCATAACTGTATAATAAAAATTAGTGATGAGGAGTGGGTAAATACTTTGTAAAAAATTATATGTTGAACTTACTCTTAATTTATAAAAAAAATAGTATCAAAAACTATACTGTTCACAGATATTCTCCGCTGTTTCCAAGGTTTAGATGCTAGTGTTATACGCTATTAGAAGTTCTAGTTATTAGCACATCAATAATAGATAACAATAACAGAAGGATTGTTTTGATAGGAAAATTCCCAGCGGTTGACAATTATATATAAGGCTTATTATTGATTATTAGAAAGGATAATTATTGATTGATCTCATTAACGTAGGTTGGGAAGCAATTATTATACTACTGGGTTTACGAAGTCCTCTCTGAAAAGCATATTATTTTCCTAATTTTAAATTAAAAATAGTTTGAGCCTATGACCATTATTATTTTTAATCAAAACTGAAAAAGGTTTATATCTCTTGAAGATTTTTCTAGAAGACTATATAAAAAAAACAAAATTTTGTTTAAATAAAGTTTTGTTTTATTTCATTTTGCCATCACAACCTTAAAATTTTGGAAGATTTTTCATTAATCAACTGAAATTCTAGTCTAAACAATTTATAATTCATCTTTTAAAATTTAATTCAGTTAAAAAAATCTTGTTATAAGTCTCTGATTTTACAAATCATTATTTAGGGCAAAATGAAATTAACTGTAAGAAATTGCAAAATCAAATGAATATTTTTTACTGCAATTTCTGGTAAAATATATTAATTTTAAAAACTTAAAATAGGACATAAAACAATTTTTTAGAAGTAAGTATAGAGTGTTAGATTTAAAGAAAATGTCATTTTAATTCTTGAAAACTTTTGAGAGATTGACAGAAATGTGATCTTACGCAATGCTGGAAAAGATGAATTTTGAAAATAATGTGATAAATTGCATTTTCTTAATAAAATAAAATATTAATAATGAATTGTTTTAGATGAACAGTAGAATCGTAAAAGTTTCATTTCAATTTAAATTCAATATTATTAGCGTTGATAGCATATGAATAAAAATATATAACTCAGCGCTGAAATTTCTGAAAGAAATTATTCTTAAATATTTTTAAATATCAGTGTTTTGGCTGTCCTATTGAATTATATCAATGTGCATCTACATTTTATATACGTGCACATTCTTAATTCAATACTTTTAAAAAACGTGGTTTTGATTGGCATTTTTAAAAATCTTAATTTTATTTAGTTAAACACTAATAATTTCCTGTATTATAACATCTGCAATAATTTTTTTTTGCTGCTATAACTCAATTTAGAAACAATTTTTTAGACTAATTTGCATAGCATAACAATTGTATTTTACAAGCACCATTAAAAATATCAAGAATTTTGTGTCGAAAATATAGACATGACTTAATATGAGGAATATAGTTTCTTATTTTTTTTTCTTACAGTCTTGAATATGATAATTTTTTTATTATTTGAAAAAGAAAAAAAAGAACTATTTCTTCGAAAGTTCTTCACATGGAATAAAAATTCAAACAACTTTGCTTCCTTATAAAAGTTTCAACATTCTATTTCCTAATATATCATAGAAAAGTTTAAAATATAAAATATGATAGAAATATCTTTCATCATTTCTATATGGTTAGGTAAAATGCAAATGTAATAACAAAAATTTTAAGCCCCCCCCCACACACAAAATCCTTTTTGTCTAGCTAATTTTGTTGTTGTTGTTACCTGTCTTTTCGATTGTAATAAGTATTAATTTACGATGAAAGGAAATTGCATTTTTTTTTTACTTTCGAACTACAACACCTGCCAAAACTTTTAAACATTTTTATCCTAATATTTACCTTAAGTAATTATTTTATGCAGCTTTTTAATAGGAAAGGACTGTGTAAAATTTCAAGGAGAAAAACTTTGATAAATATTTTTATTTGCTTTCTCAACACTTGTCGAGAAGCCTTTGATCTTCAAAGCACTATTTGCGGGGATTTATATAAGAAGGTTTTTTAAAATCTGATGAATTTTTAGATCATTTTTTTATGGAATCTCAAATATACCACAGATTCTAATTAATTTAAAGAAGTAAAAATAATATACTTCATAATTTTTTAAAAAATAGGATTTGTACTTGTTTTCAAATTTTAATTAACAAATTTAAGAGATGGTTAATGTTTTGTTCTTAGTATTTCTATATTTAAAACCATATCTATTATTCATACGTTTTTGTTTTTAGTATTATATTTAAAAGTTATTCAGATCTTATTACTTATTAATTAATTTTAAAATATGCATTATTAATTAATGATGAATCTTAGGTTTAGTGTTAAATATTAATTGTTTATGTACTTTGTACAGAAAATTCCGATTATTTTGAAATAATAACTAACGTTACATTTTTAGGCTGTTCTGTCTAGAAACTCCTTAAATTAACATAGAATAAATTTTCCTCAATATCAGAATGATATCAAAACCAATTTTTAGATTTCACGAGTAATTCGTTTTCAAATAGCTTAAATAAAAATTTATGATACATTTCAAGAATGTTAACTCCGTTACAAGTTTTTAATTCTCAATTTTTGTGAAATTTATTTTTTAAAAATAATAAGATCTCTGTTTACAAATTCACGTTTTATTACGTGAAACAGATCATAGTAACGGTAAATATTTATTTTACGAATAAAAAATTAAAACAGACAGTATGAAGATTTCCAGAATATACGAAATTGCTTTTTAAAGATTTTATTTGCTTAAAAATCTAATAAAAATAGGGCTTTCTTTTAAATTAGATGATATTAATTGCCATAAAAGTAATTGAATCTATGGAAACAACAAAAAATATTATCACCGACTTGACAAAATTGAATTTTTCTTTGTAATTTCTCTATAATTTTTCTATGTCTTTCTTTGGTCTCGGAACTTATTTGCAAGATTTAAATGAAGTGTATAATCAACTTTTTAGATTTTAAATATTATGTAACAGTATAAATTAAATGCAAAGAATTACTAACTTACAAATAAACTTTAACAATTTCAAAATTGCAAAACAATTTACATAATTGCGCATACATTATCAATTATTATCTAAAAGTATCAACTCTTCAGTATCAGTTGCATACTTTTATCTATTTATAATATATTTTAGATTTTTTTTTCCTACTTCGAATTCTCAATTTTCTATTTTCTTTCACAAAATATAGTATTACAAACATAGAAAAAACCAAATCTATTAATAGCGATGATTTTAGATCATATTTCTGAAAATAATCATTTATGAATCTATAAAAATTTCAAAAGATATAGCAATACCGTTAAGTAAGTAATTATTAAGCACTTTTTTTTTACCTTTAAGTACCTTTTGTTAAAAACTTAAAAGGATGGGTTTTAAAAAGTCGCACAAACGAATGAATATTAAATAAATGCGTTTCATATGTCAAAAGTGTTACAAAATATCTCTGATGTTGATGCAACTAATAAATAATATCATCGCTAATGATTCGAAATTTTCTGTTCATTATAATTGCTTTATTACTTAATGGCCAAATACTTGTCAAAAAACTGTGGCTCCAATAGATTATTTGACTTCAATTGGAATATTTTATATACATTAAATAAGTTTTGTTAGCAGAATAACGAAAAATGATGAATTCAAGTAATTAAAAAAACAGCAACATAATTGATATGCATAAAATTTAAACTTATTAAACAAACAACAATTCTTCCCGAAATTCCGTCAAAACATGTTAAAGATTATTGATGAGAAAAGAAAAGGCATTTCTTTATTTTTCATAAAATTCTTATCGTACAGAATTTCTTTGGAATGTTACATTTTACTAACATAAGGGCATTATATATACCGTAACTTATCAGAAAAATTTTGAATTTCTTAATTTCCATTAGAACTACATGAATACATGCTAGTATTGAGATTCGTGGAGTTCCTTCGTACTTGTTTGGCATTGAAATAAAAAAAATCGTATTAAAAATTAATGATATCTTATTAAATATGTTTTGTTAATTAAACATAACTAAGACTGTTATATACCATTCACTACAAGTTTTGAAACCAATTGAATTTCTATGAAACAGAAAATATAAAGAAAGAGAAAAACTGCTCAAATATTTTTCTTGATTGGATTAATAATAATATAGCATCAATTCAAAATTAATTACTTCACTATAGATTCATTATCCATAATGTTGTCATATGAAATACACTTCCATGTGCAATGATAACTCTATACACCATTATACCCAGAAATGTAAAATGAAAAAGACGTACTCATAATGGAAAATCGAGTAATTGATAATTGAAAATACATATTATTTTCTTTTCTTTTAAAGAAAAAAAATGCTCTTTATAAGTTTGTTGTTTCTCAGTATATTTCCGAAAGTAAATTCAATGAAACGTTTCAAAACGTTTAATGAAGACCTTATATGACAGTATCATACAAGTCTGACAAAATCCTAGTACTTGAATTTCCTTGTGTCATTTTTTTAATACACAATACTAAAAATTGTCTTGCTTTTCCTAAAAAAATGTTTGTTTAGTCAGCAACATTGGTTTTAATTACTCAGAGTGAATTTCATTACCTAACCTCAGTGTGTGTGTGGATTAGTTTCCTCTTACGAAAAAAAAATGCCGCTCCAATTTCTATTACTTTCTTTGAAACTTGAGGCAAGCATCTGCAAACTAAAACGAATCTATTGATTGCAAAAATAACATTTATTTTGTATCTAGTAAAGGGTCTAGTATCTTTGTTCAAGTTTTATATATTTATAAGAAATATAATCGAATTTAAGAAACTAAAATAAGAGATAATTATATAACATGAGATATAAGAATAAGATAAGATAAATAAGAGATAATTATATAAAAGTAACATGTCATTTCTTAGAGTAAAAAACGAATTGGTTAATTTATATGTTTTTAGAATAATTTACTATTATTATAGAAGATTTACTTTATTTAATGCAATTTATAATTATAATATCAAGTTATAATTAAACCAAAAAGGATTTTATAAGAAATGCCAGAAAGAAAAACAAAATGTATATTAATCAATACAAGTTTATTTCAAATCAGTATAAACTATAAATCATGAAAATATATATCAAATATTATATTGTGATGATTGATAAATTTGACGGAAAATGATAATATAGGAAATAAAATAACAAATATGTTGTCTTATATTACATATGTCTATGTATTGTTGTTAATATTGTTATTTGAAAACCAATAAAGTTTTATTTTGGAGATTAAAAATTTTTTTCAGTTTATTTAAATTTTGCAGACTGAAAAATCAAGTTCTGAATGCTAGAAAAACTTATTTTATTCTGAATGCAATGTTTTAACCTCAGAAAAATTGAGTTTAATGTTTTTATTTGTTAACTGTTTAATCACCTTTCCATTTAAAGTGGGATCAATTATTTTTTTTTAATTTAAATATGCCAGAAACGTATAATTAATTACGGTGACGTCGATCTAATTTGGATAGTTAAATGCGTTTTAAAGACGATCAAATAACTAGTGTAAAATTATGCACTTGAGAGATTCATAACTCTTCTAGTGTTCACCAAAGAAGAGTTTTTTTCGTATAAAAATTATTAAATCAAATTATTTTTAATAGATATGGCCAATAGAGCTGGGACTGAAAATGACATTAGGCTTCGTAATATTTTCTATGATGCATTTATTGATGCAAACATAATAAAATAGTGTATTACTTCCTATAAAACATTTTTCCAGTTTAAAATGTGTTAATATTTTGAGATTTTCAAAAATTTGCCATATAACTATGATTAGAGAGAGAAATTTTCTTTACTCTGATGATATTCAAAGCTTTGTTTTATACCCTTTGAAAAAAAAAAAAAGTGAAAGAATTTTTCAGAACACAACATTTTATGATCCTCTTTACAGGATAATAATTGTGAATTCTAGGTTTAGTGATGAGTAATTGCAATATACACTCAAGAGCCAAAACATTATGACCACCTATCAATAACGAGTTGGCCCACCTTTGGCGCGCAACACAGCTTCAACCCGCCTTGGCATGGATGCCATAAGTCCTTGGTAGATGGCCGGAGACAGATTGTACCAAATGTTTAGGCAACGATCACGCAAATCCGAGATATTGCGAATTGGTGGTCTTTGAACTCTGAGCTGCCATCCCATGTCATCCCAAAGGTGTTCTATCGGATTGAGATCCGGTCAGTTAGGAGGCCAGGACATTAACTGGAATTCAGCATCATGTTCCTGGAACCACTCCAACACAATTTTAGCCTTGTGACACGGGGCGTTGTCATGTTGGAACATTCCATTTCCAGCTGGTAAAACAGAGGCCATGTAAGGGTGCAACTGGTTCGCAATGATGTTCAGATACCCTGTAGCATTCATGGTATGCTCTACCACAACTACGGGTCCCAGAGACGCCCAAGAGAAAGTCCCCCAAAGCATAATACCGCCACCACCGGTCTGTGTATGACCTATTGTACATTGAGGGAGCAACTGTTCGCCTGGAAGACGGCGTTTCTTGACACGGCCATCGGCGTGATGCATGACAAACCGTGATTCATCTGACCAGGCAACTCTCTCCCACTGATTCATGGACCAGTCATGATGTTCCCGGGCCCAGCGCAGGCGCAGTTGCCGATGACGCTTGGTCAGCAAAGGCACAGGAGTGGGGCGTTTGCTGTGTAGCCCCATATCCAACAGTGTAAGCTGAACAGTGTGCTCCGATACTATTCTACTTGGCCCTGCATTGTATTGGGCTGTCAGCTGAGCCACTGTCTGGCTCCGGTTTTGCTTCACCATGCGAGACAGTCTCCAACGACCTTTTTCTTTGATAGCGTGTGGACGTACAACACCATGTCGCCTACTGCTGCTTTCACCGTCATTCATCCACTTTGCATAAGTACTAACAACTGTATATCGCGCACAACCCACGAGTCGTGCAGTTTCGGAAATATTTGTTCCGAGCCTTCGAGTCATTACAATCTGCCCTCTATCAAAGTCGCTTAGATCCGCAGCCTTTCCCATCACACACAGAAGTAAGTGAAAGAATGATTCTTCTTTGTTGAGAGGGATTACGGCTCATTGGGGCCGCAGGCCCCACCATCCGTAAATCTAAAAATGGTTAACTTTGGAGTGATATGAAACTGACCTTAGTAATTACAGTGCATCATACATGGTTTATTTTAGTTTGGAAGTATTGTTTTCTTGTGTGTGGAAAAAAAAAAGGGTCATGTATTATTTGTCTGCAATTTAAATTGCAAGGGCACAGCGAGGTCTGCGTTTGTGGCAGGTGTCGTTTATATCATATGTCGGTAGATTACTTAGGGTGGGGTTGTCTATATTTATGATGTTTCCATAGAAGTTTTGGGCTTGTTTGAGGATGAATTGTTTGATTGGGGGGATGTTCAGAGCTTTAATGATTTCCGCATTTCTGATGAACCATCTGGCCCTGACTATCATCCTTAATGTTTTGTTTTCCAGTGCGACTGTTTTTTGTAGGTTAGTTTTCGCCGTAGCAGCCCAGATCGGACATGCATAAGTAAGTATTGGTCTTAGATATGCTAGGTAAATGAGGACTTTATTGTTTATTGACAGACCTGAATTTCTGCAAATTAGCGGGTATTGGATTCTGAAAGCCAAATTAAATTTTTCTCTTGTTTTATTTATGTGCGTTTTGTAATTTAAGTTTTTATCTAGTGTTATTCCCAGGTATTTGACCTCGTTTTGCCAACTGATTTCAGTTTTGTATATTTGGATTTTGGGCCAGTTATTATTTTTCTTGAAGAATAAGATTGCCTCTGTTTTGTCCACGTTGAGTTTTATTTTCCAGCGGGTTAGCCAATTTTCGAGAAAAGAATGATTCTTCAGACTCTCCAGCAGCAGTTAAATACCACTTCCACTTGATCACGTGACTTCCACGTCATCCAGGCGAATTCATTGCAAAATATAGGGGTGGTCATAATGTTTTGGCTCTTGAGTGTATAACCTATGTCATTCCAGGTGAAAACCCATTTTTTGTATTAATAATTAAAAATGTTTTTTTGTTGAGAGTACTTAAAAAAAGGTTTAATTGCGCCAATTTTTAATACGAGTTATTTTTAATTAAAAAAACTATCAGGAGTTTCTATTAATTATATTTTTGTTCTGAAGAATTAAGTGTAATAGAAAAATAATTTAGTTTATTTATTTTGACAAACTAAATATTTATTGTCATGAATATTTTTATTTAATTTATTGCTTTAATAGTTTTTTAAAACAAAATGATTTTTTTTATTTCCAATTGTTGTACGACATAATTTAGAGATCATACTTTCTTTTTGTTCATTTTCAATATTTTTCATTTTTATGGTTACAAGTAATTCTCTTAAATGTAATACTAAAATATAATCAATCTAGAACAATATTTTAATTAGTGATTAATCTGCTTAAAATGATTAATTATTATATATATATATATATATATAAAATAATAATTATATACATATATATTGTGTGTGTGTGTGTGTGTGTGTGTGTGTGTGTGTGTGTGTGTGTGTGTGTGTGTGTGTGTGTGTGTGTGTGTGTGTGTGTGTGCGTGCGTGCGTAAACATAATTTCTTTTAAGAAAAGATCAGTTTCGAAGACAGAGAAAATTAAATTTTTAAAGTGTGTTTTAAACTTTATTTTATTGCATCTGGGAAGGCATGATTAATGTAAAAGCAGAATCGACGAGTACAACATAAAAAGACACAAAAAGAAATGAGGAAAAGCCAATGAAAATCTTATCCCTGTGAGATTTTGATAGAGATTTCCTACACGTGCCGAATTTAGGTAAAGGTTATTATAGGAATCTTTTAGAAGAATCTGTTTAGGTCAGTAATATTTTATGCCTTCACTCGGAGCGTAGAAATCGCTGACAAAAGCATTTTTACAGAGCTTTCGGTTACATTAATTAAATAGAAAAAGTGGTATGGGATCAGGAAATAAGAGGATGTGCTGAATTGAATGTAAAATTAGGAAATTAATTAAGTTTAAATTACATTTTAAAACATAATTACACACACACATATATATATAGATAGGCAATTTTTTTTTAAATTTATTCCGCTGTCTATGTAAAAACATCCTTTTTATTTAAATTATGAATATGTCGCTTTAAATTTTATGTGATTGATATTTACAATTTCTTTTTAGATAAAATCAATGGTGTTAAATTGCTAAAGAATGTGTTTCTTAATAGAATCTCATTAAAAAAATAACTTCTTATTTCCTTCATATGTGCTTTCATAATAATAACATAATTTAATAATAATTTTTTAATAAATAATATTTGCATGATATGTCAGAAATAACTTCTTTTCGTAAATTTAATTCGATTTAAGTTAATGCTGTACCTGACTGAAGCCATTATTCTTTAGATAAAAAAATGTAAAAATCTTATTCATATCCAAAAATATTCTCTTAATAAACAAAATTATTTTAATAAATAATGAAGCCTTTTTGGATAATCAATCAATATTTAATTAATCGATGTTTCCACATTTTAAATCCGAGTTTGAATTTTTCATCATATTTTCACAAAATAAGATAAAATATCTTCCACAGGCAGAACCGTAATGTAAATTAGATTAATTAATCAACGTTTGCATATAATAATGCATATTATATCCAAAGGCATCATTATTTTGAAACTAGAATTTAATGTTTCGATAATATTATTTTAAATGGACAAATACATAAAAACAAGTCCTATAAAAACAAGACACTTCTCTTTACACCGAACATCCATAATTTAAAGAAAATAATATTTGGAATCCTTCAAACAATTACGTAATTACAGTTTCTAATTTAAAGAAGAATGATAATAAATCTTTTTCTCTGAAGAATTATTGAATGAAGTCATTATTGCTTGGCAAACCAAACTTATATCTCTAAATTATCCATCTTTCGCATCAAAAAACATCTTTCTCATTAGCGAATTAGGTTATGCTGAAGGATACACTGTCATTAGGAATCTAAGTAATTTTATCTGGCTTTATTAAATTATCAGGCTTTATTAAATTATCAAACATAAATTATTTAAATTATCCTCTCAGCACTATTATATAAATCCAATTATTATTCTCATTTCTATTGAATGGCTGAATGCCATATCAATTCTAATTATTTCATCTGATCATTAATATCATATCTTATTCTATTAAGTCATTAAATTAACAATTAGTTTGCTATATTTGTCCGCAGAGTGTTTTTCATTTTCATTCCTTAATCTTTTGAGAGAGAATAAATTTATTTTTCTCCCAATTTATTTGACAAAGCTTTGCATTCACTATAATGATATGTTGGCTTTTAAATAAATATGAAAAAAAGAATTTCAAGTGTATTATGCATTTTTTGAAGCGAAATGTCTGTATTAAAAAAAAATTACTTCCAATTGAACATTAAGTTATGATAATTAGTTGTTTTGTTATTTGACAAAATAAATATAACAAATTAAAATTTTTCAAACACTAAATGATTTCTACATTTACCGTAATGAAAATGTGATTAAACAAAATCCTTAAAAACGCTTGAAAGGAGATTAGGGGGTTTAGCCGCATACTAATTAGTTAATGTTGCAAACTCAGACAAATAAAATTTATCAGAAGATATTTCTATAATTTATCATAAAATTAATTCTTTAGAATATCCTGAAGCATAATTCAACATTTTCTTTACAAAAATGGGAAAAAAATGTATTGCATTTAACATTAAATTTGTATAGTTCAAACTAATTTGCAGATTTGTGGATAAATATAAAATATTAAAAAATAGAATATTACAGAAATTGTTATTAAAGCACACAAAAAATAATAATACAATAAAAAAACTTTAAGTTTTAATATTTTATAATTTTATTCATGTTAATTACAGAACAAATAATCATGTCTGAAATAATGTAATTAACACAATTGAAATATTTAAATATGTATTATTCGATAAAAATTATAATTGTTTAATATAATCTGAGAAATGTCCTCCAACTTACAAGGGTAGGCCACTGGCAGAGAAACCAACTCCGGAATGAGGTGTATAATAATAGCTATTCATTCATGCAAATATTAAAGATAATAGCCAACCAATTCCTAGAAAATAGCTTTTAAATTTTTGATGGCTTATGTACTAGTAAGTTGTTAATGAGTCGTTCAGCGTAGTCGTCAAGGTGCTAGCTTCGTATTTGTAACGTCAGGGTTAGTACTTCAATGTTTTTTTAAAATTTATCCCAAAAGTATTTAAATAAATTACTGTTTACAAATAAATACTTTTATAATGTGCATGAATATGAATTGATAATTTCTAATGAGTACATAATTATTATTGTCATCATTTTAATGCAAAAATACTTCCTAGTAGTTCAATTAAGATTTAACTTTTAACCCCTTCAGAACCAGCGTGTGGCTTAACTTTACAAAATCATAATATTATCATTTTTATGTAATGACTTCAATTTTACAAGTAACATTTGTAATATACTACTATTTAGTATGTATTAATATAAAAACTATAACATTTATAGAAATGAATGACAAAAAGCAAAACACTCAAATTTTAACTCTACCGACGAAAACAAATATTATACACATGAAAAAAACCTATAAATATAAAAATTGTATAATATTTCACTCTCACCCCCAGCAACAGTCATCTGAACGCATTTCCCCATATTCTCCTAACAAAAAAACCCTAAGCAATTAACAAGAACACTGCAGTCCCTTTAAATCACACATGCACGTTTAGAGAGCAATTTGTTAACACCAATTTTATCAAGTCTCGGAACTCGGAACAAAGACCAACGTCTCCCCGCGTATGAAGGTCAAATGCCATACAATTAGATAGTTCTGTAATTCACTAATCTCATAATGGAGACAAAATCGAACTGCACAAATACATACAAAGTACTATGTAGTGATCTCGAGACTGCAAACGATAAATCTATTTCTCTTACATAAACTAATAAATATTCCATCTTTCCACACTCGGTCAGAATATAAACAAAACCCAAAAGCAAAATAAATCATAGCCCTTTAAATGCCCAATACTCTCAAGAATCGAACACGTGCAACTCCTTACATGTTTAAATACTCTGTATCAAGTGGAAAAACAAAAAAACTTAGAACGAAATGTTCTTATTGTAGATCATAGGTTCCCAAAGTGGTCCAGATGGACCCCCAGGGGTCCATAGGAGACCACATGGGGGTCCACGTAGATGTGAAAAGAAAACAGGGGTTCACAAGTTGTAAGTGGGGGTTCACGAAAGATTTTCTGGTTTTCATAATAAAGAACAAAAATTTTGGCTTTGATTTACCTATCAACGTAGATTTAAAAGAAAATCTGATCAAATATAAAGCGGACATTGCATACTTAACAGATTTGTTCATAAAATTCAATGACGTTAACTTGCAGTTACAAGGGGACAGCCTTAATTTAATAAAAACAAAGGGTGTAATTTTGGATTTTCTTGATAATTTGAAATTAATGAAGCAAAATATTAGTCGGCGCGAATTCTCCCAGTTTCTGCACTTGTCGCAGATAGAATGTCTTGATGAGGATATTCAGACATACGCTCAACATTTAAATACCTTACATGATGACTTCAAAAATAGATTTGAAGATATTCTGACGATGGAAATACCACCATGGATCATAACCCCATTTGATGAAACGGAAGAAGCGAATGTGGTATTACAAGAGGAGCTACTTGAGCTCAGCACCAACGAGGAACTGAAGGTGAAATTTAAAAAAGGTTATCAAACATTTTGGCTGCAGGCAGAAATCCCCGAAAAATATCCTGGGCTGTGGGAAATTGCGAGGAAATTTAGGATAGCGTTTCCCTCGTCATATCTTGTCGAAAGAAGTTTTAGTGCCGTTACCAACCTGTTAAAAAAAAAAAAAAAAGGAGCAGATTGAACATCACAGAAAGGAGAGATTTGAGATTACTTCTTACAAAACTGAAGCCAAATATTGATAATTTGCTGTCAATTCATCAAGTACATCCGTATCATTAAAAGTAGGACTATTTTTTATTGTTGATTTACATTTCAGAGTTCATTGTTGATTTTTTGTCAATTGTTGATTGTTTGTAATAATAAATGTTTATAATTTTGTATAACCACAAGTATTATTTTAATAAATAGGACACAAGAAAATGTGCTACTTTTTTTTTCTTCTTAACACCCCCAATTTAGGGCGATATTTTTTAGGAGTTTTGGGAATACAGTAGAAATGTTTCAACAGGGTGTCTACCGAAAATAGTAAAACTTTGAAAGTGGTCCAAGAGAAAAAAAAGTTTGGTAACCTCTGTTGTAGATGAACACTCTGAGATATACTTCAAAGTTGTAATGGACTTCAACCGCCATCTAGTGTTACTTAAAAATATAAATAAAACATTCCAAATAGAAATCACACAGGCATATTTTATTTTGTATTGCTCTATCTATCAAAATGTTCATTATAATAAAAACTTTTATTAAAAAAATTACATTTATTGACAGATTTGCTTTTAAAATATTTAGCAATTATTTAATTATTCAATTACGTGTCCGTAAAAATTACTGTTTTTACCAAATCATATTAGACATAAATTGAATAAATAAAGAAAAGATTATGGGGATTTTCTTGGAATCTTAGAGAAAGAAAAACCATACTAGCTTTATTTGGTTTAATATTAATACAGTTATTCTGAACTCTACTGTATTTTATTCTATTTCTTCGATTTATTGGAATATAATCTGTTGTATAAGAATTTTTAAAACGATTTTACACAAATGTTGCTCTTCAAATAAAATTGGTTTTTAAGTGGTTCGTAAAAATTTCCCCTTAAATTATTCAACAAACTAATTTTAATAGTTTAAAATATAATTTTTGAATTTAATCTTTTCTTGTCATTACTGTTTTTTTTATCACATTAATTCAAATAACTCAACTTCAAAAAATAGTTATTTGTAACTTCATCCTAATTTTTTGAATATACTAAAGATTAATAAATTTTGTTCAAATTTGAGTGTGAAATTAGAAATTTAATTTTATTTATTCATTTTATGTCAACAATAAATTTCTAAATTAAATGATATGTATGCATAATTGTGCAATTTCTTTATTTTCAATTTCTTTATTATCATTTATGTATTTCTTAATTTTTAATCCTGGCAAAGATTAAAGCTACCATAAATTGTTCTATGAAAATATTAGTTAAGGCAAAGATTAATAAATGCTGAGGAAATCATAGAAAGGTGTTTTAAAAATGTTAAATTCATGAAAGGGAAAAGTCTACAATAACAATTGTAAAAAAAACATTTTGCTTTTAATTTTAAAAACAAATGTTTTACACCGGCAATTCAATAATTTAAACTACATTTATTATTTTTTTTAAATGTTATATTAGAACCAATGCGTGAGTTGGAATTTGTTCTGGTGACATTGACCAATTACTGACGAGGCTGAAGAAACTTCTGTCGCTATTAAAATTTAATGAAGTTCAAGAGAGCAAACAATATGCTTCTGTCGAATTTTTCTCTTGTGTATGTTTTGTATATTACTTTGAAATTAATACTGTAATGCATTCATTTGCTAAACTAAATAAACTAATTTATTGCAATTTCATTTCTTTTTAGTTTGTTAATATAATTCTAAAAACAGTTCTTAGGGGGGGGGAAGGCTTACCAACTATTATTTTTTTAATTTGATTTACGAATATTCGTGTTACGTATTTCGTAAAAAATATATTATTTAGAAAATTTTAGAATTTTAAACTGAACACATGAAGTGAACAAAAGCATTATTACATTATTGGGAATTTGCATAAAGATCTTTCAAAGCATCCGCTAGAATTGTTTTTATTTTAGCAAAGTTTCAAATGTTCGTTGATGTCTTATAAATATCAGATTCATTATTTCAATCTTATTTTTTTAAATGGGAAGTATTGAAAGAAAATTCTCTCGAATAATGAAAATAAGAAGAAAAAGACTTTTCTAAATGTGTTTCCTTTTAAGAATTTCATCTCTTTGTAGCAAGTTAAAATGTATTTAACAGAGAAATGATTCCTTTCTTAAATTGATTTGTTCTTGAAAGAAGGAATTTTTCGAACTGTAATAATGTTCTTAGCATAAAGCAATGTTTAAACATCCGAAGAAATAAATTTCAGAGTATGGACTTGATTCATTTCTATCCATTTAAAATTTTCTCTCTCACTGACTAGGAAAATATTAAAAATCATCTTTGAGAAACAATTTATTTGCTCAATCAAAAATGAACTAATCAATAATTGAATGTATTGATCGACAGTAAATAATCTATATAACTGTAGCATTCACAACTCAAGTTGACAGCTAGAAGAAGAATAAATAGTGTATCATTATATTCAGTTCAGAAATTCTGATTATAATTTTCTTATATTTTCAAGTTAATAAAGTATATGGGAAGGATTAGTTTGTTAGAAATGCAAGCAATCAGTATACTGAGTTGAATATATCTACTATCTGAAGCAAAAATAATTTAAAAGCTTTCATCAATTCCAGTTAACCCCACCCCCTCAGAATCATTATTAATGTTATTTACAAGAACAATTTTGGCTTATAAATTTCAAAGTATTGTCAGTTTGAATTGCTACATACTAAATAGAAAAGACATTATAAACAAATTTATGAAACTACGGAATATCTTTTCATGTTAAATTTCTTAATGTTTATTTTATATAATTCAAACGACATTAATTCTCAGATTTGTGTTATAGTGTGCAAGAACGACCAATTTTTTTTAAAGAGCTCATCATGCCATTATGTAGCATTCTTGAAAGAAAGTGTTCAAAATTAAACTCCTGTCTAATTCGAATAGTGGGAAAATTGGTCCACGGCGTAGATAATTGTTTTATACATATGCATTGTAAAACAAATCTGAGGAAAAAAAGCTTCATTAAAAAACTAAGTTTTGGAAACTTGACATTCGATAGCAAGAAGGATTTTCTCATTATTTGATATATTAATACAATTATAAAATGAATGTCTTTTTAAATATTTATCATTTGTCACATTTTTCAAATAATTTCGGAAACTATTTTAAAGAAGGCTTTACAAGAATAATTTTAATAGAAAATATTACAAATGTTGGATTCTATTAATATATAGAGATTTGTCGTTATTTTCATAAATTATTTTTTGTTAAAATATTACTTTTTAGGTTTGATTAATATCATCATAAGAAAAAAAAATTAAACGAATGCGAAATATTTTTGATGGATCAAAATTTCTGTAAGTTTTATTTAATTAAAAATTTAAGTTTTGAAACACTTTATTTCTTATTGAACATCTACTGTACAAGTAGTAGTTACAAGCCATATTTGGCAACGCTAGGTTCATTGATCCTAAAGAGCATTTTTCACCAATTTTTGCTTCTCGCATTTCACAGGAAATACGTCGACTAAAAAACATTAAAATTGAATTCTTAAGCGAAGCTTAACTTAAGGATTAGTAAACAAAGTTTTTGTGTACTCCTAGCTAATTTTTTGTAATATGTAAAAAAAAAATGTCAGATGCTTGCTAAAATTTATTAAGAGATGTTTACAAACAACACAATTATATTATGCAAGGTTGTTTACTATTTTATCTTGCTTTATTTCATTCAAAACTGAGGAAGAAGTTCATAAATTGTTATTTGTTTCAATTGAAATGACGAATTATCTGTTAACGCTTATATGCAATTTGTTGTATAATAATTATAATCCATTTCTCTAAAATCAGATTCAATAAGGGTTTCTTATTTCTTATTTTTATCTCCCGGGTGTTTCAGGACGAAAAAATGTAAGAATTATTGAAAGATGGAATGAAATATGAACGCTGTTCTATAAAATGCATATAAGAATAAATTTCTATACCTTTTCATAAACATTCTCATTGAACATTTATTTATTCATAAAATATTATGAAATTATGGAGAAAAAAATTGCTTTTCTTTCAAGGTTCATTGGAAAAGAATTCCTTCTCCAATTTTGCAGCGCATTGTTATTTTAATTAGTTTTAAATCTGAAGCAAAAATCCCATTTCATAATTAAAGAAGTACGAAATTTCTTTGAAGATTTTATTCAATATTTGAAAAGCAAGGAAAATTTATGAATAGAAAAAATCTCTCATACGTATGTCAAAACATAAATACTGTTACGTAAGCATGTTGCCCCGCCTCTCACTTGTAACGCCCTCTAGCGGTAGATGTAAAAAACCATCAGTCTTTGTAACATCATCGACGTAGCAGCACGCCGAAAGACAAAGCTCAAACCAACTCCCGAAAGCGGAGAAACAATAAATTCTTTAAAATACAAAAAAGGTCCGTCATCATTATTGAACCTCTCCATTCTGGTCCTAGCGATCCGGAGACGAATTAGCGAAAATATGGAGAAAAATAAAACTTAAAGCCAAAGAGTTAAATAGAATCCGTGGAAGGATAAAGGCGAAACTAACAAGTGTTAAAAAGTTTGTTGAAAGTAGTTCAACTGTTGAAGAAGAAAATAAATTCATATTAAGCTGTCAACGAAAGCTGACAATTGTGGAAGAAATAAAAAATGAATTAGAAATTCTATTCAAGGATTATTTAGAAATCGACGAAGATGAAACGTTAAGCCAGAAGTGCGATCAAGAAATGTTGGATATCGAAGAAGAAAGAAATGAATTAGAGGTAAGTTTGAAATGCTTACTCTCTAATTATAATGTTAAGGAAAATGTAATGCATAATATAAATGATCAAAATTCAAATTTGAAAGCTTATATCAATCATATTGAATTAAAAACGAAACTTCCGGAAATTCCCTTACCGCTATTTTACGGAAAAATGGAAGAATTTAGTAAGTTCAAAAATCAATTTATGTGTCTAATAAACGATAATACCGAATTAACGAATGATCAAAAGTTATTTTATTTAAAAGCTGCCCTCCGAGGTGAAACTAAATTTATAGAAACAAGTGACGATACATTTGAGTCACTGTTTGCTGCTCTCGAAGAACGCTTTGAAAATAAGCGAGCAGTTGTTGATATTCACATTCGAAATATGCTAAAACTAGAAAAAAAATTAAATTTTGAGTCTGCAAAAGGCTTACGAAATATCACAGACACAATAAAATAAAAGTCTGAGAGGTTTAAAAAGTTTGAATTTAGAATGTAATGACTTAACAAATGCTATACTAGTAAATATAATATTAGAAAGACTTGACAAAGAGAGTAGAAAGGCATACGAAATGTCCATACAATCAAAACAAATACCTTCATTGAAGGAGCTCTTGCAATTTTTAGAATCAAGAGCGATGGTACTCGATCAATTAGGGAAATACCCTACAAGTAACAAATTCCACAAGGAATTTCCAGGCGCAATAAATAAGCCGAAAAACTTTCTTCTTAATGCGAATAAACTAAGTAATGTAAAGCCATGTATTTTATGTAAATTTGAACATCCTTTACAAAGATGCTCTGAATTTTTAAAACTGAGTGTTTCCAAAAGAATCGAGCTTTTAGAAAAATATAACATTTGTAAGAACTGTTTGAAGTTGCATAAGCCACCCTGCAAATCCACATTCCTCTGCCGTAGCTGTCGAAAATCAGGCCATAATTCTTTGATACATCTGGATCCTAAACTCTTAAGTACGCGCCTTGCAGAGGTAACACCCCCAGACGCGGGGGAGCAACTTTATGTAAACAATGAACCGTCTGGCTCGTCGAGGTTGCCACAAAAACTAACCCCTGATGCTGAGTCAGCGCTTACAAGTAACTAGAAACTATCTTCAAACATTCTATGCACCGAGCAGTTATTTATTGAAGACGCATTTGGTCAAAAAATAAAAGCCCTGTTGGATTCAGTGAGTTCGGTAAACATAATAACTGCAGATTTGGCCAATTCTTTAGATTTGAAGCGGAAAAAGGTTAATGCATCCATCTCTGGTATTAACGGAGGAGAATTTTTCGTTAAAAATAAATTAACCACTGCCATTTTTAATGAAGACAATGATTTTTCCAGAACTGTATCATTTTTAATTATGCCTAAAATAATGCATTTGACTCCTTCTAATGAAATAGATATCTCAAAAGTTAACTTCCCAAGTGAGATAAAACTTGCGGAGGAGACTTTTCATATTCCTAGTAAAATTAATGCATTACTCGGATGTGAGTTGTTCTTTGATTTATTGAAGGCAGAAAAATTTAGATCATATGATAATTCACTCTTGTTACAAAATAGTGTGTTCGGATATTTAGTAACTGGAACAATCAACGGCAGAAATTCTCATTTCTTTTCTGGATTAATTTTTAAAAATGATAATCTGGAGAATTCTGTTAAAAATTTCTTTAACTTAGAATCTTTTCCTGGTGATAATACAGATGATTCAGTCGAATCAAAAACATATGAACAAACTTATTGTGAGGAATATTCTTTCCACTCATAAGAGGGATAGTACCGGCAGGTTTGTTGTTAAATTACCAATAATTGAAGAAAAAAGTTCTACACTAGGAGATTCAAAGGAAATGGCGGAAAGGCGTTTAAATTTACTTTAGAAAAGATTAGATAAAAATAAAACAATGGCAATACAATACAAGGCTTTTATGGGTGAATATTTCCAGTTAAATCATATGGAAAGAATTTTAGATTCTCCTGAAATTGCTAGTAGTGAATATTATATTCCTCATCATGCCGTATTTCGCCCAGAAAGCACATCAACACCTTTGCGTGTCGTTTTTGATGCATCTGCAAATTCTAGCAATGGAGTTTCACTTAATTCCATTTTATTGAACGGCGGAACAGTTCAACAAGAACTATTTTGCATCATTCCAAGATTCCGAACATATCAGTTTGCATTTAGTGCAGATATAAAGAAAACGTATCGCCAAAATTTGGTCGCAGAAGCAGATAGAGACCTGCAAAAAATTCTGTGGAAACCATACAGATTTACTCCTGTGGAAACATACAGACTACGGACTGTGACATATGGAACAAAATGTGCTCCATTTTTAGCCACCAGAACACTCAAGGCATTAGTTGAGAAAGAAAAAAGTGAATTTCCCCAAGCATCTGCAACACTTCCTACAGATGTTTATGTTGACGACATTTTAACTGGTTCAAATAACTTACCAGAAACCAAAGCTTTACAACAGCAGTTAATAGAATTTTTAAGTAAAGGAGGCATGCAACTTCACAAATGGGTTTCCACCCACCCACCCACCCACCATAGATCTACATTGCTTCTGTGATGCCTCAAATAAGGCCTACGCTGCAGTCATCTATGTGTGTTCAAAAAATAAATCCTGTGAAGTGAAAACTAGTCTTTTGTGCAGCAAATCGCGAGTGTGTGCAATAGAGATGCATAATCCACGATTTTTTGAATAACAAATAATATTGCTATTGTTATTTTTAAATATGCGTTCCAAATATCTGTTATTTCAATCATATTATTAATTAAAAATTATTACTTAATATTAAATATAAAATTTATTAATTGTAATTAATACTTAATTTACTAATTTAATTAACGTGTGATTGAATTAATTGATCTGTTTCAGCTTACTTCTTAATTTTTTTTTCTCAAAACTATTTATTTAATTTATTTATTAGAGTGAACCATTTTCTGGAAAAGATGAGTTAAAAATATATGTCATTTCTTTAAAATTGTTTACTTTAGTCCTATATTCTACCAATAGATGGCGCCAGCAGTAAACAGAGTGCATGTAATCAAAGTCAATCATGTCACGAGCAATTAAAAATGATCTGTATGGAATAGTGCATCATCAAATACGAATATCGGTCACTCCCGTAAAGTGGAGCGGTGACTTCGCACTTTCCAGTGAAGCCTCGCACTTTCCGGTGAAATCACCGATCCGATTAATTTCAGTGATATGTAATTCAATGATACGATACGATAATTCCAATAACCGGTCCGTTCACTTTTCAATCCAATCGCAGATTTCTTTCGAGAGCTTCCATTGGACAGATCGTATCGTCACCGCTCCGGCAAATTTCAGTGATATCCTATCGATTGTTAATTTCTATCGTGATCCATAACCTGTAATCGAAATATCATCAGTAAGATCGTATGAAGGATTTGAATCACACCCCTCTTTGAAAAGTATTGATCACTTGTATTTGTGACTTTTTGATATTAGTTACGTAATAACCGCTCTGAAAATATTCGTCATCCCTAGTGTGCAATCAATAATGACTTTGTGAAAAAAGTTAAAACTCCTTGTGAATTGATTTTACTAACTAGTATTTTTAATAATTTTATTTGTAATATTTTAAATTTAAATAACAACTATACTAAAATTGTAAGTTATCTTTTCAGATTTATTAATAATTTGAAGTGTTCTTCTGAATGTAAAAAAGGTAAGATAACAATAAAGGAAATTCAAGCAGCATCCAATTTCATGGTAAGCAAGGTGCAATCTTCTGAATTTTCAGAGGAAATTAAAGATTTGACCAAGGGTATTCATATTAAACAAAGTAAGATTAAAAATTTAGCACCATTTCTAGATGAGGATAATATTCTTCCTGTAGGTGGTCGTTTGCAAAAGGCAAAAATTAACTAAATTAGTACAACAAGTTTGGAAAAATTGGAAACGTGATTATTTGAATAATTTACATGTTAGAAACAAATGGCAGTTTGCTAAGAATAATGTAAATCTTAATGATATGGTTGTAATCAAAGATCCAGATTTGCCTCTATATAAATGGAGACTGGGTAGAATTCAAGAATTAATAAAAGGTTCAGATGGTTTAGTCAGAGTTGTAGTAATAAGAGTTTTGAATGGTGTTATTAAAAGAGGTATTAGTCAAATATGTTTACTTCCAAAAAATTAATTGGATTTATATGTGTATATGATTGTAAATAATATATAGACTTTAACTCATTTGTATATATAAGAATTATTTCAGTATTAATTTGTGTAAATTTATATTTAAGAACTATTTCAGTATTTTTTTTATTTTTTTTTATATTTATTCATTTTTTGTAATAATTCTGTCGAATTTATTGTAATGTGTGAAATTCATATGTGTCTCAATATTGAAATTGTGCAATTTCAAGGCGTACGTAACATGTTACGTAAGCATGTTGCCCCGCCTCTCACTTGTAACGCCCTCTAGCGGTATATGTAAAAAACCATCAGTCTTTATAACATCATCGACGTAGCAGCACGCCGAAAGGCAAAGCTCAAACCAACTCCTGAAAGCGGAGAAGCAAATTCTTTAAAATACAAAAAAGGTCCGTCATTATTGTTGAACCTCTCCAAATATAACAAAACCCTCTTGAGATATTAACAAATTCTAATTTCTATTTTCCACAATGAGATTTATATCCAAGTATTTATATTATGGAAGAACAAGTAGGATATGAGTGTGTGTATTTTTAATATAAAAGAGAAAAAAACATCAGTTTTTGTTATTATTATCTTAATGCCAAAAAATATAGTTTAAGAATATTTAATCATATCTTTCTATAAGATCTTCGAAACCGTTTTGTTTTACTTTTGAAAGTAAGTACTTATAAAAATTTGCATGTGAAATAATAATGTTAGAACGGTTTTCTTCCATTTCAAAAGCAACAAAAAATCTTTAACACTTAAATCGTTTTCAAGATAAGAAATTCGTCAGTCAGTGCAAATTAGTTCCATCCGGACTACCTGCAGTTTTGTCGTCGATCATTGTCAAAGAAACCATTAGTGACAGAAAACGGTAAAGGCAAAAGAAGACGTCTTCGCCGATTACAACGGCGAACACCAAAGTAGGAACAAACCATTTGCACCCATATTGAAGACAACCGAAGAGTGCGAAATAAGGCGTTTCCGTCCATTTGGAAGCGGATTTGATTTCCAGAAAAACGTCTCCGGCTCTTGGAGGGTTAAACATTCTCGAATAATAATCAAATAGTTTTATCGGTTAAATTTTTATACTCATATTAGATACGTAGAATTTTTACACCGGACTTTAATAATAACAACTAGAAAGAGTTTTTATAGATAATAAGCAATAGACGTTATGGGATCATTATGAAACTTTAAACTAATAAGCTTTTAGTGCATAAATCTTCATTAAAAAACAAATTACAGGGAATTTTTTAAAAATAACTTTCTTTCATATTTTTAATCCATGGTTTTATTATTATTATTATTATTATTTCATATAAATGTCTCAGAATCTGGCAAGAGTGGGTCTATACAATTAATATTTTATTATTTCCTGAGAATTTAGAAACAATTAAAAATCTCCATTCTCTTTAGAGAAGAAAAAAAAAACACTTAAAGAGCATGAACAGATGATAATGCATCAAAAATTTTGTAATGCATCAAAAATTCTGATTATTTCATTCTTACTGCGTTGAAAGTAATTTTTCTTTGTTAAAAGGAATAACATTTTGCAAATCAATTTTTCTAATAATAAAGTTATTTTATTATTGTTTGCCTGTATTCTAAGAATTGCGCATATTAATATATAAAGGAAAAGCAATTGAACCTCTTCTCAAATTTTCATAAATAATTTATGATAAAAATCTAATTGAATAAAGCATAAATCTTATTATGTAATAGAAATTGATAACAAAATAGAATAAATGGATAAATGACAAATTAAACAAGCGCAATCTCTTTTGAAATTATTAGTTCCGAATGAATTATGGTTCCCATTAAAAAATTTCCAATATTTTGTCTTTTTAGCGTTTTTATGTATTAGCTTGAAAACAGATGTCTTTTTTATTATAATTTTTAATTCAAACAAATCCTGATTATAATGATTTTGATGAAAACGTTTCGTTGAAATTGTTGATTTGTTTCAGAAGAAAGCAAAGATTTATGCAATTCAGATATCAATAAAATGTTAACATGAAGATGGCAGTGTAGATTTTGTCAAATAAAAAAAAATTACAAATCTTTTCTTAATTGTGCGCGTTTCTATTTCAGTTGTACTGTTTTGCGAGATTGCACTGGTTCGAAATTATATCTTTTTTTGTAATTTATTTTGTATTGCTGCAACTGGGATGATTTCTCAAATATAGCTACCTAATCAGAAAGTTGTATAATTACTACGCATTCATAATTTAAAATGGAATTTTATTTTCATTTGACTAAATGTATTTCATCAAAATCGGTCGACAAGAAATTACCCATAGCATTTATATGGTAAACCGATTGCGGCTATTATTAAAATTAGTGAAGCCAATAAACTTTAAGAATATACATCTTATAAGAAAAATGAAAATATTATTTTAAATTATACTTGCATGATAACGATTGCAAACAAAAGTAACTAATCAGAATATGCTAAGTGGGGACAAAACTGGCGAAATTGGTTCAGCTGCCAATGGAAAGGCAATAGCAAGAAGAAAAAAAATCTGATTATCAGAAAGTGCTAAAGAAATTGCTCTTAGAATTTCTTTTGCAGTAATGGGACATTGCTTTGAATTTTTCAAAACGATTAATATGAAAACACTGCAAAGACATGAAAAGGAAAGCCCAATTATATAAAAAAAAAATTCCTTCAATTTCGCAAACGAGAACTCCACTTACAACTGTAGAAATAATTCTTATAAATGCAGCATTTAAAAGATAGAGAATCATAACTTAAGGCATTTTTCTTAAGTAATGATTGTAGCAAAATCGTGGAGAAGAGAGAAAGGGCTTCGACTAGAAAATATAAACCATGAACAACATTGAAGACAAACATAGAGTATACTTTGGGGTTGAAAAGATTATTATTTACGTAATTCAATAAAGACATTCAAAGATTCAAACTCAAAAATTATCAATCATAAAAATTATTATTAATCATCATTTAGCGTTTAGGAAGGGCAAATGGGATTTACTCTGTGACAATCTGACATTTGCCTGGACATTAAATGAACGGAAATGGAATATTTGTAAAAGCTGCCTTAATGATATTTTCGAATTTTTTTTTTAAATAAATATTTAACTCAAATATTCATATTGCTTTGAATATTTAAAATACTTTTGAGTTTTAATAAAATGCTTCAATCGCATACTGCTTTTTTTTTCATGCTACTGATTCATATATTTCGAATAATCAGGTAAAAAAAAACCTATATTTTAGACAAAAATCACATGGTAAAATTTCTTACAAAAATGCTCTTAAGAATTGCGCTTAGTAAACACATATTTTGCTCAAAATTATAATTATTTTATGAAAGAGGTGCGCTTAAATTATTTTCAACAGTTTCTAATGAATCACTCGACGCCAAATAACCATTGTAAAAAACAAAAAAAAATCAAGTTATTGAATGCATTGTTCAACGACTATTCTGTAATGTTTTTTGGGGAATTACGAAAAAAGGCTTAAATCAAAAATTATCTACATAATTTTGATCATTCTATGTGCATGGCTTTAGGCTATGTTTAAAAGCAATCGTTGTCTGAAAATAAGCGACATAGAATGTTGCTACTTGTTTTTTCTCATCTAATAGTCTGATTGGAATTTTTGTCAAGAGTTAAAAAGATTTGTCATCATAAACATGCAAGGAATATCTTAGCTATATTTGACATAATATGCGATGTTTTTTGAAATAATTGAAAGTAGTAAAACTGAAATTTGGATCTCAATCAATCTAGTATTCAGTTTAACAATTTAAAATTGGGCAAATTAGTCTTAGCCGTATATTATATCATGAATCGAAATTAATAATTCAAACCCTGAATCCTTTTACAAGCATCTAATTTTATTCCAAATATCATAAATACGACTAAAATATTTCTTTATAGACAAAACTTTATTTCATTGTAAAAAATTTAAAAAAAAAATCAGATGGGATTATGTATGACGGTAGTATACATTTAAGATATTCAAACAGTAAAACTTTAAATTGCAATATCCAGCCACTTCGAGAAAATAACTCTCAAACTCTGAACATAGTTAAAGCCATGCGCCTGCGAGATCAATGTTCCATCCTGCATTTGTTTATCTTTTTTTTTTTATTTCCTTTCAAAAACATTTCACAACTTACAAATAATTTAATTAAGTATGCTTTTAATTTTTAATGCATACAAAGTGTTCATTCTCTTAATTCTTGAATTATAATTTTTTTAAAAAATTAGATGTATATTTAGTAGAAAAAATATTTAAATTGAATTATTTACTTGAAGATATTTCACTTTAATATATTACTAATTTTAATATTATTTATATCAATTTAATCTATTTTTTTAATTTTTCTGCAAAAGATAAACTTTTATTTCCTCAATTCTTGAATTATAATTTAACTTTTAAAAGAAAAATAATTATAAATTTAAATGCATTTTTTTAAATGTTCAAAATTATATAAATTGTCAATGTATCCATAATTTCAATCAATGTATTATTTACTTTTATATACAAAAAATGCTTTCCGCCCAATATTTAAATTATAATTTAATTCTTAAAAAAGAAAAATAATTATAAGTATAACCGCACTTTTCTTAATTTTTTTAAAAGTTTTTTTTTAGAAATTTGCTGTTTTTAATAACATAAAACAACCGAAATGGTATTTATCGTATATTCATTGGAAACAAAATATATTTTAACATTCTGCACAATTGATAAATAATTATTGTTCACAAGAGCAACGTTAAATAAATCAGCAGAAAAACAAATTTTGTTTACATTAAAAGATTTTTTTTTCTTCAGAATGGGCAATGTTATGTTATTTTGTATTATGTTATTAAAAGTTTTGAATCATCCCGCTTTTGTATTCAATGGCTTAACAAATGTTTTCCGTTTCTTTTCTATTTTAATATTGAGACATTAAATACTATATTTAATGAATATCAACTGCTCTCTAATTTTCATAATGAATACAGTTTCGTTGGACTAGAATTAATAATTTAACTTTATTGAAATCGAAACATTTTAAAACTTCTCATATTTTATGATTATAATTATTTATCATCTTTATAGTTCTATTTATATTTTAACGTTTGAAAATTTAATTATAATTAAATTTCCAGACCCACATGAATGAACATAAATTTGCACAAAAAATTAGTAACATATCAAACTGTAAATGAATGATACCAGTTAATGATCTTTTTAACGGAAACTCATTGGCAAAACGCATTGCAGAAGTAATAATAGTGTATTTTAAAATAGGTTGCCTATAAAAATTCTAATTTAGTTTTGGTAATACGAGACTCCAGCTAAGTAGAAATACTTGGCATATTGAGTAGATCAAGTATTTAACACGGTCAAATATCCCTGTAATATGACTTTTACTTTATAATGTACAGTTTAAATCATTCAGAAGTAAGACATTGTACTTACATATTTATATTGAATTATCGATGTACATTTATATTGAATTATCGATAGAATTACGTTTAAAACTCGGAAATATGTTAATTTACCATTCTATTAAATATTTACCTTCAACCCAAAGAAAAATCCCAAAACATTAACCTACGAATACAGTAGATTGGAATTAATAACTCTTACAATCGGCCTTATGACCAATATTAAAACAGTGATAGAAACAATAATTTACAATTATGTCACAACTTGAGGAAATCATTTGGAATCAGGTAAATATCTCTTAAAAGGTATGAGACATTGTGGTCAATGGAACAATAGGTTCCATGAACCATATAATGTATAGTAGTACATAATAGTAACATCATACAGAATGTATAGTAGTATTCAAAGGTGCAATTTAATACAGTTTTAATTTCTATAACTAATTTTTGGTTTAGATGTAAAAATTAGCTCGCATAAAATATAATTAGTTTAACTATCATATATTCACACTAATAACATTTCTCAATAATCAATAACATTTATAAAGCAACATTAATTTTTCAATACTTTTCAATGGTGAAATCAGTAAATGCATTTACTCTGTTCAATTAGTAATTTTCTATAAGAAGCTTAACTAATCTATCTATAGATTGTAATAAACATATACATTTCAATTTTTTTTTTTTCATTGCACACAGTGAATTGGTTCAAAATGCAATCTGTGAAAGGAACAACATTCTCAAATCCCCACTTTTCTATTAATGATTCAAAATAAAATTCTAAATAGGGGGAAACGTGTTAACTGATTAGATCATTTTCGGCAAGGTACAATTATTGCAAAACAAAAATTCAAGTGATAATTACCTTGAAAAATTCATAATGTATTCAATTTATAACGATATAAAGAATCAATAAAATTATATATGCATATTAATAGTTTCCTTAATTGCGAAATCTTAAATGCATTTCATTCTTTCAACAAGTTTTTAATATAAACTTTATTTTATTTTTAATTAATTAATGAAAAAAATTCTACAAAAACTAAAATATATTTAATTTTTTCAGCTACTCTTTAAAATTTGTCAAGAATTTTTGATTTCACGATGGAACGATTTTAAGCTTGAATGCCTAAAGTCGAATAAATGTCAAACACAATTCTTAAACATCATAATTCATAAGTTTTATATAAAATATGTACTTACTTTCAGCCTGGTTGGTAGGGCGTTGGATTCGCTTCCCTTAGGTTACGAAGTTTGCACCCCACCGGCCGAAGACTGGTCCCGGTATGGTGTCCGGTACAAGCACGATTTTTTCGTAGACACTAAGTCCTCCAAGAAGAGTCAATACCACTGAGAGGCGATCGTTCTCTGATACAGTTCTAAATTACAATCTGTGAATGAAATGCATGGATGAAGTCCGCTTCGTGAAAGAGGCTGTGACACACGAGTAGCTCAGACATATTCTTGGCCCAAGATGCTAGTACTGAAACAAGAGAGGCTAAATATTGTTTTAAAATCACTGACTTCGTCAACAGACTTGTCTAGAAGTACTATAATCAACATCAGTATTTAGTTTTATGTAATCCAACATCAGCACTTAAGTCTTACGGAATCAAAAAGAAATTCTACTTATACTATAGCTAATGATAGTAGGAATAAAACAGAACAAATTAGTTCACTTCTTTTCAGTAATGTTATTTCAACGCTCTGAAATATCAGAATAAAATTTAGAATCAGATCAAAATAATCGCAACGCAAGTATCATCGGTAATGGTTAGCTGCAGAGGGCCTGACTGACATTCCTTCGGCGTGATACGTCTTCGTCGAGCTCTCGAAGAGATCTGAAGGCATGTTGGAGTTGCTTAATCAGGATTGGCTTGGATGGAGAGACAAATGATAAATAATCGAATGCGAGAACCTTTTATAGTCTTGTAATCTTTTCCAAACGCAGGTGTGTGTTTTTTCCTATCCATTTTCAAATCGTTTGGGTGTGAAAATAAACCTTGCAAAATGGTAAACGATATCAAACGGGAATTTCCCCGTAAGAATTTGTATACTTTATGCAAAAGTCAGCTGCCTTTTAGTTTCGGAGATGGGCACGGCAAGTTACTGAAGACAAAACACACAGCAGTCCCTCCCTCATTCGTCGACAGTCCAAAGTTATTAGCTGTGCGTTTTGTTTATTCAGAGTTTTGAATGCTTAAGTTATTTGAAGGTTGATTCTTTTTGGTTGCGTAAACAATTACTTTTTGAAAATCTAATAAAAATAGAGTGAGCTGAAGTGGGAAAGGTTGCTATCGAAAATCACCATCTCCAAGTACGATGTATTTTGTATGCATGCGTTTACATTCGAGATCAGAGCTTTCCAAATTTTTATTCAAACTTAAGGTCCTTAATTGATAAAATGTTCATGTTTTTAAGTCATTTCATTGTTTTTAATGCAACCCAAAAGACATGGATGCAATGCTAAAAGGGACAGTTTGTTTGTAATATTAGTATAATTAGAAAATATTTCTAAACCTAAGAAATTAATTGATGCACTTTAATAACTCAAATGAATCCAAATAAAATGATTATTGTCAAAGGAATAAAATTCAATTATTCACATTTTTAGAATCAATTGTCTAACTTAGAAATTTTCTAATCTCAAAAGATCATGAATTCCAATAATAAAAATTACAAACGTATTAAAAGTCAAAATAAATATAATCCATTTGGCAGCAAAAATGCTTACATATATATATTTAAGTTATGCTCATTTAATCAAAGTAGAAAGTTGGGTCATTTGTCATTAAAAGTATGTTCGAATCTAGCCGTATCAAAAGCCGAGTATCATGCAGTGAATTGATTTCAAATACCACTATTGCTTCAATCTTTGAACTAATCCATTAATCCCAAATATATTCGATCATAAAACCTGAAAAATGCATTAAAGGCTACTAGTAGTGGAATGAAAGAAGAAATGTTCCAGGGATACAGAAGAATATTTCACAGAAGTACAATCTTGTACAAGTTTCTTCCTGTACAAAGAGTACAAGAGATATTCAAATAAATTAAAAACTAAATTATCATCAAAACAAATTTTATTACACAAATTGAAGAAAAAACTATTAAACAAATCATTTAAAAATATTAAATTTTTCCACGGCCATATTTATGAAATTTTTAAAGATTATTTTATGAAATTAAGAAAAAAATATACTCACATTTGATGAATTTTATAAGCTTCAAAATTTCATTAATTTTAATAATTATTTTGCATATTAGCTTGAAGAAATCAAATATCTTTTTTATCCATATATTTTTCAAAATTAAATTTTTTGATAAGTAATAAATTTTTTGTAAAATTTCGGGCAAGTAGAATAATCTATAAAGATTTTAAAAATTTGCAAGATCGTTTTTTCATACTAGAATCAGAAATGATGAAGAGAACAACATTTTAAAGCAACCATGTTTTTGGCACCTTTTCATTATTCAAATTCATTGAAACAAGCAAAAAATAATTTTTGTGCGAACGATACGGACTAAATTCTGTTTTTCTTCAAATATCTGTTGTTCTAATTAGATCTCTTTCAACAAAAACAGAAAACCGTGCTTATTACAAGCAAAGATCCTCAAATAGTTATAAGTATTACAAATGGGAGTCAATATAGTGTAAAATGATATGACATTTTCAGGCTGTTATTTATTTGTTAATTACATGTTCAATTTAGTTTAGTTATATTTAAATATCGTTTTTTTAAATCAACGCTAGGGCTATTCTGGGAAGTACCTCGTAATTTTGAACTGTGATTGCATGACGAGGACGACGCCTGAGCTGGATTTTCTTCTACAAACTTCCACACCACACCAGCGGAAGAACCTGTTATTTACATGATACGAAAATAAGGGAGAAAGAGCCTCAAGGAAAAAGAGATCGTATAAGATACACATTGACTGCTATTCTTTCTGCAGACTTAGAGTGCCTTAAAAGTCATGATGAACAGAATGCAATGCCCGATGTAATCAAGTCAGACGAAGTTAATCTAAAGCATTAGCATGCTATGAAGTTTCAATTATAAGTTCACAATTTTTAAATATTTTTACACTATGTTACTTAATTAAAAACTTACTGTTTTGCACTATATTACTTTATTTACGTAACCTGAAAAAGAAGTTAGTCATTTATGGCTAGTTGAATGAAAAATTATTTACTATAAAAAAAAAAGAGTTTTTACTTCGAATTCAATTTAATATCTTGAATGAAATATTTATTTTTTATCACAGAATGATCACGAAAAAAAAAATTGTTTGAACAGGAAGTAACAAGTCGAAATGCATACAAAATTCAAAGGTATTTATTGTCTGTCCCCAAAATAAGATGAGGCCGCAATGGCCTGGTGGCAAGGTCTCGGCTTCGGAACTGGAGAGTTTCAGACTCGAGATCCGATTCAACCGTAGAACCGCCGAGCAAGCGGGTCTGGCGCACAACAAATCCGTCGGGCCAAATGTGCCCCCCCCGCTGGTGTGGTGTAGAAGCTTAGAGAGGGGGGGTGTGCCAGCTTAGGTGTTGTTCCCGTCATCTGATCGTGGTTCAAAATTACGAGGTCCACCCCAAAATAGCTCTAGTGTTGCTTTGAAAAACAGGACTTGAATAATAACTAAACCAAACCACAAAACAAAAATGGATAGTTTTCTTATTATATTACTCTGCCTAGTATCCAACCTAAAGTGGCGGAATGATAGGCCGGATAGGCGGGAGTTCTGTTGAATTCATTTCTTTCCCTACTAGTAGTGAAAGAAGACAAGGTTTTTATATCAAAACTCACAGTTATAATGCTTATTTCCTCACATACTCTAAAGTGACACACAGAGAAGTACCAGCAAAGGAAAGCTTCCTCAACTTCTTTACGCTTAACTTTCAGTATGATGTTTCTTACTTTTATTCCACTTCCACTATCTTGCGCAACAAAACTTTTCATTTTCTGTTGTTGTTTTTTTCCAGTCCCCCACTGTACTTTTCCTAACTCTGAGGCTATATTTTTTGCTATTACACCAGAGTCTGATCGCGCTCCATAATCACAACAAGTTTTTTCATTTATCATCCATTTTGAAATTTTCACTATGGTTCACTAAAGAAAAAACATTAAGTATACCCCAATGCAGGGCCAGCCACCAGGGCGAATGCTATACACCAGGCCCCCGCGATTGAGGGGATCCCAATGTGATCAAGAACAAAAATAATGTTCTGAACAATAATAGCGGAATGGAAAGAAGAGAGGAAGAAATTTAACAGGAATAATTTTACGATTTGGAAATTATGAAGTTTATAGCTATACTAGCCGCCTTTGGAGACCAGCCTCTTCGCCAGTATTAATGATCACTAAAATGTTCAATTAATATTTCATGTAACTTCTTATGATAATAGGTATTTCAGCTAAATATTTTTAAACTTCAAATTTTGATAGTCATATTATTGACTTATATTATTATGTTGACCTTAAGCCAATTTTGTTCATTGTATTACGCATCTCTCTCTTATTTTCCATTAGCCCCCGTAAAATTCAATTTTAAATTAAAGTGGAAATTATGAAACTGAATTAATATAAAGACGTATTTTAGTGAATCAAAGCATGTCTTTAAAAAAATTATTAGAATAGAAACCATAGTCGTTTGATATTGAAGTCTTATGTGCACAACAGAATAATTTTCATAATTTATAATATCTCAAAGAGTTATTCAACAACACTTTCATAAATTCTTCGTAAAATTAAGTTTTTAGTTTTATTTTTAAAAGTTTATAAATTCTGTAAATAAATTTTTTTTAATTTTATTTTCGGTTTAGAAATATACTTCAAAAATTAGGAAGTTTAAGTTTTAGACAGTCCTTTAATTTTAAGATTAATAATTTGCAAAATATTCTTGACACTTCAACTTCTAAATAAACCGATAAACATTTTGTCTTCTGCGATCAGATCTGATCGATTTATAAAGTTTTGAATATTACCATATTAGAACAATCAACATTTTCATAATTAAGGCCAATCACTCTTGAGAAACCTTGGGAGATTAATCGCTTCTTTGAGAATCGATGAAGTAACCTAAAATCGCTCGATTTTATAGAAAGGTTACATTGAAATTTTCATAAATCGATCAGCTTTAATGATGGATTTAGTTGATTTGAGTCCAACTTTTTTATTTAAGGTATTAATGTCTCAAGAATATTTTGTTAAATATGATTCACAGAGCAGATGATATATGTAAAAATTTTAAATTCGTAATTCATCAACATTTATTGCCTCCATTTACGTAGAATACCATTGTTAACAGATGTATGTTTATTACTAAAGGTTTGAAAATTAGTTGTTGGGCTCCTATTTTAGCAGGTATCTTATAGATATTAAACCATAGTTGCCTTAAATAAAACTGTTTCATTGAATTAGTAATATTGGTATTGGAAAAGATCAGAGAAAACGTTTCCTTGCATTTACTTTTCAAAAAAAATCCTAGTTCATATTTATTTCACTTCATACACGCATATGCTGAAAATTACACTTTTCCAAGATTTAATTCTCAGTAACAGTTAACATATTTGAATTTAAGCATTTCTCACTGTGATGGCAACACTTTGATAAAAGCTAATTTTTTCAAATGCACGCGAAATGTGTTCGTGCAGATTAAATTTTATTTTTATTTTATGGCAAATAAATTGTTGTAAAATATGGTTAAAATATTTATTTAAAATTCATTAAAAATACGAATTTAACTCCACCGAAGAACCGTAGTATTAACGGGATAAATCCGTCGGAACCAAACGTCCTCCCAACGGTGCGGTACAAAAGCTTGAAGATGGGGCTGCAGTTCAGGTGCGGTCCCCGTTATCTGACAGCTGTTCAAAATGTTCAAAATTACGGAGTCCGTTCCTAATTACCCTATTTTTGCTTTAATACGGGACGTTTATATAACTAATAAATTTGAACAAAAGAACATTTATAACTTTCCATCCCTTAAACCTTGTTCAAGATGGGTCAACCCTTCATTCTGGTATTGCTTTGTTTCGATAGCTAAAAATATACCCAAAAAATTAATTTTTCTGAAATATTCAATTTATTGCAATAATATTTTTTCCTTCCCAAAACCAACTCTTTAATATGACATTAGATATTTTTAAATCTTGATTATAATTTAAATCCTGCATTTAAAGTGTAATTTCAAGAAAAATTATATAAAACAACCAAGAAATTTTCATTAAAAATATATATTCCTAGACACTTAAGTCTGTTTCCAAAACTTTTTGAAAACTGTTTTCAAAATTCTTAAAACAAATTTAGATTACACAACATAACAGTTCCGATTATATATCATTTATAATGCTCTTTATTAGTTTGAAATAATTTTTTTAAAAATATTTGAAAAAGTTATAATTTGTCATTCACTAAATCATAATTAAATACTCATTTTTATGAAAATACATTCTTTTTCAATAAAAAATAAATCAATTACTATTGAGTATCGTTTGTCGAATTTTTAAGATACTCTTTTGGCATAATATTTGCTTCACAACTGTCAGAAATACAAGAAATCCTAAATATGTTTAACAAGTGCATCTAATTAGTCTTTAACAAATTATGTATTTGCTCCACGGTATTTAATTGTATCTTTAAACCGTACTTAATCCGTTGATTTTGGATTAAAGTAATAAAAATGATCACAAGTCGGTAGAGAATTAGTAAGAGGAATTTTTCCTTTGATAATTCATATTTCTTCGTTGCTATTTTAAAATTGAAAATATTCAAATAACTCTTCTGCAGTTGTGCTCTTAAATATATGATGCATAACACAAAATATGTGATTTAGAAAAGAATTAATAATCCGACCTCCCTAATTTGTTTAATATTTAAAACAGAAGCATTTCATTTTTAAAAAAATATTGCTGTAAATATTCGATATTCACTGCTAATCTTTGATATTTCAGCACTTTTTGTCATCAATTCAAAAAAAGAAGGGAAAAAAAAGATCACAACCATATATATATTGCATTTTTTTTTTAATTTGAAAATTGTTTTCTTAACAAGAACTATGTTTTGGTTTCATTTAAACATTAAAATATTAAAAATACGATGCGAGGGTTATAAAATATTTTTATTGTATATCTCGGTGTGAAAAAATTCTATGTACTTAAATTTTTCCCCAATTTAAAAATTATAAATTAGTTACGATAATTATCTAAAAGCAATAAACACCATATTAATAATTAACACCATATTAAAGCAAAAATAAATAATTAAAATTAGTAGCAAAAAATAGTTTAGATAATCTTTTTTGATGAAATTACAAGTTAGCATAAAGCTGACATAAAGGTCTTACTAAATATGGTTAAAAAATGCAGTCAATAATGACGACATAGACTATATGCTATGAATACAATTAGACACCGCAAACTTCTGCAACGATTACTTTCCCACAGCCATTATTGCAACTCAAGCGACCCCCCCCCCCCCTTTTTAGATCGTTTGGATTTCGAAAACAGACATCTGGTGCAGTTTGAAATAACAAACGGGATTCGAGCAAAATTCATGAGCTAAAGCAATGTAAACATTTTTTAATCATCACGCAGATGTTTTTTTTTTCATATAACTGTGATTAATTTTCATGGATGGCGCCAATGCAACAGTGGAAATACTTCATTTTAAAACTATAGCCACGGCATATCAAAAGAAATTGAATAATAGCGATTCTAAATAATGAGTAACTTGGTTCAATTTGATACACACTTTATAATAAATTATAATCTATCACATCAAAGTAGCAAGAATAGAAAAGCAGATGTTTAAAGCAATCGGTGGCTGAAGTAAATCACGAGTCATTTCGCAACAACAATTCCAGTGACTTCGCTAAACCATAAGAGGCGTTATTAGCACTGCCAGTTTTATTTTCTATTTTGTTGTTCATGACATATTAATCTTGTTTCTTCTTTGATATTCATTAATTTTTAAAACGAGTGTCTGTGAAAAAGTCCTTTAGAGTAATTTCAAAATTTTTCTGTCCATGTCTTCAAAATAATTTCAGAAACATATATTTTGAAAATTAATTTTTTTGGCAGTATAATTTAACTCTTTCAAATGTTTTTTTTTCATCTTCTAATCATACGTCGCTTTTCGTTCCTACTGTCTTTTAGATTCAAGTAAAATAGAATAAATGAGATGTTTTTGAATTATGAGATTAATTAATTAAAGCGATTAATTATTAAATTAATTTATTAATGTAATTATAGCGATTTACAATGTTTTTATTTCAACTTGTATGTTTCGAAAGCGATGATGCCCATATGATATACGGGCCGATAGTTAAGGGGTTAATTCAAAAAACAAACTATAGTTTTATAAATATTATTTCAATACTAAATGCAAAGAAAAAAAGCTGAAAAATACAAAATACACTTTATATTGAGTCATGAAAACAGGAATTTTTTTGGCACTGCCTGTTTTCATGTAAGTAATTATCAGAAGATCTCAATGAGCAAATTAACAATGCATTTTTACATATGTAGTTAATTATTACTTAGTAATTCTGTTCTTATTCTTTTCTTTGAATAGAATGGTTATCTTCAAGCTTCTTTATATAGGCGATGGAATTTCTAGTGTGCATATATATTCGGCAGAGTTTCAAGAAATATAGATTTATAATCTGAAAAATTATTTTTAATCGTATTTTAATTTAATGGTGAAAAAATTATTATATTTTGTTATTCTATCGTTATAAGCTAAAAGGAAAAAAACGCAAAATTTAAAAATTTAATTAATTCCTCGCTGAGATCTGAAATGGAAATACAAAGTGCATAAATAGGACTGGAAATGCAAGGTTTAAAAAAATCGTTGAAATCACTCCACGTAGCACACTTTTCTGATAGCAGAAAAGCAGAACTTGATAATAGGTGCTGGATATGAAATGTTTTCGAAATTTATATTAGATTTTTAATTATAAATTAATCAATAATTTAATGCTTTTTCTTAATTATTTCGGAATGTATCATGGCACAAAAAAAGATTTTTTACCTCTTTGAAATTTTAAAAATGAGCTTTTCATTTGTACAGATTTAATTTTGGTAAGATACTTTTCTCTTATTTTATAATTTTAACTTTATTTGTACATATTTTTCTACAATACTATTCAGTTCTTTAAATACACGTGTTCTATGATTAAATATATATTTTGTTTCCACCTTGTGTGTTCAGATGCATAATATAATTAAATGAATATGAAAAATAAAATTCAGGTAGGCAATAAAATATTCGACAAAATAAAATTAAATATTTTCATCCTATAATGTTTCGAATTAGAAGTTCGTATTACATTTAAAATTTTATAAATTAGAAAATTTTTCTTTATATATTTGCATAAAAAAACAATGCTTTTCACAAAAGAAAATTCTCCTTCTTATTGAACTTATATAATCTCACAGAATAATTTGATCGTTCTATTTACAGCTTGATTTTTAAACTTAATGAAAATGTATGTGTGTAATAAGATTTCCTTTTTCTTCACGTTTTGTAGAAACTTTCTCATCTCATTTTGCAAAGTACTTTCCATTCTTTTTTTTTCATTCCGTCTAAATATTACTGCCATTAAAACTAATGACACTTCGAAAGAAAGGTGCTTCAAGATTTTTTTTTATTGAGAACTTGTTTCTTTGTTCAATTTTAATAACAGAATATTGAAGAAAATTATTTAAAAAACAATTTTTATAACAAAAATATTGTGCGTGAAAACTCAATGTGTTTTATAAAAGCATTTTTTTATAATTTTGTAATAATTCATCCAATAATTGTTTGTATGCTTTAAAATCAGTAACAGAATAAAAGATAATATCTCAATCTACTAAAGAATTTTACATCTCTCTTATCATTGGTCAGTCTTTTATTTTCTTTATTTCTATTTTTTATATATCCCTTATTATTTATATATTATATATACTTTAAATAAATAACTCTAATTTAATTATAAGATTCACTCGAAACTAAGAGTAACTGATTTACAAATTCAAGTTCTACCTCTAGTATTCATTTGATGTATAGTACTACTTTTTTTATCCCAATAATGGAATAGTAAGACATTTTTATCCAGTTTCAACAACTGATAAAAAAACTGCATATTTGTGAACTGATTTTTTTTCGAAAAAAGTCATGTAACCTTAAATATTTGTTTTGTTGCAAATCTTTACTCAGAAAATTGCACTAAACACTTACCAGTGCTCTAAATAAATAAAAATTAAAAATCCCTTCATTTGCAAAGGCATTGAAATTGTTTTTAGGAAACTCGAATTAATTTTCATTGATGCTGTAATTTTTATATATATCTGAATATTTATAGAAAAGTTGCAATAAAGTAGCAAGATTAAATTTCTAAAAACATTTTTTAATAAATTTGGATCAGATGCTGTTTCGTCACTCTTCTTATAGTGTTCGATTATTCAGCTTCAAAAATCAAGAATTCTTAGACAATGATTCATGCTATACAATGTTTATATAACCCACAGATAAGTCTAATAAATATTTGCCATTGGGGTTGTGGACATATTTGGCAGATGGTTGGTTCTAAATAGATCTTTCGGTTGATTATGTTTGGTATTCCGTAGGGTATTACCATGAATGAGATGGCTATTGGTCCTCGTATATATCCTTGGGCATCGTATAGTTTTCGTTCATGTTTCCCTAAATGGGTTTCGTATCAGAGGGCTCTTTTTTCTTGCTAGACTTTGAATTTTACAAGAATTTTATTTGGTGTATTCCAAATAATGTTTATATAAGGACTGCATTGCATGCCCTTGCATACTAAAATACATTTTGAGGATAAATGGCTTTTGCATTATATAAAATGCACATTTATAAAATATATTATCAATCTCATTTTTTAAAAATTTTTCTTACATATGTTCATAATTTGCGCTCTGTATAATTTAGAACAACACAAACTGACAATATTCTGAGATTTATAAGCCAACATTTTTCTGATATAAGGCATCAAATGTGATTCTAGGTAAATAGAACTACCGGAATGGATGAAAATTTTAAAGCTATTTTCACTTCAGAGAGAAAATTTTATTATACAGAATACTGATTGTTCTCATTTCATACAAACTTATTTCATAGACTTTAATATCTTGAAAACATATAAAATTTATATTCAAAATTTTTAAATAAATTTAATGCTGTATTATGTATTCTTCTAATTATCAGTCTGAGTAGCAAATAATATATTTGCCTATATCTCAAACAATCCATCTAATTATACATTAGTTCATTTTCATTTAAAAAATAAATTGGATTAGTCAAGAATTTTTTAAAACTCTCCTTTATAAGAGTAAGTTAATCAATTTCAAATAGATAAAAAAGTTAGTCCATGCTCTGAAATTAATTCCTTTGAGTAGATATACTTGCTATACTTTATAACACGTTGTTAACAACATATTAGTGTGAGTTCGACAAACTCTTCGCTCAAAAATAAATCAATTGGAAAAGGCATCCATTTGGGTGATTCATATATTGTCACTTGTTATAAAGCATTAAAACTCTTGAAATGAGACCCATTTGTTGAACTTTATATTCCCTTATTTTCATTATTTTAAATAGATTTATTCCAATTTCTTCTGTCATTTTTAAATGAAACTAAAATAATGAATTTGATATATGTTAGGGTCATGCAATATTGAAATTTTTAAACGAAATTGTGTAAAAATAATTCTAATTAATTCTTTGTAACATTTTAATATAATCACCGTTATCATAATAATGCTTTTCAGTATTAATGCTCAATATATTGTTTTAAAATGTTACTAAGCTGTATATTCTTATAAAATAAGTGACAGGATATTCGTATATCAAATCAAAAAGTAAGTGCTGGGAAGGTTTTTTTTTTCATAGAACCTGTTTTATAATTATATTAAAAATTTGAAATAAAAGTCACGGAACTAAGATGGAAATATTTGAAATTAATTACCTAGTACATTTAGCGTAGCAATTATTTATTAGTGTTACGTTTCACTAAAAATTGCAATATTAATTTCAAGAAAATATAGAAAACATACATGGGAGAAAAGTTCGACAACAGCATATTGGTTGCTAGCTTAGACCTTATTAATTCTTAACAGGTTTAGATGTTTCTCCACTTACATGACCAGGAAGTTAATGTCACCAAAGCGATTGCCAAATCTTCCATTGGTTCTAAACGAAGAATTTTTGAATTAGATGTAGTTTCAGATGTTGAATTGACGGTGTAACACTTTTTGTTTTTTAAATTAAGAGAAAAATGTTTCTTTTATAATAGTTTTAACAGGGTTGTTTTTTCGTGAGTTTGACATTTGCAGAACATGTTTCCATGATTGCCTCAACATTTATTTTTTGTATTAACTGATATTTTTATTCAACAATTCACGGAAGCTTGAATCGTTGCCAAAATTAAAGATATGAAATATGTAACAGATAATGAAGGAATTAAAAATATGTAAACTGTACAAATGATATACTTTTGTGATTTAATTAAGAAAGTAATTACTGACACAAAAATGAATAAAATTAAATTTCTAATTTTCTCAAGGAAGTATAAACTAAAATAATGCATGTTTGGTATATTTTTAAAATTAGGATTTCGATTCAAAATCCCATGAAATCCAAATTTATTTGGTTTGAATTTCGACAATAATTCAAACCAAACGATTTAAACAATGTAATTTAATCTTCTCGATTAAATTAAAAAAAATATACTTTAAAGAATTAAAACTAGTTCAAAGAATAATTTAGCGGAAAATTTTTAAGAACCTTTTAGAAACAATTTTTATTTCAGGAGCAAATTTTATATAAAGGCGTCTTGAATATTATATATGCAGCATATTATATTCTAGCGAATTAAAGAAACAGATTAAAAATATAATATAGTTTGGATGAATTGTAACTAATATAATAACTTAAATAAAATTAATATGATTTTCATTTCGATAAGATTCTAAGAATATGAAGAAAAAAACCTTATCCGTTAATCTTTATTTATTTATTCAAACTATGTAATACCTTACGAATATATAACTTTCTAAAAACGAAAAACGTATAATTAAATAATTATCTAATTGCTTAATATGTGAAATGCAAATCTGTTGATAAAAGCTAATCTTTCAATAAAATTTTTGTAGTGAACATTTTGATATGGGAAACGAATAATTTTATCTGTTTCATTCAATCCTATTCTAATTATAACTACTATTTATAAAAATAAAATGTATACAATCGGCTTAGTTATAAAAGTTTGAAGGGAACCAAATTTAAAATAAAATTCTGCAACTCATTATTTCAGAGAATTCTTAATTTTTGTAAAATAAAGGAATTGAAAGTGCAACAATTTTTTAATACTTTGGATACACTTATAAATAACTTGGGTATAATGCTTATAACTAACTTGGGTAACTAAAGTATGGTTTATATAGTAATGGTATGGGTAATTATGGTTTATGAAATATGAAATATTTGTTAATTCATCTATAAACCCAAAAACATAAAAACCATTTGTAATTATATTCCAAAAATTGCGTCTTAAAGGAAAAGAATAAAAAAGTTCAAAAATTAATTGTTAAGATTTTTTTTGTCAGCTGTGTGTGAGAACATGTAGTCATCATATCATTGTGGCCTTCATTGAATACCCGTAAATTAATCTTCATACACTTCATTTCATTTTGAAAACCCAAAAAATTTCAAAAATGCTGTAAGGGTATCGGCTGTACAATTTTCTTCTGAAATGAATAATAAAAATATGGCACGTGTAATCGCTTCTCCTGTCACTTTTGTATTTAAAGAAATAACAATCTAATAAGAGTACACATTCAACAAATGACATATTTTAATTTTGGTATTCAAATGAAACATTTATCAAAAAAGTGTTTTTAATTCTTTTAAGGTGTACGTACACACTTGACATTTTTTTTTTTTAATTTTAACTTTAAAAATCCAGTTTTTCCACAGTAGGTCATTAATATATGTTTAAACTCATTTCAGTGAGAAAAAACCATATTACATTAATTATTAATTAATTAAATAATATTTAATGAGCTAATTAGCCTATTTTTTGAAACATGATATCTTAAATTCTAATTTGTACATACACATAATTCTAGTTGGAAATTATGCCTAATATTAGTCTTCACGTTGTCTGCCTCAATCAAGGTATAAAAAGATATAGTTTTTTTTAAACAATTTTTTCATCAACAATGAATAGAAAAGGCGAGATTTCTTCTGTCATTTTAACATTTAAATAGCTATAAAAAATTTATTTCTATACATATAACTTTGATTGAGGCACAAAATATCCGCTTTAGCATACAGATTATTTTGATAGATAAATAACTCCATTTCGTTCATTTCTTGTTGAGTTATGATTGTTTGAATGAAGCAACATGGTTGAAAAATATCATTCTTCATAAAATGAGTTTTAAAAACACCGTAACTAGAGTTTTTAATGAAAGCACCTCAAGAAAAATAATTATAACTCGAGAAATATTTCGAATATTGACAACATCTTGGTATCGTTTGAAAGCTAAAGGATCAGAAAACATTATTAAGCAATAAAAAATATTCGATATTTAGAACGATTTTCGAAGTTTCAAATGTGTATATACACCTTAAAAAAATAAAGATGAAACTATCTTTTCGTTGAAAGAAAGCGTAAATGAATATTATTCTATTAAGTATAAGAATCGATTATATACATGAGCGATATTTTGAATTATTGCGATGAGCATCTTTTTTGTGGAATTTTAATTAAACTTATTTTTTAACGTAACTTTTTAAAAAGTGTTTTTATATTAATATAGTTTTATCCATCATTCTAAAATCAGCTGTAAGAAATTGAATTTCTTCTCAAAACTATCTAAGACAGGAAGCGTAACTGGGAATAAAGAGTAATCGAAAACGGTGACAAAAGTATGCATCAGTCAAATTTTAACGTTTTTTAGGAGTATGTGTCTTGTTTCTGAACATCTAGAAGAAGATTGAAAACTCTTTCTTGTTTTTTTATCAGTGTGATTTTCCAGTGATTTTTTTTTTTTATTTTAGTTGACACTGTATTATAAATATGCACTTAATACTTTCCTAAGTGTCACTATTCATTCACTACATTAGCTATACGAAAAGTAAATATAATTCATGAAACTGTAGGACATAATTGTTACGAATAAAATTCAATAATCATTTCAATAGTTTCATCTTAGAAACAGCATTTTTTTTATTCTCTATTCCCCTGACAATTTTTCATTTCGCGGTAACTAGGAACAGGATTTGCATGTATTTGCAATTTTCATACATTTGGAAAAATTTATTATACGGTAGCAAATGGCATTAAAACTAGAAAACATTATTTCGTTTCCCTACCCGCCATCAATGTTTATTATTTTATTCTGTAACAATGAAAAGCAATATTTCATAATCTTGGAAGCGTAAGGTTTAGAGTTAAAAATAGGAAAACCCTATGATATATAATAATACATAGAATGAATGATAAGAATGTATCAATGAAATGATGATAATGACATGAAAGCATACAGCACTAATGCAATTGTTTGATATTTCCCAGTGATTTCTATTTATGATGTTCAAAAATTCCCATGGTCGGGATAGCCTGGTTGGTAGGGCGTTGGATTCGCGTCCCTTGGGTTGCGAGTTCGAACTCCGCCGGCCGAAGACTCTCCGTATGTGTGTGTGTGGTGGCTGGCGCACATATAAATCAGTCGTAGTCACAAAGTCCTCCATGTCGAGAGTAATACCACTGATGTTTTGGTGTACCCGGTCTAAATTACGATATGTGGATGAGTGAATGAAATACATGAATGAAGTCAGCCCGTAAAAAGGGCTGTGACGTGTGTGTAGCTAAGTCGTACTCTTGGCTCTAGATGACGCTATTGAAAAAACAAGAGATGCACTCTTGGCTTAAAATCACTAACTTCTAAAATCAGTGGGCTTGTCTATGATAAGTGTCATTAGAAACAACAACAAAAATTCCCGTTTTAACCAAATATAGCTTAAGTGTTGACTACAGAAGTGTATGTCACAAAGCCAAAAACTTTAATTTTAAGTAATTTCCCATTAAATAATTTCGAGAAAATTAAATGAATTATTTTCGACATTATCATGATTATGGCACAATATTTGCAGGACAATTCCAAACATTTTATTTCAATATAAGACAGCTAAAAAAAAATTAATTTAAAGTTGAATGACCCTTGATGAAAAGGCATGAAAAAAATTTAATCCTCTCATTCAATTCATCAAAATTTTCTTAGAGGAATTAAATCTAGCATAAGAAACTGGGGAAACAAGTTAGGCAACTGGAAAGAATTTAAAACCCATTTATAAAGCAAGTTCATAAAAAGTATATAATCCTAGAGATTTATTATATTTTAATGTTAGACCATTTAAATGAGATGAGAACTATTTTTTCCCAAGAGTTTAAATATTTCATGTTTATGAATGGTGCTGTTATCTATGGATATACAAAGCATTTATCGTTAAAAAAATGGCAGTACGAAATTTAATTATTTTACAGATTAAATCGCTAAAGTAAAACTTCCGAGAAAATATACTTTGCTCATCGTAGCATGAAATTTGATACTAATTCAAAGAAAGCACTTACTGAAGAATAAATAAAGTACTGCAATTCCAAATATTCCTTTGTTAAAAAACGTTCCTTTTATGTCTTGCTTTCGAAACTTCTTTTTTTTATCTCCTTCATGGAAGGAAAAAAACAGCTTTGAAAACAAAGCTCGTTTTTTTTTTATTCAAACAAAGGGCCTGCAAAGGAAAATAAACTTAAGAATGAAGAAAGCAGTAGATTTCTTTTCATTGCTTGCACTTGTGCTTTTTGTTACTCCTTCTAACTTTTGTAAAATTCTCTTAAGGAATTATTTTAAGAAAATGCGAAGTCAGTAATGATTAGGCAAATTTAGACCATTTGGAATCTTGCGATAAAATCTAATTGTAACACAAAAACTTAATTTTCTAATGCAATAATGGATAACGATTGTTTTTCTTTCATAATATAAATGAAACTGCTAATTAAAGTGAAATCAAAATTGAACGCGGATTTTTTAGACCCACTTCTACAAAAGATTTCAAAATGGATTTATGATAAAAATTTAAAAAAAAAGACTATAAATGTACAATATGGATTTGAGACGATTATTTAAATGAATTAAAAAAATTACGTTTCATTACATAAGAAAATAGTTGATAAAATTGAATTGAAGAGGGTGTAAAGGAATTATTTTGCTGGTAATCTGAACTTTTATGAATCTTTAAAAAAGAGAATAAATCTTTTATGAATCTTAAAAAAGAATCTTAAGTAAAAAGTTCGCCATTATAGAATTGTACAGCTTTTTCAAATTGATATGGTAAATAACAATATTTATTAAATTAAAAATAAAATAATAATATTTTCTGCTTAGTCTTTGTATCTATTAAAAATTTGAGGAACCATTACACCCCATACATATATGTATACTGTGATCAATGGGATTAATCGATTCATAATATTACTACTACTGGCTATTATTAATAATAATTATTTTAATGGTTCGGTCAATATTAATAATTACTGATTATTATTAATACTAACCAGGATCATTATTAATAACATCCAATTAATTGCAATGATTGTATCATGTACAATCATGCTGTTTTTATATTGCTTTATTAATTCACTTGCATAATAAGTTTTAACAATACTGAGATGCTTGCACTGAGAAAGAATATTTATTTACAACTAAAAAGAAATGAATTAGAAGCAAGTTCTGTAATTAAATTGTAGGAAAAAATGCTAAGTGATAAATCTAGCAGATGAGAGAATAAAAATCCAAACGAGTATTTTAAAAGCATCTTTATATATGAAATACATGCTGAAAAAATATTGTAATTCTCTCTTTCTTATATCCAAAATATAATTTTGAAGCCAAGTTAGTTTATAAATGCGATAACTCAATAACACTTTCATTTCTATAGGTAAGTCAACCAATTGACTCTCCGACCCGCCACGAAGGCACACAGATTTAATCCATAAGGCTGAATGACCGAACTGCCGCAACAGCAACAGTTGAGTCCTGAAGGCCATCACCGGTCACTGTACAACCCTCCCCGAATGAAGTACGTCCCGTCAACAATGGGAGGAGTCAGATCCCCCACCTATTTGTGTACCCTACAGGGTGGCGAGATCCAACCACCATGCCGGAAGCATCTCATCCCCATTTCGAGGTGCCCCCCGGGGGAGATTTCTATAGATAAAACTTTTTTTTAATACTTAGTTAAAATCTGTAGATTTATAGATCAAATTTTTGTAACAAGTGCAATAACCCGAATAGGCACTTTCTCAATCAATATTTTCTGGATTTTTCATAATACAATCAAGTCAGAAGTGACCTTCCATTGATTTTCTTACAAGTTTCTATTTAAAGGTGTCAGTTACTTAAAACAACTATAAGGAATCAAACAATCGTTTTGATGTGTTTATCAATCAGTCATTGTTGACTGACATCAACTATGGGCATCCAAAATTATTTTTTGTGCAGCATTTTTTATCATTATTTACTTTTTTATTTAATAATTCATTTTTTCTGGCGATATACGCTATAATACTTCATTGTGTTTTTTTCCATGTTATTTTAAATTTCAAAGATTTACTGTCCACTGAAAGCATTTATTTTGTCGCGCCTATTACATTTGAATTCAAACCTGTTTTGTAATTATTTGCGTATCCTGATAAGAAACAAGCTAAAAGTCTAAATGAGGCCTACAGGGATCAGAAAATGTCTACGAAATAAAGAAGATTCAATTATTGAACCCAGGAAAGAACTCACACAAAACTCATAGCGTACGTGACTGACATAAATAATAGAACAATCAACTGTTAACCTCATTTAAATTAGTCCCTTCGTGACCATTAATTATGGAACCAACCATGAAGTGAGATTATATTGGGAAAGAAGGGGCAGAATATGTAGTCAACTACTCTGCTACCACTGAACTTTGCATCATGAACAGGGTATGATGGATTGACCGATACCAATGCCATTGTAGTGAAAAGCTTATAAGCCAGATAACAGCTACAAGACATGAGTAATACTTTTGTCTTGTGGCCTTGTTCCTCGGCTGCAAACCACAAGGTTCCAGGTTCTATTCTAGCCAACTCAATTTCCACATTGGTGACCTCGGACGATGAACCTTCAACCTTCGTACAGCTGTTGTGGCGCCATCGACTCGCATCAACCAAAGTCGTCAGACTCACTTGGCGCAACAGCAACCACTCACCAGCAAACGTTCGCCATAACGCTTGGCGCTACTCTAATGGGTACAGGCGCATTAGGCTCAACAGCTAATACATCACCACTCAACAGCCATATCGTTCGTCTCACCTCCGACTCACTGGAGGGTGAGTACTGTGGTGGAAAGCTTATAAGCCAGATAACAGCTACGAGACATGAGTATTACTTTTGTCTTGTGGTATTGCTACTCGGCTGCGAACCACAAGGTCCCAGGATCTATCCTCGCTCATAGAAAATCCGCTACACCATCATCCAATAGCATCACGTACCAAATCTTCAAGATTGACAGTCATTTATAAATATTAGACATTTCTTCCGACTCCAAGGTCACGATTTGTTCAAAATAGTCCTGTACTCAATGTGATCATTCCTCTGAAGTAGGAGGAAATTCGAAAAGTTATGAGGATACATTGAGTTTTTGGGGTCGAAAATTTTCTGTGACCACTCGTCTTGTGCAAAGAAAAAAAATTGGTCTCCAGCACCTAATCCATGCAGATGATATGTCCTCTACCAATCCTCTGATAGTCAGATCTATTGTTAATTGGTATTGTCTTGATAAATTTTGATTAATTAATTGAAGACCTCGTTGTAAAAACAAAGATTTTATTGAGAATTCTAACGTGAAAATGTAACTTGAAATCTATTCTTTGGACATATGCAAGAATTCTTTATTGCATCATCCAGATATCCACCTAGCATAGCACTGCTGTCAAAGCCTCAAAATTCAAGTTAGAATTGTTGAAGTACGAAGTGTAATTTTATTCTTCGAAGATTTTGATCATGTTGAAGTGTATTTAAAACAAATTAAAGATTTGCGTGGCGAATACGATACTGAGCAAAAAAAAAATATAAGAGCAAATTTCTTTTTAAATTGACGAAATATTCACAAGTATGCAAATGAAAAAAAAAGTAATATTCTTATTCTTATTAATTGGTCTTGCGCGAAAAAGTAAGTCCTATAATAATAACAAGAAAATTAAGATTTCATATAACGTGAACAAAATTCATTAAAAATATGTGCTTCATTAATTTGCAAAATGATAACAGATCAGATTATTTAGACTTCTTTTGTAAAAATAAAATATAACAAAGCTTCAAGGGTTTGTGAGGCATTTTTCGTAATTTTTTAATAGGAAACAAAATTTGTTTTAAATAATTTCATATGAAAATTCAAAAGATTTATCTTCAAAACAGGTTGACATGTTGAATTCGTGGTCTAAAATATTCAATGGATGACAGCGAGGAGACTCACAAAATCAAGGTATTTGAATAGAATGCTCAGAAATGCGAGCAGTGAAATATATTCACTGAAATACAGTTTTCGTTTCTTTCATTTGTGTGAATTTTACGTTTTCCTAACATATATTTGTGAATATTTTTGGTTTTATTTATATGGAACGCAAATAAAATTGTCAGAGAAAATACAATCCAGAGAAAATGACCTTTTATAAGCAAGACTGGTAAATTTACTTTGCTGACAATGAAAATTATTATTTTGAATAGATTTTTAAAAACATATGGAATACGCTAGAAAATGTATGGTAAAAATCATTCTTAATTTTTTCTTTAATGTATACCTTTTTCGAATAATGTATGTATGTTACAGTGAAAACTCGAAATCAGTCAAAACGCGAATTAAATATGTAAAACGCGTTTTAACTAACAACTCTAGGGAAAACCCGAATTAACAAGTGAAAACGCGTTCTAACTGATACAGCTAGGTTATTTTCTAGTTATTTTCAGTTTTGTTCAGTTAAAATTGTATGGATCTAGATATCTTGCTTTGTTCTATGTATAATTTAATACAATAATTTTGAATAAATACAAATAATATTGTCTAAAAAATCAATCAAAACACGAATAAAACGGGTTCTTCCTATCGCTGTCAGTTAAACGCGTTTTACCTAGTTAGTTCGGATTTGACGGATTTCGGGTTTTCGTTGTAACATGTAGATTGAATGTTTTTGTTGAATGCTCTTTCGAATTATTTTTAACTTGTTACTTTGCTTATTTACTTTCCAGTAAAATCTATTTTTTCCTTTTATATTTAAAAGTGAAATTTATAAAAGTCGCGGTTTTGAATAAAAAATTATGTGCAAAATAATCAAAAGATTTATTAGTCTACAAATGAATGAGAAATGATTAAAATATAGAACTATAACAATAAACCATTTGCCACTACAGTTTTTTTTTAATAACCGAAAGCTTCTTTTTTAATTTCCAAAAACACCACGATTTTCACAGGTTCATAGAAATTTTTAAAAAATAATTTTAAAAAAAATTATATTAACATATTTTTATTAACAGGAAATGAGGTAATTTAAAATTTAGTTTTGAAAATACAAAAGAAAAGAAAATATTGCAAATTAGTGTTTATGTTTGACGATTTGTTTTTTCAGGGAAAAAAAAAAAGATTTCCCTAAATTCTAAAGCACAAATTCATGTTGTAATTAACATGTAGCAAAATATTTTTACCAACCTAAGATTTTCTTAGTATTCCAATAAAAAATATTTATATAAATTTTGTTTGACAAATGTCTTAACCATTTACGCATTCTTGTTTAAACACTTAAATTATTAAATTTCATTTGAGAAATCTACGGATATTTGGTGCGTGGTTTAACACGCATTGCCAAATTTACTTTAAATTAAAGTATTAAAACATTTTTACTTAATGAAAACTGCCAGCCATGTAAATAACAAAAATAAATTTTAATTACAAATTAAATTAACAAATATAAATCATGATACATTGGCCGTAATTCCATCGACCAGCACGAGGCAGAAGTTCTAAGCCAGATGGCGAAGGCAGGAAGTGAGTCACTCGTATTCGTTGGAGAGCAAAGTTCATCTCCTTAGGTATGAGTGATGCTTATCGCCAACTGGCGAAACAAACAGTCATTTATCGCCTGTTTGGCCGCTGCAGATACTTCACATAAGAGTTTTAGTTATCTATTATGATATTCGCCTAATTCCTCCTCTTTTATTAATAGTTAGATATGTATAGATAAAATTTGAACAAGGCATTAAATTTTGCAATAAAAGTATTTACATTTTTACCGAATTTTACTTAATTTTTTATTTAAAACTTTTGTTACTTTTAATTATACGCATCCCATCAGACAAATACTTAAGTGATTGAAAACTTTAAACAGTGTCAGAATTGTTACTTATCCCAGTCCTCTAAAACAATTTTGGGATAAATTTTATTTCATATATGCAATGATAAAATATTTCATTTTGTTGCAAATTTCCAGAAAAATTTTAGATTTTGCTATTCATTTACATCCCCAGTAGTTATACACTACATCATAGATGGTTTCTATACAAGTTTTATCAAATACAACGTATCATTATGTCGTTCATATGCCATAGTGCACTTGTGTAAATTAATAGTGTATTTTCAATAATTAATTTAAGGTAGGTTATGAAATGCAAATAATGCGACTTACAAACGATAGCAATGGCATAATCAGCCAGTGAAGCACAGTGCAGAACCAGATGGCGTGGTATCCTAGAAACTTTCTAGCATATTTTTCAAATGAATGTCTTATTCCTTCCGTCAGCATAAAATTAGGGATTTAGGAAAAGGCTGATAAATTCTTGGATGGCATTAAAGAACAGTAATTACGAATTACAGGTCTTTGGTCTGAATTTTAATTTGGCGCAAACATATTTATATCCAAGAAAAATAATTTCATATGTCTGATAAATCTTAATATTCTATAGCGAACATTAAAATAATAACCTTTCCAACATTAAAATAACTTGAATACAGCGGTAAATGAATATCTAAATATATTTCAGAGATTATATAAATTAATACAAAAGAATTAATTAGAATTTGTTACAGTTTTTAAAGAATTATAATTATAATAAATACATTTTATCAAGGATCAACAAAGTTTTCAAAAAATCAGACATTATCTAAATGAAATACGTATATCTTTATTAGGTGTCTCCCGATTATAAAGGTATTTTATAGTTTCTAAATGACAAAAAATATATAATTTTAAACAAAATAGATAGCTAATATGTATTATTGATGAAGAAAAATAAAAATAAATTATATGTTGAATCGTCATATATCTAAAATTGGTTTCTATTACTGTTAGTAACGCAAATAGAATTTGTAATTTCGTTTCATAAACGTTTTTCAAACAGAGATGAAGAAAAAATAAAAAACTTAAAATAGATTTTTTTAATGGAATATTCCTAATATTCCAGAATTCCTTTCGTTTTACTTATTTACTGAAGATGGCACCACAAACAATACAGGCAAATTTTAATTTGAAACGACTAAGTTTGTACAATTTTACCGGTTGAAAAGTATGAAAGGAAAATTGCTTATTCGAATTTTTTTAATTCTTAGAGTAAATAAATTAATTATAATATTTTTAAAAAATGGTTGATTTTCAAGCACAGCTTTTATTTCCAAGTGTCAAAGTTCGACAGGCAGAAAGTCAGATATTTCTAAAAAGAAATATATGTTCGAGAATAATTCATTATTTTAATTTGAATATTCATGTAGGAATTTCCCAAAACGCCAGAAAATATGAAGGAGAAATTTTTTTTTCTTTACATCGCTAACATTTCTCATTTGAAAATGTCAAGTAGTATTACTGTAGAACGGCAAATACGTTGGAATAAACTGCTTTGCGTGGCTTGGTCGTAGACCTAAAAATAACAAATGTGAATTTTAAGTCAATCTATAACAATTCATTTCACATAACTTGTACTTCATCGTATGCTGCTCGGGGACTAACTCAAAAGAAAAAAAAAAGGACCTGTTAATTTTGAAAACGAATGTTCATTTAAATGTTTAAAAAAACATTAAAATTCCATTTCAATAAAAGAAAAATCTTTATTTAAATAAATGGATAGTTTATAATAATAATAATAATAATAATAATAATATATATATATATATATATATATAGGCATTTTTATGAAATCTCTCTGAAAGATTCTAATTAAATATATGAGAACATATGGATTTGCGTTTCTATTTTCGATTCCCTCACTTCGGAATTTGCAACTATGATATTTATTTCTTATGTTTCAATTTTGCTTTTTATCCACATGTTGTAATCAAAAATAAATAGCTGTTACTAACAGTTTAAAAACTATTCTTTTAGTTAAAATATTTAAGGCAAAATTCGCCCTGCAGATGGCAGCACGATCTAATTACTATCGCACAAAAGAAATGGGCGAGTAGAAACAGTTTGGTTGTAAAATAATATATAATTTGAAGATGAACATTTTAATCCATTTTTATTCTAAAACATATTACTTAATTTAGTAATAATTTGCTTCTCAATTCGATCCTTCATCGAATAATCAAATCAATAAAATTACAATAGTTTAAGAAAAATCCTTGTATTTATTCACTTGCAAAAAAATGAAGTAAAATTCGAATTCTAATTATGAAGAATTACGTAGGTATTGTCATACTTTTCAAGAAATTAAAATGAAATTTTACGCAAACAAGTGTAAGTTTCTTTTTTTTTTGTTTGTTTATATAAAATATCATTGGAAACTTGAAAAATAATTTTTTATATTTCCTGAAATCAATTCCTAACCGATACCATTTGAATAAAAATCAAGCTTTTATCAGATATATATATATATATATATATATATATATATATATATATATATATATATAATTGAATTCATGATTATCTCCATATAATTTATATGTCACACATCTTTATGTCTAATATAATAAATAGTTTTTCACCCAGAAAATATTTTTTAGAGCTGAAAGATTATGACTGAATCATTTAACACTTCAAAGGATTTTGAAAAAATTTCAAATGTCAGTAGACTACTCAGTTTTGCCACATTATTTAATTTTATTTCTTCTAATGAACAAATTTTTCAAACATAAAATAAAATTGAATATACTCAAATTTCTCAAGTAAATATTTATAGTTATTTACAGTTAAAATTCGTTTCTAAAAAGGATGGATATTGTTTTGTTTTTGCATGCGAATAATCCTCGAAATTTATTCTAAAGTTATGTTTACCTTTTACATCACTAGATGGCACCATCAGCAAAGAAGGCCGTGCGGGTAAGATATTTTCTCAATTTTGGTACACTCTCAGTTCGGTTTTAAAATGACTTAAGAGCAAATATATTACCTATTATGAAGATAGACGTAACATATATCTATAAAAAACATATGCTTGGCATAGCTTAGGCGCAATAGCAAAAATAGCTTTAGCTATTGCGCCTAAAGACTCAACTCAGTAGCACGAGGAAGATAAATTTAGATTAGTTTTTGAAATGAATCGTTAGAGTACCTTCGTTATGGAGAAGTTAGTTTCGTTAGGTTCCACAGGAGTCTTCAAATATTTAAATTCACAGATTTAGCAGCATGTGACAGCAATTACAGTTTTTATAAGGAAATTATATTGAAAAAGTTTAAAATATTATTAGCTTATTTTGATTATGTTATCAGATAGATATGTCTTGAGAATAATGGTAAAGTTATCAAGACGTCTTCTTAATTAGAAGACTTCTTGATCCGATTGATGAAAATGTTTGTTTAATAGCATTGCTAGTACAGGTAATCCTAAATATGTTTTTTTTTTTTTTTTTTTTTGTATGAGTCAAAATATTTCACAAAGATCTTTGAATTCGAACAAAGATAGCGGAGATCATGCGAAGAGAAGGTTATCTTAATATCAATAATAAGAACTTTTAGAAAATAGAAATGCCTAAATATTTTTTGTCTAAGAGATTAATCGAGTGGTTTCAATAAACGATATTATGTGTGCATTGGATGAATTTAAAACTCATGATGTTGGTATTTTAAAATGTTACCCTCTTGATACTTAAAGAAGAGTGATTAATTTAAACAACCCCACTAACTCAATATTTATTCATTTTTATTATTCATTCCAAACATTTATTACAACATTTAAACATTTACAGCAATTCTCATTTAATTCTTTGTAATAATTTATAACATGCTAAAGTTTAAATATCAGAGGGAAAAAATGTGTTTCACGAATGTTTTAATTTTTACCTTCAAAATAAATAAAATGTCTTCATATTAAAATTAATATTTATTTCATATATATTTTTTAGCTTGGTTTTAAGTCCACAACAGAACATTTTTTTAGTCAGAATCCACATAATTATTTCGATGTAGCATCTTAAATATATCATGCAATGCGATATCAAAGAAAAATAAATCAATTGTAATGAGCCGAAATTTTTAAATATAAATATGTGTATCTTTCAAAATGGATTAAAAAAAATTATAAGTTTCAGCTTCATCTATATGGTATTAATCATTTATTTTAGCGATTTTTTAATGATCTTACGATACCTGAAAGCATAATGTACTAGTAATTTAATTGAAGACCAACGGGCTTATGTATACTATACATCCAAAACAGTTGTCACATATAGTATATATTATCCGCTGTTATAACTGTTACATAAATATGCAGCCATAATTTTCAAAATTAAACAAATATTTTCAAACACCCACATTAAATGAATATTATAGTGACTAATTTGCTATTTTTCAAATTGTTGTTAATATCTAGAATCTATTTGTTATTTTATCTATCATCTTAAATCTATTTTGCTTATTGCTCAAAACTCCAAAATCTGAAAAAATATATTCATTTAAGAACATTTATTTTTAAAAAGATTAATATTTATTTTTTTGCCGTATAGAAAATTTATTTTCTAACTGACGATATCTTTCTCTTTGTGTCATTTATCACCTGATTGTAAAAATATAAACATACAATGATGGATAAATAATTACCATTCTAAAATGTATATTAAATTTTATAAAAATAATATTTTTTGGCATAAGAAATACATATTTGAATTTATTTTTTTAAAAAACAACTTTTAAAAAGGATTTAAAAGTGTGTTATATTCAGTTAACAGACATGACTTTTACGCTTATGTCAAAACTTGTTTCAGTTATCATGTTTTTGTTCACCATTATCTTGATAGACATGTCTGGGAAAGTGTATGCATATGCTTTCAATTTGCGAAGATATTAAAAGTTTTCAGAGATAGATCATTTTTCACTTCATCTCAAGTTTTGTAACAGTTTTAGAGTTGTTATTCTAAAAAGAATAAAAATATTTATATATTCAGTGAAAATATTTTGATATAAATTTTAAGACAGCAGATCATGAAAGTTAATCGAGTTGCAAAGTCTTCAAAAAGTATTTTTATATAATGTATGAATAGAAACTTTCAGAATTTTAAATTTTAACTCATGCAGACAAAATATTTTGCCACACTAAATATTTGGAACAAATAATTTCCAGAGTTTCAAATTTCTGAGAAAAAACTCATTGTGATTTTTCTATGATTTCTAAAAGAGAAGTTAAATTAATTTTGCAGCCAATTTGAATCAGCCTTAAAATATATGTATTATTTACCAGTTCTTTAAAAAAAATCTTATAAATGAATCGCTGTTTATTGGTATAAATAGAAAGAAAAAAAAACTATAAAATTTTCTATGGAAGTTTATAGAAAAAAATGTTTTTAATTAAGACATCTTTTAATTCTAACTTTATTGAAATTGTAATTATGGTATTGTACCTGTTCCAAAAAGTTTTAACTATATTCTCTTTTTAACTAAGTAGTTAAATTCAGAATTAGAAGTCTAAAAAACTCCTTTATGCATTCGAATTTTTGAAAATTCTTTCATTATTGAAAATCAACTTGTTAAGAATTATATTTTTATTATGATTTGGATTCTTTGTTACTTTTACCTTCAGTATTAAAATTATCTTAATTAGAATAGAATTTTTGTCAAATTATTAATTTCAAAAACTAACCTGTTTTCAGAATCCTTAACCAAAGATAATTTTTATCTATTGCTATAGTTTCATTTCAAATTAATTTTATCTTTCGCGACCTAAATTTTCATTTCTCGGGAGTTCCGCAAGTTTTTGCATGCAAAATAAATACATAAAATTAATTTCATAATGTTTATTAATTTTAAATCGATATTGAAGACAATATAAAGCATAATAGAGATACCTTGGATATAATCGACTTAAAATATGCATTTTTTCCAAGCAATTATATATTTTTTTGGAATATTTAATGTAACTAATTTTTAAAAGATTTCGAAAGCATTGAAACAAATTAAAAAATATATATTGTTTCAGAGGATAAAGAATGAATTTATATTTGAAGAAATTTGTCTTCAAGTGAAATCTTGAAGAATTATTTATTGTCCTTCTTGTTGTTATAATTCACTTTAGCTTCAAACTGATGATGATCTCCTTCATAGAAATATATAAACATGACTTAGATAATTTGCAATATTAGAATGGCATTAAATCTACATTCTATCTGACTTAAAACTAGTTCAACGGATTTAAAATTAAGGCATCAGAATAGACTACGAGAAATATGCAATTGGTACAAAGATGCAATATTTATGAGAAGATTCAAATGTTATTTTAAGTAGTAGACAATAAAATTTTATAACTCTATAACGACTTAACATCATATAATTTCAAATAGATAATTAATTCTGAATAATACACAGAAAATTTCAGTTTTAAAATTAACTTTTTTTATAAATTTCATGAATAATTAAATGTGAAAAATATTTTCTACCCAACAGATCCCTTTTAGAATTAAATATTGTAGCTACAAGTTGTTTGGTATTTTTAATACCTGAAAATATTGTGAAGAATTAAGAATGTTGGGTATTTAGTGATATTAGGACTGTGGAAAATATAACTTTATATATATATATATATATATATATATATATATATATATATATATATATATATGAATAGGTGTACTTAATTTCATAATAAAGAGAATGACTAATAATTGAATTTGACTTACTTAACATAATTTTTAGAACAAGACAGTGTTTAATCTATAAAAAAGTGCTTTTGAGGGAAAGTATATTTCAATTTTTCATCAGATTACGTAAAATGTCAATTAAGCTGATATTTATAATGTAATGAAATATATAAACACACAATATTAAGTGCTATGATATTTAACATTAATTTCCTTGCATGTGCAAATTAATTTTCCGTCTGAGCAATGTAGAAATGAAGAAAATGCATATATTTTTGGATAATTCTATTACAAGAGTGATTTTTATTTTTTTATTTTTTTTTTTTATAAAAATCAGTATGGTCAACCTCATCGCATCATATCTGCAATGTCACACAGTTCGTTTATATAAAATTCATTTCTTATTGTATGCTACATTTTACTGGTTAGGTAAACACTAATTGATAAATCCAAGTAAAAGTGGAGAAACTAGTGAAAAATGACATGCTGCAGCAAAAACCTGAAGGAAATACCGAAGTATTTTCTTTACAGAAATGGTTATTTGCTGACAACTTATCTTGAAAAGTAAAATATTTATGGAAGGAAAAGTATGCAAAGACCAAAAGCCGATTTCGGTAGAAGTTACAAAATTCAGCGAGAATGCTCACAGAACTGTGAATTACCAACTTTTCAGAAGAGATAATCCGGGCTTTTGAAGTGTATTTGAAGGAAAACATAACTCAGCGCAAATAAAGAGGTTTTATATTTTCTCCCTCAACAACAGTTGGTAATCCAGTACAATTTCCTAAAAGATACTAAAAAGTTTTCTTTTTCTTTTTCGTATTTCGTGCCTAAGGGTTGCGTCTTTATTCTATTGTTTAAAAATATTCATTATATTACTTCCATGTTATAGGCACCAATAAACATGTTCTAAAATCAATAATAAAATGTCTCCAGTGGTTTGAAAATTGAATTTGACTGTTACCTGTTATTAATACAAGGACTATAATCCAAACGAAATGATTTTAACAAATTTAAATTAAATAATAATTTTTAATCGATCCTCTATAACTCAGTTTTTATGTTTTGTGATTTTCGCTACGTTTTAAATGCATCTATTTAATTAAAATGTCTATACCAAAGCAAAAATAAATGAGATTGCATTTTTTATTGAAATAGAGAAAAAAAGAAGCTTGACATAAATCAGTGAGTAAAACAATCTTATACTTGCATTTAATATAAAATGCTATCAAACTATGAAATTTTATTTAAATATATTTCCATTCTTTTGAGATTTGTTTAAAAATACATCCTTAATCATTAACAAAAAAATCATTTGCAAAGGAAATTTTAACACCTGTTGTGTGTTTTCAGGTTACTGATTTCCAATTGAGGCTATCTTGACCGAAATAGCTCTGGTTTTTGAAATAATAGAAAGTAGAAATTAAACTAGCAGAAATTAGAAAGTTCAGCTCCCTATAAAAGCAAATTTCTTTGACATAAACACTATTTTAAAAAGCAAACACTTCTTTCATGCTAGAAATATGTCTTTTGTTTTATGCTCTTAAATCCTTAACTAGCCTTAAAAAAAACAAATGTCCATTCAATCAAATTGTTTCTACGTATAAATACCACATCAAGTTCAAATCCTTCAATAACAAGAAAATGAGTCTTCTTTCTGGCACCTTCAACGTTATCATTTAAAATATGCATATTAAAAAAAAAAAAAAAATCCGTCAGAAATTTAAATTTAAGCACATACTCCATCCATTCACAACATCATGAAAAACCGTCTTACATATGAAAAATTAATATGCATATTAATCATATAGTAGAGATTTTAGAAATTCCAATTTAAGTTTGACATAAAATACAAACATCATTTTTAGAATTGAATACTGGCACTTTTATATTTTCAATAGTATTTTGTATCATAAAATAAATAACTTTAAATAAAGATAAGAAGTAAACATTTTATTATCTTAAGAACTTATTACTGCTCGATTGTACTATCAGAAATATTTGAGTACTTTATTCTGCTTATCGGGAACCAATAAAAAACAAATGAAATTTCGCCATAACCGATTTGCTTCACTGATTCAACATATTTCTAACTTTATAATTTAGCCTCAAGTCGGTAAATTTTTAATTTTACTATTCCTAATTTTTTTAATAATTAAAATAAGCAAACGCCACAAGATACTATTGTAAGAAGAGGAAAAGAATTTTCTTCTCCCTATAAAATACCTTAATGAAAGCATATTCTTTCTTGTTCTTTAAGCCTAGATTATCATATTTGACTCCATGTGTTTGATTTAAAATTGCACAGAAAATATATTCACAGCCACCGGTTTTTAAATTATGGCATTTTAATTTTTTGGCATTTAAAAATATTTATAATACCAAAAAATTATTTTGGTTGCGAACATTTTCATGAATCAGAATAATTTTTGTACGCAATGAAAAATTTAACACATTTTTTAATATAAAATATATATGTGGTTAAAAATATACCTGTAGAATCAGGCTGAATGAAATTTAACTATTATTTTTTTTATCCATTGATATTAAATATAAACTTAAGGAAGGCATTTTCAATTGCATATTTCAGATTTATATTGTGATTCAAACTTTAATTTTTCTGATTCAAACTATAAAATGATGCAAAAATATTTAAATTCACAGGTATTTCATAGCCAAACGATTAAATGAACACAGATATAAAAACTATTTTTCATTAATATCCATTGAAGAAGAAGATGCAAATTTATGTACGAAGGCTCAGATAAGAAATTTCTGAAAATGAGGATAAAATGCACGAATCAATGCGGGTGATCAGATATATATTCACATTGAATACTTATTTGGTTTTCATTTCTTTTGTTTGAATAATATTTATTTATTTATTTTTGAGAAATATATAGTTTACATATACCTAACAATCAGACTTTACCAAAAACAATTTATCCACTTCAATATTTTTTCAATCGAGAGAAAGATATTTTTCATCATTTTTATAGTCTTGATTGCCAATTTTAGAGAGCGAATAAAGTTTATTTCCAATTTTTTGTATAAAGGTTATTTAAAAGGAGTGCGGGGAGGGGGGGGAGGGGAGATGGGGGGTTGCAATCTGCATTCTTGTTTCGAATGAATCATAATTTATCTTGTTGGATTTTTTCTTCTCACTTAGAATTTGTGATTCGATCTTGAAGTCTATTCATAGAAAGTAGGATATCCAGATTGAAAGATATTACTTTTTGTACATTTTGCATAAGTTGACCTACTTCAACTCGGTAATTTATTCAAAAACAATACTAAAAAGAAGTAGAATCTTTGAAATTTGGAAACCATTTGAAATATTATTGTTGGCGTCATAACTGCTTTTCAATATGATTCGATATTCATTCTTAATCCACAGAAACATTTAACACTTTAAGCAATAATAGCTACAATTTGATAAGCTTTTAGCTTATAAAGATAAAAATGATATAACTGAATAATCTAATTCTCCTTCCGAAGTTATACGCGTTTATTTAAAAGATTTCATTTCATTTCATTTTATTTTAAATACAGTCTTTACATCTGTACGAAAAAAGTACAACAACTGAAGAGAGATAATTTAATTTGCAGAAATCCAAGAGCATTTTATCCAATTAAAACTTTTAATTACGAAAAGAACAAAATATTAACTAATCACTTCACAGGCACTTTTATAGTAATCATTTTATATACATTAGAAATCAGAATAATCTCTGAAACAAAATAAAGCTCTATATCAAAGAAGTTCTTAAGTTACTGTTTTATAATCGAGTTGAATATGAGCAAATAATTTTACAGATATTTTGTATCACCTGTCTTATTGGCATTACTTATTTCTTCTTTACCAGGGTCATTCAATATAATATTTTTATCAAATATTTTAATTATTATATCATGAATATTATAAAAAAAAATATGACATTCATATATTTATTTCAAAATTTAAATATTTTTTTAAAATACTTTTACAAAATTTTGTAAATTTTTAAATTTGAATTACAACTGATATATAATTTAGATTTTTATCTGAATCTAAGCGATTGTTTAAATTATAATTTAATCATAATCTAAATTTTTATCTGAAATTCATAAATTCACAGATAATTATATATAAAAAATCGGAGATGATACGATCTATCGGAGAAATAATTTTTTTAAACTTTCAAAACTCTTCAAAATATAAATGATTTTATCAGATATGAATACAGAGAAATTTTGATTTTTTTTTCATTCATTTGCTTAAATCTTTAGTAAAAAATTAACTAATTTATGATTAGTGTTATTTGTAAATGCTCATTGTGGATTGGAAGCTCATTGTTTTTTTGAAATATGATGATGAAAATAACTGTTCAATGCTAAATTAATACCTACCAAATAATTAATAAACATTGATTAATTTCAAATTTCTCAAAAGTGCACGTGAAGCAAGGCAAAGTGTTTGGCAGCAATAAATGAAAATATGAATAAAAAATTCCACATTTTTGAAAATTCATTAATGCAATAAATGTAAAAAAATATTGCGAAAACTGGAAATAAATCATTTAATTTTTATCACTTTTTGGCATTTAAAGTATAAAAATTCTCACTTTCTGCCATAAAAGTAATTTCTAAATTTCGAATTCATATACTGTAAAAGTTATAACTATTATTAAATATTAATTAATTATTTTTCTTCAATATATACATTTCGTCACAAATATTAATGTTGCAAAACAAAATTTGTTAAATTTATAATTCTTCCTTTGAAATAAATATGAATATGAAAAATGAATGGCTTTTACCTTATAAATGCTACAGCTTTAATTACTCACATTTCGAATGAAGAAAGGAACAGAGTTATTTGCCTTTGATCTTTACTCGTTTATATGAATTTCAGTACAATTCTGTAAAATAAATATAGTCTGTATTATTACATTAGTAATAAAAAAATTGTTTTCATATAGAAACTCATTCTTTCCCTCTTCTTTCAAATATTTATTAAACAGACATGTCTTTTGCGCCTTTCTAAAAGCTCACTTCTGGTTACCATATCCTGCATATGCATTATCTTGGTAGACATGTCTGGAAAAGTTTATGTTCATTGAATTCATTTCCCCTTCAACTAAGTAATAAAATAGGAATGAGAAAATTTCCTTAATGAACAGCATATCTAATTTCACTCAAGAAACTTAAGAATTTTCATTGTGCTTTACGAGAAAGACAACTTTTATGTGAAGAAGAAATATAATATTTAGGTTTAAACATGAGATGCTCTTAAGTCATAGAAGTGGCTTTAAAAATTTCAAAGTCCTGCCTCTTTCAAAACTTTTAAGTGCACGAATATTTTAAAATCTAATGAAAGCAGACATTGTGATATCAGACATTTGGGAACAATACAATTTTAAATTAAAATATCTAAGTGCTTGTATTGGTTTCATTGAAAAGCAAAAGACATTTGAAAATTTGAAGACACGTGGAGATATTTATAGTAAGATATTAACAGTAAATATTAACCCTGATATATATAATCGGCCACGGTGGCCTGGTGGTAAGGTCTCGGCTTCGGAACCGGAGGGTGTCAGGTTCGAGACCCGATTCCACCGAAGAACCGTCGTGTAAGGGGGTCGGTTGCACGTTAAATCCGTCCTGACCAAACGTCCTCCCGCTGGTGTGGTGTGGTGTGGAGAGGGTGGTGCCAGCTCAGGTGTCGTTCTCGTCATCTGACCGTGATTCAAAATTACGAGGTCCGTCCCAAAATAGTCCTAGTGTTGCTTGAAACGGGACGTTAATATAACTAAACTAAACTGATATATATATTATTCTTAAATATCAATCACCTGTGAAAGATTATTTACTGCAATTTTCTGCATCATTTTTTGAATGGTAATATTAAAATGCAGACCAATTTGCAAAATGCATTATACATCATGTAATATATATGAGAAAAAAAATTGTCGAAACAACGTTGTATTTGACAGATCAATGCCTAGAACTACAGAATTTGATACATGGTTTCTTCTCAGTTAATAAGTGTAAGAAAGATATTTCAAAATTTTAATTATAAGTTAAAATAAAAATTAATGATAATTTTAAATTTCAGGAAAAATTACTGCACATCTCTTCTTATAACAAGAATTTAAGATTTAAATGATAGCTTTCTAAAGATATTGTTTTTATTCAAATACAATCTTTTTCTCTGATGTAATAAATTTATAAAATAAATAAACTTAAATGTATTTTCTATCTTTTTATATTATTTTAATTACTCAGTATTTCAATATAACTTTTTCCTATTTGAATCACTTAATTCATATTCACGATAATTAAGACAATATTAATTGCCTATTATGGATATACGTTATAGAAAAAGAGAAAATTTTAAAAATAAAATAAATATAAAATTGTCCTGCCAAAAGCATTATCTAAATTTAATGTTTCGGATTAGGTATTTAAACTTCCTTTGAATTTCTTTGTAAATTCATTCGTTTAAATCGTTAATTATCAACCAGATGTTAATATTTTTAGGGATTGACTTGAAGAGCAGTGTTAATTTTATACTTGTTACCAGGGTCGTCTGAAATTTATCTACGCAGAAGATTAATTAATTCCTTTTTTAAACATGATAATTTTGTAACTTGGTTGTAAAACTTGGTTCTATATGTAAACAGCTATATGCGTAATTATCAATATGTTCTAAATGGCTTTTAAATATAGAACTACTCAGTTTGGCATGAAGGTACTTTTATAATAGTAATTGTTTGCTAATAAAGAAAATTTCAATAATTTTTATTATATTTTTATGAAAGTTTTTCTTCCATATCTTCTGAGCATATTTTTACATAAAAAAATATTTAAATAGATCGGGTTTTTTTAATGATACTGAATTGTCCTCCATAAAAAATTTTTCACATTTTTTTATAAATAATTTTGGGTTTCTTTTAGAGTAATATTTTTTTTTTTTTGATTTAGAACTTATTTTTATTTGCGAATGTAATACAGCAATATCGAATAAATTTGAGAGAAAGATTAAAATTATATTAGGAAGATTTCAATTATTCAAGATTACAATTTTAAAAGGTAAAAATAGTATGATGTTCAAACGACTTTGGAAAGTATGTGTACACACTTCATTAATGACCTGTACATGTAAAACACATTAATGATCCGTGTATGTCTGTACATGTAAAATACATTGATGATCCGTATGTCTTTGTACATATAAAATAATGTAATTTCTTTTTGAAGAATTTATTGCCATCATAAAGAAATTCCAAAATAGAAACACTTTTCTAGTAAGTTAATAGAATGATCTATAGAACGAATGTAACTTAAATTAAAATCATCCACATATTTTCAGTATAATTTACAATTAGTTTCCTAGCAAAATTAATTGTAAAAGAAAAATATGGATTTAATTTAAGGAAAAATTAAAGGACGAATTCGAATGCCAAAAGAAATATAATATAAAGGAAATTTGGATTCCCTCAACAATTAGAATTCTGAATTTTACTAAATATGATGAAACAAATAATTCAAGGAGATAAAATAATACAAGAATATTAAGCGAGAGCAAATGTCTCACTTAATGTCAGAGGATATTTTTTGTCAACAATCACTAGTAATTGCTCAAAAAATATTAGAGAGCGACACATTTTTTAAATTTATTTATCAGAATTGGGTTTAAACATTGATTTAAGCATTATATATAATCTTTATTTAAATGGCGGCCGACAATCATGCCACTCCTATCATTATACTAAAATTAACTCGGATTTCTAAATGTCATTCATGTTTGAGAAAATAATTCAAAATATATTAATAGGTACAGAAAAATATTAACATAATACTGCTATTAATATTTAATGAAAATCAATTACTTCGTAAACCTTGAATCAAAACTATTTTATTCAAATATGACAAAATTGATTCTAAATATAAAAGACTTACAGAATATATTATACAATATTAATGGCTCTTATACCAGGCAAAATGATCCTAAGCCTTATCGAATAATTCATTTTCTCCATATAGAATTCTTTTAAAATCTTAAAACATTTAAACTATTGCACATAGAAGAAATAAAAAAAAATAGTTTGTTCAATGCATTCCATAGGTGATTTCAGGATTGAAGATTATATAGCATATATGAATGTAAACAATGGTATTTAGTATTATTTCTGATTCTATTTTCGAAAACATTTCAATTGCAGGAGGATCAAAAGATCAATTCTATTATTTGGAAACAAAGAGCTGTCTGCTTCCGAATATAATAACTAGTTAATTGAATTAGCAGATTTTTTGTTCTAATTATTCAAACTATATAGCTGTCTGAATAAAAAGAAGCAAAATAATAATTTAAAAAAATTAAAATCGCGTATTTCAAGTTATCATGTGAGAACATTTTTTTTTTTTTTGTCGATGAACTGCTTAGCTACAAAGCGATATTTGAAACTCAGAATCGAAACGGAGACCTTTTGTGTTGAAACAAAATTCAGAATCCAAATGGACACGTTTTGTGTCTGAAGTTGAGTGTTGCGATTGAGAATCTACAACACGCATACGTTTACGCTTTCTTCGTTCCCGTTTTAAAGCTATTTTACGTTCATGTTTAATCGATTAGTTTCGCATTTTAAATTTTCATCATTCGTTTTCGTTGATTGAAGGTTTTGTCTTTGAAGCTTTGATTGAAGGTTCTGTTCCGACCTCAGTTTGTTCTTTCGTTCCTTTTCTTTTTTCTTTGCAAGGCGTCATCGAGAGAAAGCTTAGGACGCCACATTTATGATTTATTCATTGCCTACGCGATTTTGAGCTTTAAACCCCCCTAACCAAAACAACAAAATGTTTTTTTTTAGGTTCTCGTTTCCGTTTCTCGACTCCTAATAACGTAAGCGACGTAAATGTGGTATCATTCGATAAAGAACATCAAGTAGAGTGTATCGATGCCAATCGTAAAGAGAGTTTTTGCAAAAATGAGGTCGAAACCCTCGCTCGAAAAATTCAAATTTTGAAAACTTTGGGGGCCCGTATCTCGCGAATCACTCGGAGTAGTAACGTGAAATTCATATTGTTACGTGCATTTTGGCGAGTATTATTCAACGATATGAGCAAATGCAATGCAACTCGGATTTGTAAATTTCGAGAACCGATCTCGAACCCTATCGAGACACGAGTTTCAGTAAACTCGATTCTATTCATCAAGACGAGTGTTTAGACGGGTCGCACTCGTTTCTACGTCGCATAGAAGCCGAGATATAACAACTTCCGCAATAACCGGAAGTTGACGTCATAGACATCCCGAGAACCATAGGAACTGTATGGTATCGATCCGAGATTGATTTGACCAATATGAAGCAAAATTCGTACTGTACATGTGCAATTGATCCAAAATTTTGGGGACTTAGAGAACCCCCGGGGCTACTTCTAAGTGAAAACCCCATGTCTATAACATATGTAGTTTACGAGATATAACGAAAATCACCTGCGCATGCGCAGTAGATGACTCCATGTTGGGTCTTCTATAGCCCCGTAGGATTACTATGGTGAAAACCCCATATCTCTAACACATGCAGCTTACGAGATATAACGAAATCCATCTGCGCATGCTCAGTAGATGAATCCATGGGGAGTCTTCTATAGTCTCGTAGGATTATATGGTGAAAACCCATTGTCTTTAACATATATAGTTTACGAGATATAATGAAAAGCATCTGCGCATGCGCAGTAGATGACTCCATTGTGTATGTTTCTATAGAACTTTTCTTCCTTAGAACACTCTGCACATTTGCAGCTATAATGAAGGGAATAATGTACTTCTTGCAAACGGATTTTTTATTTAAAAATCCACCTCATATTTTCTTTGTTTATTATTTATTGTTAATCGTCTAATTTTTTAATGATTATAATTAATTGAATGAATAGGAATTAATTCAAATTAATGGTTATACAAATGAAACCTATTTATGTGCATATAGTAATTGTGATTGTATTACTATGTAAATTAATTTTTAATAGCATATGTCTCCCTGTGGGAATGGATATTTTTTACAAATTATAGATACAATTCTAAAATAAATTGCTCTTAATTTTGTAGAATTGAATCCGTCTATGTGATATTGTCTTTTAAAGACTGAATTCAACATATCATGATATAAAATTCTAAAACACCTCTGGAATAACAATTAATAACATTCTGTGAAATTCATATATCACATCTAACAATATGAAGATAAATTCAAAATATTTTACTTATTTTGTATGAATGAAATACTTTAATAGATTTCAAATTTCAAATTTTAACATATGAATGACGAACAGACATTTCTAAAACTCTTTCAATACTGAGCAATGTATTTTAAGGCAGTTGTAAAATCATAGAAAATACCAATTTATGTTTGCACATTTGCCAGACCAAAGATTTAACAGTAGATAAATCGAAAATAACTTTCAAAAATAACATATTCAAGAAAAGAGACATATGAGTTGGTCGCAGAGGGATTTTGAAAGAAGTTGTTTCAAAATACTTGCAACAGATTGTCTGAAATGCGGATTCTAACCACTTCAGAAGAGATTATTATGGTCGAAAAATCGGATTTATAGGCAGACATGGTTTTACATAAACAAAAAAAGAACTTGACTTACCATAATCCGTTACTCCGACCCGCTAGAAGGAACGCGGAAAAAATCTGAATGACCGCACTGCCGTGAAAACAACACAGGCGGAAACAATAATTGAGTCTTAAGAGGCATCACCGGTCAAGGTACTGTCCTTCCAGTGGGAAGTACATCTCGTCATCGATAGGAGGTAGTCAACCCATACTACTTCTGTACTCACCAGAGTGGCGAGAACCAATCACCATACCAGAAGCTTCTCATCCTCATTTCTGAGTTGTCATCTGGTAGGAAAAGTAAATATCATGAAAAGTAAATCACATTATTTTTATATTTCTTTGACTTTTAAAACTCATAAATTGCTTAAAATTTTATATATTAATTTGAATTTCAACTATGGTTGAGTCATACGGGTCATCACCGGCCACGGTGCAATCCTTCCCGTGGGAAGTACGTCCCGTCATCGATAGGAGGTAGCCACCCCATATTGCTTCTGTACCCACCAGAGTGGCGAGAACGAATCACCATACCAGAAGCTTCTCATCCTCATTTCTGAGTTGTCCTCCGGTAGGATAAGTAAATATCATGAAAAGTAAATCACACCATTTTGATATTTCTTTGACTTTTAAAACTCATAAATTGCTTAAAATTTTATATATTTATATGGATTTCAACTATGATTGAATCATAAGGGGCATCACCGGCAAAGGTACAATCCTTCCCGTGGGAAGTACGTCTCGTCATCGATAGGAGGTAACGAATCCATAACATTTCTGTACCCACCAGAGTGGCGAGAACCAATTATATACCGGACGCTTCTCCGGTTGGATGTAAATAGTATGAAAAGTAATTCACAATATTTTGATATTTCTTTGTCTTTTAAAACTCACAGATTTCATAAAATTTTACATATCTATTAGACTTTTTGCAATTTTCCTGTACGAAATTTAACATTCAAGTCATGTTTTGTCTTTTTCTTTACAATAATGCAAAAGAAATGGGATCTTAGAGCCTGCGTTTTTTGAATAGTTTATGTCCTTCATACTCATACATAAGGTAGGTGTTTGATGAAATTAAATCACACAGTCGATTTATACTGCATAAAAATTTTCCCTCGCTATTTCTTTCTTTCACTGAAAAAAAACTGATTTCCTCTTTTAAAGTTCCCATCAAAACATTGATATAAAAGTTTCAATTCTCTCGCTTACGAAACCCCATGTAAAAAAAAAAAAAAAAAAAAGGAGCGATAAGCACGGGAATCATTTCGAAAAGAACTGTTGCATGAGAAAAACTAAAGAAGTATGAAGTATCTGCATTCGAATATTCTTTCCTTCTGAACAATATTTTACTCGAGTAATTTTTACTATTTTTCAATTCCTTACTTGCAAGAATATATAGTCTACCTGTGCCTGAGGATCGTAGAATGACAGTTTTAGAACTTTCATACTTTTTTTTTCTCCTTTTTTTTTTTTTTTTTTTTTTTTTTTTTGTTCTGGATGGAAACTTTTTCAACTTTTTGATTGCCATTTTTAGACCATCGAATATTTCCTTTTTCTGCATACGTACATTCTTTTTTTTTTCGAGCAATCTCATTTGAATTCTTGCCTTGGATCCATCACCATCCATCTTGGAGGAATCTTTTCTAGACGCGAATTCGATTTAAGCCTTCAGGTCCATGCACTGAAAATATAATATTTAGGAGTGGAAAGAGATTTATTTTTCTTAGATAGTAGACATTGAATCCCTGGAATAATCTGAACCATAAAAAGTAATAAATTAAAAATATTTGGGACTGCAAAAGCTTAAAACAAAATTTTCGTTATTAATCAGTGCATTACTATTATTTGATTGTCATCTATTTATACGCTTCAAAGTAATTTTGGAAGCATTTCAAAGTTAAAATTATGAATTTCTCGCTTTCCCAATTTATTTTTATTAATGCTTCTACTAATTATGAACTTTTGTGTCTCTTATTGTCTTTATTACACTCATAAGTGCAGATATTTGTTATGAAGTTTACTGCCATGTCGGATTGGTGAATTTGGTAAAAATATAAGAATAATTTAAAATAACATAGGAAGCAAATAAAAGTCAATAGAATTTAAATAAGCATTGGAGTTGATACTCGGTTTGGTGTAGAAATCCTGTATTATTTTTGGCTAGCCACATTTGCCAGTCAATACGTTCACGGGAAATATTGGTTGTGTCTAATTTTAATTAAATCTCTTACCTGCAAAATGTTTAGTTTATAATTGCCTTAAAGGAGGAATTTAAATATCACATCTTTATAGACATGAGAGGCTTGTTATTTTAATAGCCTTACGCACATTCTATTTAGTGTGTACATGAACCTTCCAACTGAAGAAAAGTTTCAGGAAATCATATGATCTTTAATATGTAACCGTCCAGATAACCTTTTAAAATTATTTTTCGTTATTGCAAATTCAATGTTTTTTCTCATGTAAACTATGCAGGGTTTTAATATAGCTTCCTCAGCTTTGAATAATGAAAGACAGCTGGTATGCATGATACCAGCTTAATTATCTTCCCTATGATGAAAGTATTGTTGAAGTATATATATGTAATGATATTTTAACTCTAATTTCAATTTAATTAATTTTCATAGTAATTTCATCTTAATTTAGCCCATAGTAACTTCATTCTAAAATATTCTCTTATTTCGTGATCCAATTCCACTGTCTCTACTTAATTAATTCAAGAGAAGCTTTGTTAAATTGTTGAATCAGCTAAAATCTAACTTTCCCACACTACGCGTGAAGAGATAACATACCGCTGATCAAGCAAATTCTTTTTTAAAATCTCCCTGTCTTTCCCCTACCTTGTCCACCCGTGTAATGAAAATCCCTATCGAAATCTCATAATACATTAGAACCGTAAAGAAATGTTTTCCCTATCAAAATCATAGGTTATATAAGACCAGGGATAAAATGTCCAAGAGCTCTTCCCTCATTCCTTTCTGTGTCGTTCTGTGTGCTCGTCGCTTGTACATATGCTTGCTTCTTCAAAATGAAATAAAACGACGTCACGGAATTAAAAGTATCTTCATTGCCTTCAAACTGCATCCTGCTTCACCACAAATAATATTACATATATATATCAAAATTCAGAAAAAAAATCATTGGACGTAATAATAGACACCATTATAAATATATTTTTTGCGTTTTATTACGGCATGAAATCATTAGTTCTCGATAATACTTTCAGCATTCATTACGGAAAAATGCCAGAGTCTTTATTGTTTTTGAAGTATTCAAATTTCAAATATATCTTCAGAGGGGCTTATTCTTAACCACTAAAGTATATGTTTTCGAAATGTTTCTCGCTCTGCCTCAAAAGGCCTGTAGAACACCAACAGATGCATAGATACGCTTAGATTCTTCTTTTATATTAGTAGAAATTTCATGAGCCATTTAACGTAATAATGACAATATACTAAAAGGCAAAAATTAACTTTTAATTTTAAATAAGTTTATTTTAAAAGTTTCATTTAAAAAATTCTTTCTATTTTCTTTAACTGTTCTCGTTTGTAATTAATTCATTCGGCTTTGTAAAGCAGAATTCGAATATTATTATAATGATGTAAAAGTTTCCTCGTTTAGGAATCATTTTGAACAATTTCATAATCATTAATATTGAAATATATTGGCGCTGTTAATGAATAATCTTATTTAAAGTACTTATATTTTCAAAGAATTACAGAGGGGCCAACAATATTATTAACACATAATAACTTCATTTTTAAAAATTTAAAATGGTATGTTGTATTAACTGCTGCATGTGCACAATCCTTTATAGTTTCATAATATAATAGCTATCCCCGAAATTCATTCTGACGTATCAACGATTAAATTCTATTTTATTATTGTCCTTGATATTTGAAATTTCTTTTGTGTCTAAATAATATGCAAAATGTATGTGGTAAACCTGAAGTAGGTAATGATTTTTCTTTAGTAATTTTTAAGTAAGTAGGTATTTTTAGGCATGAAAGAAAACCTTTCATTCCACTCAAGAATTCATTCTACTTTATTTATTTTTTGCATCACATTTATAAAATAGAATTACAGTTGTATTATATGGTAGTTTTATGTTATGTGTTAAGATTGCGTTTACATTCCACATCTATAAAGCACCTATCTCTTACATCTATACATATCATACAAATCCTCACAATAACTTCAAAATTCAATCACTTCTTCTCCCATAAAAAGACAAACCAATTTATTCAGGTTAGCCATCTTTCAGAGAAGAAGAAACATTTTTTTAAATGAGACCATGTCGAATACTGATAAACAAATTTTTAAATCACATAATATTTTATTTATTACTCATGTTCTGCTCAATAAACTCCGATGTGTCTCAAGTTATTTTATTAATTAAATAATATAAAACCCACTACATGAAAATTTACCCACTTGCCCATTCAACATATATGAAAAATTTCTCGAATCCCCTTTAGATTATTAAAATAGATTATTTCAAATGGAATTTATTCCTAAATTTTCCCTTTGAAATCCGGAATTTGGATGATGAAGCAGAAATGTGTTTGCCCTATTTTTGTAATAGCTTAATCTTATAGTTCCTAGCTATAAATGCAAAGGAATAATTATCAATCTCATGAGATTTGATAAAGCAGAATATAGAATATAATTATCTATAAAGTTATTAAGACAGTAATGTTAGCATCATGAGTGAATAAAAATGAATTGTTTGATAAAAATCATCGGTAATAACACTATGTAAAGAGATAGCTCCATTCATATAGCATTTCCATAGGCAGAGATAGAATTGCTAGATAATTATCATTCCCAATTTGCTTTGCATAATCTTTAATTATTGAGAATTGTCAAATGTGAAATTTATTTTCAATAGCAATCTTGTCTTTAATAACAATAGAAATTTACCGTCTTCAATATCAATTTATCTACAACATGAATTTTCAGTAGCATTTCAATTTAGCAATCTCTTGTTCATTACACAATCTTTTGATGCAATATGTCCTGCAATGCCACTATTATGCGCTTATGACACATAGCGACATTCAGAATGTCAAACAGTAGTGTAGAGATATTATACAATATATAGCGCTAATAAGGAAGAATTATATTGAAGTGTTTAAAATTGGGCACAATTATACATTACCAGCTTTCCAATTTTGATAACTTTAATTGTATTACATTATAATCCTACAATTTGAATAGTCCAGATTAAATCAAATAGTCTAGTTAACTAATACGACTTCGATCTGATTTAGGCATTTTAATGACAGAAGATGCATCTTGAGAGCTAAGAGAATAATAATGATCCTTTGCATACATATGGAACTGCTACATTGTTGACATCATCTACAGCAGTTTCACATATACAAGCACAGGTAGCAAATGTCGAAATGGGGAACCCCTTAACGTACGACCACATTTCGAAATAGGGGGTTTCATCCCAAGCACATATTTTTCAAAAATTCAGGCATATGTTGACATAACAAATCAAAGTAAATAAAGAGTTTTTACAATTAAAAAGGCGAATCAAACTTTAATTAAAAATCCATTAAAATTTCAATTAACAATTAAAATAAAATTTTAAAATTTATAATTATTAACATTGATTCTTTTCTTATTTCATAATATCAGTTTTAAAATCTATTTTCTTTCCTCAATATTATATTATATATATATATATATATATATATATATATATATATATATACTACCTGGAAATTCTTTCTTGTCTTGTTAACTCAGAAAAACTAAACGTGCAACTTGAAATAAATTTTCAAGGAATTTACACACAGCAAAAGAGAATGTTAGACACATATAGATTCTTTTTCCTACACATATTCGTTTTTTGATGTTATATAATAGTAATAATTATATTTCATTTTAAGTGACAGTCCATTAAGAAACGTTTCAAGTAATTTTTCAAATATACTGATAACTTTGTCATCAATCGATGGTGAAATGATAAATATAAATTTTATTTTAAATTATGTTAATTCGTAAAAATGAACTAAGCTAATTTCATCGCTGTTATCATGTAGGTACAGATTCATCTATTATATTTTTAAAAAGTATTCAAACTTCTGAAATACTCCTCACAATTTAGTTTAAGTTTTACATATTTCATCACACTTGCTTACACTATATTTTCAAAGTTTTCACTTGAAAGTAAAATTCATTACTTACAATAACACTTATAAATTATTAAAGCTAAACTTATCTAAGAGAAATGAGTCTTTACAAAAATAAAAAACTTCCAACTAAAATAATGTTTTCCTAACGGTATGACAGGTATGATTAAAGACTTTGTTTCGAGTTTAGAAACTTATCTTGTCAAAGTTGGAGAACTTGAGAAATTTAAAATCCCTTAAAATTTTCTATAAGGCTATTGCAATTAGTTATAATCAAGAAACAAGATTTCAATTTCTCACAAGTCAGTAAGCTTGATTGTTTAAGCACATTACATACAATATTTAGGTTATTTTATGATACTTAAATTGAATTTACCTTTTTGGTAATAAAATAAAATGGTAATAAAATAAGTGGTAATAAATAAAGGGGTAAGTAAATAAAGTGGTAATAAAATAAAATAAAGTGGTAAATAAAGTTAGTCAGCTCAGTCTGAACGGTTGAACTTTTCTACGCTCCAAGGGTCCGATTTTCCGCCTACATGCTTAGATTTCATCATCAGTGAAGAAAAAAGAAATTGTGAAGTTGCAAGAAACAATTCAGCCACAAAATCAATATATATATATATATATATTGATTTTGTGGCTGAATATATATATATATATATATATATATATATATATATATATATATATATATTACATGACGCTTCTTACAGATTCTGCCTTCAGTTATCAAATTCATCTTAACAAAATTAAATTTTCACTACACAAATAAGGGGGAGTTTTGTTTTAAATTTCATGGCAGGAGATAAGAAAATAGTAAAATAATATAATTTATCCAGAATTTAAAAAGCACGAATACACATAATTTTTGAATTATTTCATTTATATGCGTATTAAACTATGCATCTTTATGATTATATGAAGTGAAATGTTGCTTTACTTGGTTGTATGAAATTATTTTGTTAAAGAATTTTGTTATTTTAATCAAATTTGCATCAGATTTTTTATTATTATTAACTACTATAAATTATCATTAACATTATTTTCACAGCACTTTTTAATAAATATGAAATTTTCCATAAATTGTATAATAGCTATTAAGCTGTAACATCTAAATGGGGTATCATGAAGTAGAGCAGTGCAAAATTTAGATAAAAAATATAAATCAAATAATATTTGTCCATTATTTTCATTTCTTATAAGTTATAAGGAAAAGATTAAAAACTGTCGAAGATATCTTGTTTCTTGCTTACATTATTAAGTGTCGGTGGAAGAAAATGGCACGAGAATTGCTCGTGAAAAAAATAAAAAATCAAATGTTATATAGATTTGAAAGAAATAACTTAATAACTAAAATCATATTCATGGGAAATTTCAATGAATTATTTTCTAAAGAGTGAATTTTATAATTGTGCGTTACACTGAAATTTATGATGGTATTTTCTTATCTGATCTTTTAAAACTTAACCAAAACGCATTATATTATGATAGCGAGTAGCCGTTTCCGCAATTTCATGCTAGTGATCAGCCAGCTTTAATTATTGCTGCAGCTTTATTCCACAATATATTACATACCGAGAATAGATTAAGTTGGATTTTTGACGTCCACCTTCAGAATAGAAACACGAGGTCTTTGAGCGAAATTATTATCCCCAGAGATTTAGTTATAATATTTGACGCATGAATATAGGGATATCAGTTAATGTTATTTTTATTTTGCTAGTAAAGTTAGCTTAAAAAGTAACATTTAATGATAAAACAAGTAATATAAAAAAAATTAAGTCAATTCCTACTTTCGCAAGAATTGAACTCGCATTCTTCACTTTCACGTGAAAAATACTGAAATCCTTGCATTTTACCGATTAAGCTACTGCCTGTTCATTTCAATTTTCATCACAAACTGCTAAAATTCTATTTAAAGTATTAAAATTAATTAAATTTAATAATTAATGAATTAATATTTGAAAAAAACTTTATTAACATCAAGTGTCATCCATAACAAGTTTTAAAAAATGTATTTGAACTTGAGTGGATGAATAAAAAGTATTTTATTAACGATTAAAAATTTGTACAAGATATATAAATATATATAGGGAGAGTGTGAACTAATAGTAGGAATTGAAAAACACAATAACAGTTTCAAAAAATCATTCAATTTCATACTTTATGTTTGTACCTTATACACTTTCTTAGCTTAAGGAAGAACTGATGTTCGTTTTGCAATAAATGTTGTTTGTAAAGATAATTGAAATTCTTAAAGTTTAAACTGTATATTTCATCTTTTAAGAAAGCATCAGCATGATTCGAAGCAAACTTGAAGCAAATGACTAGTACTAGTATGTAAGGTCAGTAGATAAGAAGTTGTATGAGGTTATAGCCTTCTGCTGAATTTGCATTAACATAATGGTCATAATATGCCATTATATTTTGCCATACTTTAAGGAAGTAAAGATGAAAAAAAAATTAACTGCCAACGAATATCAGAAGCACTACCTCAGACATTTCACCAGTTCTCTTCTTAAAATATAATTGCATTCTAAAATTATCTGCTTTTTATTTTACTAAAAAATGGACGTCATTCTGTCACACGTTGAAAAGCTTTGTCTTCTACCAGCTTAACAATTTTCATTGTTTTTCTATGGTTTTTATTGTAATTAGATTCTCACTTTTGTTCTTAATTTGCTGAATTTCACACAAATATCTTTGGAAATGTTTCACTATCATTACTCTTTGCCAGTGTTTTTTGTATGATAAAAATTCCATGTTTCTACTGAGCAGATTGGTGATTTTGATTACAAGTGATCAAAGATGGTGATAGATTTGAATAGTAAAACGATGAGATTGGCTCTTCAAGTAGAAAACAGAATGAGATTATTTCTAACATTATAGCACAAACTGTTCCAGTCAACTTAAAATGCAAAACTTTATAAAATGGTAAATTTGGTCAATAGCACCCAGATTATAATAATTCATATGAGTTAATGTTGAAGAGATGAAGATGCCCATTTTCTTTTTCTGATCATTTCTGTATTATCAAAATGAGGATTTGAGGATTGAATCCAATAGTCCATATATGGAGAGAAAACACAACTTTAATACGAGAACTGAACTAAAAGAAATAATTAAGGAAACATGGAAAAATACTTTGATGCAGAAATGACAATATAAATAGTTCTAGAAACTGATTAATCCTACGCTCAATTGTTTTGAAAACTGTGACTTGTAGGATAACCTATTAAGTTCTAACTAATGAAAATATTACAATATTTATTAACTTGTATGAATTTTAAAAAACACTAGTGTGCAACAAATTTTGTTCCGTTTTAATTTTAGATTTTGCAAAAAAAAAAAAAAAAAAAAAAAAAATGCATATTCTTAAATGTAATTTTGCTAAAAAAAGTTATAAATTTCATTACAAAATTTCCATTCTGAAATAGTAATTTTTGGTGATGGATATATCAGTAATTCCTAAAATTCGTAAATTTACGGAAACTTTTGGGAACCACTGTCTATCAATACATTATCTGTCACATGTTTTATATTAGATGGTGCATTTTTGCAGGCTCGAGCATTTTCAGAAATTCTCTTGACTTGTAATAAAGAATAGGATTATGAAATGGCATAACCTTTCAAGGAAAATTGAACGAAATAGCATCTCCAATATATTCATATATATATTCAAAGTGCATTCTACATATGCAAAGTCAGAACTCGTTTAAAATTCGAAAACTACTGTTAACTACTATGACACTGTCTATCAATACATTATATGGCACATGTTTTATGTTAGATGGTGCATTTTTGTAGGTTCGAGCATTTTTAGAAATTCTCTTGACTTGCTATAAAGAAAAGGATTCTGACATGGCATAACCTTTCAAGGAAAACTGAACGAAATAGCATCTCCAATATATGAATATATATATTCAAAGTGCATTTTACATATGCAAAGTCAGAACTCGTTTAAAATTCGAAAACTATTTTTGAAATAATTTAACTCTTTAAAAGGAATATCGATAGGTACTTAACATACCCATAACTTTACCACAGAGAAACTAGATTTCGATAAAAGCCTCATGGCGCCCAGAATTCTAATAGCTTGATAGCAGGAAATAGTTTAATCCTAAAGTTAAAGAGGGAACAGAAAATCAATTGAGGATGGCGTGAATACTTTCGAACTAGTATTCTGGGTCGTAGTTGCGAACTCATTAAAGAAACTTATCTTTACTAGCTATTAAAGGATGTCTGCAGCAATATTTTCTATATGTAAATAGAAAGGTCCACACATTTACTACCTTAATAACACTATTTAAGTCGCAGAATCCATGATCAAGTCATAGCTCTTACAGTTCTATGAAAGCGTTTAAAGCTAGTGTTGTGAAACTGTGTAATTGATTTGTAAGATAATGAATGAATTTGGGGAATTTTAATTATTTATAATAACAACATATATAAAAAATTATCTTGCTGTAAAATACATAATTGTAATTTTGAAATTTATTTCTTTGCTAATATTTGTAAATTTCTTTCTATATCGTACATTGCGAGGTCTTTCAGAAATTCTATTTTATTTATGTTCTACTATAAAATATATCAGATATTTTTTTTTTCAAAACTGCCACTAATAAAATTTTAAAATGATGCAAGACTATAACTCTGATTTCCATCTCCGTATATTTGAAATAAAAGTATTTGAAATAATAAGATTAATGAAGAAAACCTTATAATTATATTATAAGGCGTTTCTTTATTCTTTATTTAACTTTAAATAAACTATTTTATTCCGACTCTGCGCATATTCATAGAAAAAAAACTAATTTATAATATATATCTTAAATTTTGTTAATTAATTTTCAGTTCAGATCAGGTATATTAACTTTCGGTTTTTAAAGCAACATTAGGGCTATTTTGGGACGGGCCTCGCAATTTTGAACCGTGGTCAGATTATATAGATAACACATGAACGGGCACCCCACTCTTCAAACTTCCACGTCACACCAGCGAGTGTACTTTGTTGATTAATATAAGATAAATAAGTAAGTAATGTTCTCATTTTATAAACAAACATTGATTTTCTAAATAAAGAAAGAATAAAACAAAAATATTTCATAAAAAAACATTTTTTTTCTAATTCAATCCTTTTTTTCGAAATCATTTAGTATTTTTTGTAATTTTTATTCAATAAATGTTTTTTGAAATGCAAACGAACATAACATTGAAAAATTTATTGTAATTTTAGAAGTTAAATAATTATGGTTTATTAGAGGCTTAAGATATATCTCGTTTAATCTGAATTTACCCCTTATACATTGCATGATGTTTATAATTTATTTAATAATATTTTTCTCAAGTAGCAATATGAGATATAGAATATATGAATATTTAATAAACTTACACTTTATCAGTTAATTATTCATCTAAACCTTCCTAACAAACCCACGTGGATGACATTCCAAATATAACTGTCTATATATTTTTTCTAATTTCTGGTTTTCTTCGATATATTTAGATGCTCTCTCTTCGCATACGTACTGTAAAATGCGCAAGTGATAAAGTAAATTCCTTATCGTTCAATGATGGAAAAAATCACGTTAATGCAAATATATTGAAATAATGAAATCAGCTTAAATTTCATTTGAAGAATGAAAAATGATAATGATAAAATTATATAAAAAATATCTTTAAAAATTGAGAAAATCTATTGCAGTTAAATTATTATAAAAGAGGTTTTTGATTTTTATAAATGATGTAAACATCCATTTTGTGTAATAATATCTTTACAAGTTATCATTGAAAAATATCTAAATTTCTCTTTATTATTTTTTTCAGGGTTTTAAAAAACCTCCGAAGTATATATCCGAAGTAAAACTATTCAAAATATTTCTGTTAGTTTTGGTAGATCCTATTCAGCATCTATAAGAGCTTATAGAGTATTGGCAGAGACAAATGAGCATTCTCTTTTCATTTTAGTTTAGTGGAAAAGTTATAGGAGTAGAACAAATTATAACTTTCTATGCATTTTATTATTTACTAGTAATGCAAATTTATGAATTTTTCATTTTTATTTTTGTAGGTGTCTAATGATATATTTTTAAATAAAAGCAGAAACTCTTGTTAAAATTTCTATTATCTTCAATATAAAACTGCCTCGTAAGGGAGCAATTACATCAGTAACAATCGATTTTCTGTTCCTTTCATAAAACTCTAATTGTAAGCTATAATCTGATAATAGCAATCTTAAACTGTCTAGGCCGTAAAGCAGTTATTACAGGCTATCCCTATCGATGGTGATTAAAGACATTCAGCAAATATCGATAAGCGATAACATTATCTAACAAGAAACTTTGAAACGAAGTAAAAGGTTTAGGATATTGGGTTTTATGAATGTGGAAAGTTCTAGAAAGGTTCATAAATTATATCTGGACCATGTAATAATTTGCCTAAAAAATGATGCCATAAATCACAACTTTTGTGTAATTTAACTTTGTTATTCCAAGAAAAAAATGTGCATTTTTTTTTTAATTCAGAAATTTAAGAATAAAGTAAAGATATTATTAAATAAGAGCAACATGAATAAATATGATCAATTTTTAAAAATGTAACATAATTTTTAATATTTATTTAGAGTTAGAAATTATGTAATAATTACATATTTTTTTATAGAAGTGTAGTCTTGCTCAATCTTTAATTAGAATAAGTTTAATTTAATCTGGATCCATTGAAATTAAAGATAAGTAAGCTTTCATCAAGAGATATATCATGTTTTTTCAGGAATTATCAAACGTCTTTTTTCTAAGTTTCTCATGTTATTGTTTCACATAAATTTCTTCAATTTCTAGACTGTAAATACTAAAAACAAATGTAAATCCTTGTATCACAACTGTAAATCCTTGATTTATATTTAACTATACATATTCAATAAGCAGGCTTTCTTTATTTTATTCTATTTCTTTTTAAATAATAACACTGATTATTTTGTTAGTCAATGTTATTAAATTTCACATTCAATAATTTTGGAAAATATGCAAGTTTTTTTTTTATTATAAACTTATATTTATACAAATTAATTAATATTGAGCACATTTCTTGATTACATTTTTGAATATTTTTAGGCCTTTATTCCTTTAATTTTTAGTTAGTAAAATCGAAGAACTTTTTTTAAATATTTATTTTCAACGACAAGGAAAATATGATAATTTTTGCAAACACAATGATTGAGTCGAATGCTTGGTTGATCCATACTGGATTTAGTTTGAAAAACAATCACGGAAAATGTCCATGACTTGTCAGTTTATTCTGTTTCCTTGTGATTTTTTCAGAATTTCGGAAACAATATAATGGATGAAAAGCTAACGGAAAACGACATGATGAAAACCTGATACACTTGACTTCATATGCTTCCTTCATCAGAGCTTTTTGCAACATGATGCAAATGTCAGTAAAATATTTGCAAGAATAACATTTACTTTATATTTTTTTCTTTTTCCAAAAAAAGTTATTTTTAGTTTCATGAAAATTTATTTTTCATAAATGGATTGTTTGGAACAAAATGTTTTGCTGTTTGGAATTTTCTGAATGTCTTACATATTTCGCTATCTATATGAATTTGAAAATTATCATCAGTTGATATTGGTTTATTTTTTCTGATAAAACTAATTATCATTATAATTTTTTTTGATGAAATTGATATTTTAAATGATTTTAAACATAAAACATTTTTTAAAATTACATACGTATTTAGAAAAGCATTTATAGTAAATGAAATGCTACAAATGACATGCTAAAGGTTTATAAGAAGATCTGCCAGCCAGTGGTACAATCTCACCCTGTCTCAAATTTATAAATTTCACCCTGAAATACCTTTTTTAAACTTCAGATATGACATTAGTCAAACTAAGCTCAGTTTAGAAACTAAGTTAAATGTTTTCACTTCAATTTTTTATAGACAGGAAAGAAAGATGTTTAAAAATTATATAAAAGTGGTACAAGCAGGAAGAAAGGGTCCAATGACGAATTTGGATATCAATTAAGACTAGACATGGTAATTCAAACGGACCCATTCGAAACGACGTAGTGCAAAAATGCTGAAACAGGGAAATATTGTTATGCAAGTTGTGAATTTCTGTAAAATCCGCTGCACGTTTTACACTAATTTCATTGATACCTAGTTGCTTCATAAGTGTAAATGTCCAAACAAAATCTCGTAGACAACATTTGTATGCTTTACCAGAAAACAAATCGTCATGAAGATAAAGGTAAGAGCTAATAACTAATGCAGCCGTTCAGTTTGAAATTACTGAAATTATCTTTTTCAGGAGTTTGTATAGCAATTCACGGTGTTTGTAGGGCAATTCACAAAGTAGCCACAAATAGCCAACATTATTTATAGTCTTCATTCAAGCGTGGCATTGAAGAAGCAGTATATTGTTCTGTAGGAGAAGACAGACATTGAAGAAGTCGCAATAAAAATGTCACGGCTTACTCTACGACTGTTATCACTTTTAATGTGAACAAGAGAGTTGACAATGAATGTTTGTTTGCACCATTAATAATATGACCATAGAGATGAATATTTGTAACGCCTATCCATTGCAAATGATGGTTTATTTTGTAGTTTCTGGACTATGGAAACTGGATGGATTAGTACATTTCAGAGTACTCTTTATGTATGAGAGCAAATTTCTGTTTCGTTCTGCGATCTGTAGGTACTTTCACAAGCACGTAAAAGCGATAAATCAAAAACGCAATGAATTAAATCAATGAAGTTTAGTATGTGATTTAGTGACTACAGTTGCAAAATTTAATTTTAATCAGTCAGAAAAAAAAGCCTTCAAAATACGTATTTTGATTTCTGGTACTTGCTCATTTACTGTATTCTCGAGATAAATCGCCAAAAAAACCCTCCAAAAATCGCATGAGCATAGGCTCTTTCGTGACTGTTGTTCACCAATGGTATGCGATTAATGATACACAAGTGCATTCATTAGAGAGTATACTCGCTAGTTTTAACTATACACGCGTGTTACAACACTCTTAAATGCAATTTTTATACGTGCGTTATCGTTGGTATAGTTAAGATTGAAATTCTAAAAAAATAATAATACGACAAACGAATGAATTTCAGAATTTAGTTATATTAACATCCTGTTTTTAAAGCAACACTAGGGCTATTTTCGGAGGGACATCGTAATTTTGAACTGCGATCAGATTGAGTTGGCATCCCCCTCTCCAAACTTTCTCACCACACCAACGGGTGGACGTTTCGCCCCAACGGATTTAACGTACGCCAAACTTGTTTATCAGTCGGTTCTTCAGTGGCATCGGGCCACGAACCAGAAGCCCTCAGTTTCCAAAGCCGAGACCTTACTACCAGACCACAGGGACCCGAATACATTTCAGAATACAATCGTACAAGAATATTTAGGATTAGGTTATGAAAACTCATAATTTTTTTTTATCGGAAGAAATTAGCTTAGAAGCTTTGAGATTGTTGCAATAGTTGAACAGAAACATGCTTCATGTAAGAATCAAGGTAAGTGCCGAAAGAATGCTTATTCAATAGTTTATATCCTTCAAGTGATATGTCTTTTTTAAAGAAATTAATGAAGCACTGAAGATCCTTAATTAAAATTTAGCTTTTGTATCTCTCAAGCCAAAACTTGCCAGATTGATTCTCTTTTAACAAATGCATTTATGAGAACAAAGGCTGTAAGGTACTTCAAGAAAAATGAATGTAAAGCAAATAATTTAAATCTGTGAAGAGCATTGTTGTGCAAAGCTTTGTTAAGTTCCCAGTTTCATTATTTAAAAGCTAATTGATTACTTTGAGGTTAACTATGAAAGGGTTAATAATTAGTGAAATGCGAAAACCTGGTTGTGCATTTCCATCGGTAAAGTCGTTGCAGAAAATGTAGTTGTATTTGATTCTTTGTTCGTTTCAAACAAAATTCATGCACTTTTTTTTGCCAAATTATCAACTTTTCTTTCCTATTTACTTCAAAAAATAATAAAGAAAAAAAAAGAAAAAAATTGAAATAAAAAGTGCAATAAGACTTTCTTCAAATAGAAAAATGTGTTTTAGGTAAAAACACAAACCTATTAAAAAAGAGATAGTTATTTAAAAATTAAAAGGCATTTCGCCTATCCTTGTAATAACACAATTTTTATATTAAAACAATGCCAATGTATACTGTCAAACACTCAAAGAGATTATGTATTTATTTATTCGTGAATAATTTTAAATACCTGCTAATAATTTTAACATAATGGCTATTTTTTAAATTTTTTTTTATTAAAACAAAATTTTTCAAATCTAGAATGCAATATGTTTGCATTCTAAATTTGATTTCCCTCAACGATTAAAAATGCAAAATGCAAATAAAGAAAATTAACCTAATTTTGAAATCTAAATTTTGTTGGAAAAATAATAACAAATAAATTATTTATCTGCCAAGGCAATGCCATTGTTTCTTTCAAATATTAAGGTGTATGTTTGTTTGTTTGTTTCTTATGGCACTTGCCACCGACAAGCCCGCTGTTACGAAGACAGCGATTTAAGCCTGAGGGGAACGTCTCTTATTTTTTATAGCAGCGCCAACTAGGGCCAAGAGTACGACTTTGCCACTCACGCATCATTCATTCGCTTGCACAACCCCTTTTTACAGGAGGGCACATTCACACATCTCACAGATAGAACAACAGAAGAACAACCATGCCCAAACCGGGACTCGAACCCGGGACGCCCAGATCACGGGGAAGACGCGCTACCCCTATGCCAGGACGCCGGCAAGGTGTATGTACACACTTGGAACTTCGAAAATCGTTCAAAATATCGAATATTTTTTTTTATTGCTCAATAATGTTCTCTGGTCCTTTAGCTTCCAAACGATACCAAAATGTTGTCAATATTCGAAATATTTCTCGAGTTATAATTATTTTTCTTGAGGTGATTTCATTAAAAACTTTAGTTACGGTGTTTTTAAGACTCCTTTTATGAAGAATGATATTTTTCCACTATGTTGCTTCATTCAAACAATCATAACTCAACAAGAAATTAACGAAATGCAGTTATTTATATATCAAAATAATCTGTATGAAATAGCGGATGTTTTGTGCCTCAATCAAAATTATATTTGTAGAAATAAATTTTAATAGCTGTTTAAAAGTTAAAATTACAGAAAAAATCTCGCTTTTTATAATTTTAAAATACCTGCTGACAATTTTTTTTTTCTTATCAAAACGGAAAATGTTTATTCTGGAATAGAATTGAATTGAAATTGTGTTCTTAATTTTTATTCTTCAATTCTAATAAAGAATAATACCGAATTTCCAAAACTTAATTTTGGTTCATATTTTCTGTCTCAATAAGTTTATTAGGTATCTTTTTAACGCAGAATTCACAGTTTGTGCTACTAAATTTTAAAGCAGACCAATTCCTTTCGTTTACTTTGGATTAAAATATCCCCTTTTATATCTCAAACAGAAACCAATTATTCTTCTATCCACCAATAAATCTAGACATTTATGTCGTTGTTGAATGCTATAAAAGAAATGAATTTCTAAAACAGGTTCCCTAGAAATCTTGGAGAATCTGAAATATTACTTTAGTTATACCAAGGTGGCATCATATATCTCGGAATAACGTCCCCAATAAATAATAAAATGGGGAGATTGCACGTTTTAGAAATACTTTCTGTGATAGATTTAATTAGAAAAACAAATATTGCACTCGCTTCATGTCACATAAATAAATTCTACTGCTAAGCCACAGCATAATTGCACGGATTCAACGTATAAAAGTCTATCTAAATTGAGAAGAATCCGTGAACAGAAAAATAACAATAAAAAGGTCAAATCTAGCATTTTTTTTTCTAATAAAGAAGTGAAAGCGGTTTGATTGCTAACTCACGAAAGAATTTACGAAGCGAGAACGACATTTTTCCTTGTTTATCTTATTTCATTTTCTATATGAATCGTGTTTTGTGAATATTCTTTTTTCTATGGTTTTCAATTTAATTCTATTACAGCAGCCATCTAATATTTTGGCACAATGATTCTATATATAAAGATTTAGAACAGCACCATCTTTTAACCCTTTAAAGAACCATTTTTTCTAGTCATATTATGTTAAAATATTTTTAGGTTTGGAATTAGAATAAGAAAAGGGATTTATTTAGCTTATTAGATAAATTTAATTTGATTAATTAATTAACTTGGTTAATTAATAATTAAGTATCAAATCAAGACACATCATTTTGTGTAAAATAAAGAACTAAAGCATCTAAGTTTCTGTCTTTCTAAAAAAAATTGTCAGAACTTATGCCAACCTACATAAATTCATACGAAGATTGATAAATTTGGTGGAAAACATACTTCCCACGACCCTAGAAAGGGTTAAGCAATTGTTTTGTATTTTATAGATAATATTTTACTGGAGTCGCAGTTAACTTCTGGCATGTTATGCTGGTAAGACGGCTGACGTGAAATTAAATAAGCGAGTCACATTTTGATGAGATGGTACCAATTACTTGTGCTAATGTTTCAGTATTACATATTTTAATCGAGTACATGCAATTGTAGTTTCAGAGTTTTGGTTTTTTAATTTATTTTGCATTTAAATGCGTAATTCTGTGAAAATTACACTCAATGAAATATTTTTAAAAGTCATTAAGCATAGATTTTTTTTTAAAAAAATATTTTTATGGGAGAATAATTTTTTGAATTTTATTTTTTGTTTTGTTTCAGAATTTTTTTCTGATAATTGTTGCTTTAATCATGTCTTATCTTTAATTCGGAAAAAAATATTTTTATATTATTATTACATTTTACAGAGATAGCTCCCAACTGATGTATCTTGCCTTTGTTCTCTAAATCATCAAATTCTGAATTCATTCGCCAATCAAATTAAAGAAAAAGAAGGAAAGAATAAATAATGAATGAATCTTGAAGGAACACTTATGACAAGAACCAGTCGTAATCAGCATTATAATTAAAATGTTATTTAAACTATCGGTTCTTTGGAAAATACAATTTGAAACTTCCATTGCATTTTCATTTACAAACAATCTTCCTATCACGGAAAAATGTTATCTAAACAATTTAAAAATAAAAAAAAATATTAAATAAATTCAGGCGTGTTCTAGATATTTAATTTCAAAATTGTTCAGACCTTTTAATAAACTTCAAATGATACTTTTCAATTTGGCAAATGTAGTACAGATAAAACATGATCGGATTTTAAGGACTGGCTGATAACTTCGATAATACAAATCAACACAATAAGTAGACGAAAAGATGGATAAAGAATACTCATCAAGATATTTTGATGCAAAATTATCCATTATAAAGCTAAGAGAGACAAATTTGCCAAGAGGAGTACCCATAAGCCTTATCAAGGTTGAAACTATCATTGAAAAATCCTTGAAAAAGCACAATTTAGATAAGATAGATTTTCTCTTTATCTCATTTGAAAACTGGAACTAACAAGAATTAGACTGTAGTATGACCAAGATATCGGTGAGAGTGATCGAGGTAAATGAGAACCTTGCCATCATTTTATATGTAATTATAATATCTTTTCTGTTAAAAATATCTTTCCTTAACTGCTTATAGAGAATGAAAATAGTTGGATGTGTGTTGCATGTAACTGGATACCTACAAATTATGTACAAATCTAAATTATCAGTTTTTTTTTTCATAATATAATAAACATTCCTAGACAAGTAGTTTCCTTTATGTCAATTTTCGTACTCGTTTCTCTTATTTTTAATTATTTTCTTAGGTGAAGAGATAATTTCTTAATATATGGTATACCATTTGTATGTGATATTATATAAGTTACTTACTTTCTTTAGATGCAGTGGTAACTTGTTAACAGAGTCTTGGCTTGACGATCGGTTAGATGCGGTTCAGAAATCCTATTTCATCAGAAAAAGCTATCGAAAATAGTACATCCCTTCGGCAAAGAGCAACTAATATTTTAAGAGATATTTACTGATGTCCTTGTCACTTGATTACAATTTTTTTTAAGTTGTGTGATCCGATATAAAATAATCGCTAAGCTTATTGAAAACAAATATTAATAAAGAGGAAATAAACCCTTCTTTTTAGTTAGAATCACAAAAAATATAAATAATTTACAAACTAGCAATGTTGTTGCACATTTATCCCATTGCAATCTTATTTTTATCATATACGCCTTTGGTGAAACGATGGCTCATCAGTAGTATTTGCTGTATTTAATTCATTTAAATCTGCACAATTACTTCATTTCTTGCTCTTCCAGATATTTTTAGGCATCAAATTGAGATTTTAACAGCCTTATTTTAATATCATTTTACTTGTTCTGGTTATTATGAATATAAACTTTCTTAGTGGAGTCCCGTCCCATTGAGACCCAATGATATAAAAATTTATCCGAATCATCTAATCGCTCGTATTTATGATTTAAAAACTATCCGGATCATCTAATCGCTCGTATTTATGATTTAAAAACTATCCGGATCATATAATCGTTCGTTACTATTCATCATGTAAATTGCAAACACAACTAATAGAAAAGATTCTTCTTTAGCTTTTTACAAAGGGCGAACATAGAAAGAAAACCGGTTTGATTTTCATGAACACAGTGAAAAATGTAGTTGGACGAATTTAATTTTATTAAAAATCATATTCTGTTGTATTTAAAACAATAAAACGGTCAAATTTCTTGGAAAATTATGTAAAAAATATTGGTGTTAATAAATTTTTATGTAAAAATTAATTTTACATGTTAGTAATTTTAGGAGTTATTGAAGGTAAACCACAAAACTGTTGCTTAAATTTAAGTAAAAATCTATTTGAAAGTTTCAAAAAATACACCTAAGTGCACATATATTGCACTCATAGGTGAATATATAGATGCTAATTATACAATTCAAGGTGAAACGATATAAATTTCGATGATAACTACACACATACATACGTATACACGAGCGCACAAACATAAATGCTTATTTAAAAGAAGACAGGAATACATTTATTATGCAAATTTATGCATAAATAACGCATGGAAAACTAATCAGTTGAAATGAATTCATAATTTTATATTAATAAAACTAAATTGATGTTTAGTTCACCAAACTTTTTCGCAGATTTTTGCTTACAATTGCTTTCTTCATAAAAGGATATTTTTTTTAACAAATAAATGAACAAAAAGAGCGCACAAGAGAGAAAATTGCGGAAAATGGCCTTATTTTTTAACAAAATCATAAGATGGTTCTCTCATGGAATATGCAAATAATTAAAATAATATTGCGTTTAGAAAATTATGCAGTATATTTATATAATTTACATGTTATGATAGGACTGAAATTCAAAAAGCAATATTTATAAATAATATTCTGCTTTTAAGTTTCATTTAACAGCAGTATATAATATAAATATTTAATTATGCCTTAAATGATTATAAGAATATTAATTAAATGTGAATTAATTAATATTCTTATGAACTATTATATATAATATTATATATTAATGTGAAATTTATTTTTCAACATATTAACAATGATGCAATTAATAGTTACATTAGATGTTTAAAAAATTAATATTTATATAATTTAATTGAATTAAATAATTAAATAATAATTGCATTAAATATTAAAATTAATATTTTATATAATATATAATATAATTAAATATTTGATATTAAAAATTTCTTTTATGAACATGAATATGCTTATCAATAAAAATTAATAAAAAATGGAGATGTGATAAAGTTTTAATACACTGAAATTAAAATTTTCGAATGTGAAATGAGAAAGAAATTTTGTAATATAAGTCTCTTGATTTGTTATCCTTTAAAGAGGCTATATTTCACTGAACATTAAAATGCAGTTGATAATAAAATAATTCACTCTCTATCACGCACAAAAATTCGTTTTTTCACTATGATACCAGTAATTTAAAATAGTGCTATAAAATACAAAAATAAATTGGAAATTATTAAAAAAAAACTTAAAATACAAGCAACCAAAACAATCTTTTCTAAAATACAACATGTGCTGGAAAAAAAATATAATTGATGTTTGTTTAATGGAAAATACAAGCATACTAAATAACATTCATTATTTCTGAAGACAGACATAATGAAAATTCTAAAATAAATCAACAGGAAACTATATTATGCTTTCTAATATTATATAGTCATTAAGTTTAATTAGAAATTTGCATCAAAGAAATTTTATGTTTTTATATACATGAATATTAATAAATATGCTTTATTTTAAAGCATTATTATGATAATATTGTTCGACGTTTAGGAGGAAATTTAATTAATAGATACCTGAAAAACATGATTTTACGCACTTGCATTTTTTAATATAAATGTTTTGACCTTTTATTCATAAAATCATTAGCTAATAGCCTATCAAAAATATTTACATTCTTATAAATTTGATAAAGTGTATTGAAACCTTAGTTTCATTTTTTAGTTATTAATTTTAGAGATTGGATTCTTGTTTATGGGAGACAATTTTTTCCTGAAGAGGAATATTGCAGATCTAATTAATAAACAATTCTTATGACTAGGGAATAATTAAAAGAAATCTGTTCAGGATATTATCCTTGAAATTTTTTTTAAAAAAATATGAACTTAATTAGTGTATTATAATTTTTTTTATTTGAAAATTTTTTTTGCATGATCTTGCTAAATCAATTATTTTTAAAGATGAAAACAAATCTTTTTTGAGAAATCTTAATTTGCGCTTAATGAAAATGGGTTAACAAGGAAAGCAACCACATTTAATAAAAGAATTCATTAAAAAATCTCTTATCTTAAATTAAACCTTTTATAATAATATCCATTTGATAAAAGATGAGATATAATTAAATTTAGAATATTATTTTATGAAGGAACTTTTCATCACTTTAGTAGAAAAAATATATATAAATACAAATTATTTAAAATATTGAAATTATATTTATAAAGCTTTAATTTTTTTCAAATTAAATATGTTTAATTTGAATATTTTATATATATTAGTATAAAACAGAAGTAAAGTAAAACATAAATACAGTATATAAAGTAACAGTTAAACATAGATACAGTATAGGATATATATATTTGAATCAAAACATTTTCTCCCCCTCCCGCCTACGAGTCTTGAAAACTAGCTAAATGGCATGTAGAAAAGGACACAGAAATATGAAGATTTTTGCAATATTTTTCAATCCCTTACTGCGAATGCAGTCATTTCAGAACTTTTCAACCTCTTACTGTGAATGAAGTAATTCCAACATTTTTTAGTCTCTTATTGTGAATGCAATAATTTCAATATTTTTCAATCTCTTACTTTGAATGAATTAATTTCTATATTCTTTTCGCCTTTTATTATGTAAAAGCGGAAATTTAAATTTCAACAGACAGAAATTCGTTATGACACTGCGTCTTAGATTCGTCATACGGAGTATACTGATAAGGACAAAAGTGCAATATTAAATTAAACATATTAATAAATATTTAATAAAAATACATTATCAAGATGGAATTTTTTGTGTAATAAGTTAATTAATTTATGTGTGTAATAAGTTAATGCATTAGAAACAATAATCATTATACATCTTAATTAAACTTTTTCAAAGCACAATTGCTTTTTAATCTTATTGAATTAAAACAAATATATTAAACATTTGCATGGAACGATAACAAAAAAAAAAAAACTATATGCTAATATGGAAAATAATTCCACGAAATTATTATTTGAAACTTTTTGATGATACATGCATGTACCAAACCCATTTTAAGGATTTAGTTTCGTATATTACATTAAAAATATAAGTTCTGCGTTTCAATTAACTCTTCTAAATTTTACTCGATTGGAATACTGAATTAATTTACATTTATTTTCTTTCTCGTTATTCTTCTAAACTGCTTAACACAGTATTATAAAATCCAATTTAATTGAAGTAAAGGTTTGAATAAAAATTGATATTATACCTAATCATCGATCCAATTTATAATTAATGTAATAACAATATTTTTCCATGTTTATATCAATTTAGACTGGAGAATAGAATGTTCAACAATTTACATTGTTTTAGAAGAAAAATTTATTTATGTAATTAGTTTCATATTTTAAAACATACTAAGGAAATCCAAAATTTAAACGTATCTAGCTGTTTCTGAAATATTTTTATTTCAATTTAAAAATACACAAATAAAATCTGGAAAAAGAACAATTTGTTTTGCTTGAAATGAATTTATTAAGAAATTCAACAAAATACTTTTACTAGGGAGATATATAAAGGATAATATATTTACAAATTTTTTGTTGCTGAATCTTTAATGGAAAAATATTTTACATTGAAATTCTTCTTTTTAGTTTTAAATATTTTATACTCTCAATTAAATTCCGAGATGATAAAAATAACCTTTTAATATCACATTTTTAAAGTTTTAAGATAACTCATATAAACATCTTTTCCGTTGAACAATTATTGAACAAATATCCAATTTTGGGTTCGGAATTTTAATTAGTTTTTTATACAGAGTTTAATTTAATTCTCTTCCCATATTATTAGGCAAGAATGTTTTAATGCATCATAAATCTCTTAGAATGTTACTACCTAAAAGAATAAATTGAGATTGCTTACATTTTTTCTTTTTATTCTTATACTCTACGTCTTTTAGAAAACTAATTATTTGAAGAGGTGACCTTTTAAAGTAAAGCTGTAAAAGGATTTTTAACCGATGGCAGAGTTATTTAATACTGTATTCTCCAGTGCATCACACAGAACTTTCTTGCAGATTGAATCTTAAGCTTTCAGGTGTATGTACACACTTTAAACTTCGAAAATCGTTCAAAGTATCGAATATTATTTTATTGCTTAATAATGTTCTCTGATCCTTTAGCTTTCAAACGATACTAAGAATATTTGAAATATTTCTCGATATTTCTGAATTATTTTTCTGAGGTGCCTTTCATTATAAACTCTAGTTACTGTTTTTTTTAAACTTATTTTATGAAGAATGATATTTTTCCACTATGTTGCTTCATTCAAACAATCATAACTCAACAAGAAATTAACCAAATACAATTATTTATGTATCAAAATAATCTGTAGGAAATAGCGGATGTTTTATGTCTCAATCAAAGTTATATTTATAGAAATAAATTTTTAATAGCTATTTAAAAGTAAAAATTACAGAAAAAAATCTCGCTTTTTCTATTCATCGTTGATAAAAAAATTGTTAAAAAAAACTATATATTTTTATAACTTGTTTGAGGCAGACAACATGAAGACTAATATTAGGCATAATTTCCAACTAGAATTGTGTGTCTGTAATAATTAGAATTTAAGATATCATGTTTCAAAAATAGGCTAATTTGCTCATTAAATATTATTTAATTAACTAATAGTTAGTGTAATATGGGTTTTTCTCACTGAAATGAGTTTAAACATATATTAATGACCTACTGTAAAAAAATGGATTTTTAAAATCAAATTTAAAAAAAAAAATTTCTAGTGTGTACTTACATCATCGAATAGCCCATGAAAATTAAAATCGTGTATTTTGGATCTAAATTCAAGTATCATTCTTGCTATCGTGGTGTCGTGACATAATTTAATGGAACATATTAATTTGTCTTTCAGGTTTGTCTTATTATCATAAGTTAGAGACTAAAAACGTACTTTAGTTAAATTAATATATCTTGAGGCTAATAGAAATATATAATTTGGGACGAAATTCGTAATCGGACTTTTGTACAGATTACCAGTACGGTACCTGAATCCTCAATATACTACAAAGGGAGATATTTTATTAAAACAGAATAAACGTACATCAGACCTTCCTATTCAAAGGAATATTTTTGGAATCAGATTCTGAGGTATGGCCACCCGGCCATGAAGCCTGATTCTGCCATCAGACTTCAGAGATTATCATTAAAACTTCCTATATTTTTTAAAAAATAAATGAACCCTTAAGAAATTAGCTGATAATCTATTTCTTTTGTATGCATTAAAAAATATTTTTAATTATTTATATTAAATTGTATACGCTTTCTTTAGTTGAATTGTAATTATTACAGTAGGCTGTTTAGCTGCATTAATAATTAATACTATTGTTCAGTAGAATCGTAAAAAAAAAAAAAAATATGGAAGGATTCATTTTATTGGCTTAAGTTGTTCAGCTGATTTACAGATACAATTTACAATTACTTCAATTCATTTTCAGATTACCGTTATTATTGCAGATACGTTACGATTTTTATGTTTATTGAGAATCAATCACCACGAGGTAATTTTTTTTTAAATTTCAAATTTAATTTTCTTAGTTTTTGAATAATAGCTTTTATGATACCATTTGAAATCATAGAATGAAACTTTAGAAAATGGTTTTTCACTTTACGAAAATCCTTTTTTTTTTCGAAAAAATTAATGCAGATATTTGCATTAAAATTTTACCAGTCATTTCCTTCTGTATAAGAAATATGTGAGTTAAATCCAAAAAAAATCAGTAAAATAAGAATAAAATTTTTTTCCCCCCAAATTTGTGTTTTGATATTTACTCCTGCTAGAATTAAGCAGTCATGGCGTTTTATTGCCCATTTCGTATGCTAATTTAATATCTTCTACTTCTTTATTTAAATATTCTCTCTCAAGTTAAGAGCTTTTTTATTTAAATGTGAAAAACTAGTGATATAATTTTTACAAACCCTTACCTATAATATATCCGGGAGTAAAACTGAAAGGTTTGTTTTGTATGGCTAGCTGAACAGTTTCAACTAACAAAATTGCTGTCTGTTTTTTTTTTTTTTTCTAAAGAAAAAAAATGCATTTCAACTGGATTATTTGGGGAGAGTCGGTAAAAGTTTTAAAAATGAGACATGAAGTTCTTGATTATGGAACACATTCTTGCACTTTTACTAAAAAAAAATCTCTATCACATATTGTGTTAGAAAAACAAAAATATTTTAAGAGTATGAAGGGAAAGAAGAATGCAATAAAGTTTAAAAATGATTATTCTTGTTTCATGTATCTATATGTGGTTTCTCTGGTTAATATTTCCAAGAATTCCGATCATCTATATATAATTTTGGAAAATCAAATTTTAGAATACAAAGGTTTTAAAAGACTTTTCAACTTAAATTATAAAAAAGAGCTTATATTTTCCTCTAAATTTATTATTTAATGATTCAGTTAGTAGTTCAACTGAATTGAACTGGTTTTTAGTGTTAGTATTCCATAATATTCCTTTTTTAATATACAAATGACAAGTTACTTTTAAAATTACAAAATTTAATGTTTGCGTTAGTAAAGAACAGGAAGCCAATTAAGTTATTTCCATATATAAATTTAATCTACAATTATTTAAAGTTTTTTCCTACAATCATTTAAATCTTTTTTATGTGAGAGATTATTTTTTTCAATATAATTCGAATATATACGAGTGTCATAGAGAAAATATGAAACACAGCAGAAAAAACAATAAACGTAATTACAGAAAACAATTGTATTAAAAAATTATTCTCTGCAAAAAGTAAGATCAGAAACCGAATTATAATGATCCAATAGCTGCCACTATTTAGTCTAAAAATCTATCAACAATTTTCAGCTTATAATGACCTTTCTTCGTAAAGAACAATAAAACTTGAATTTAAAAAAAATGATCAATTCATGTAGCTTAAAAGATTCAACTTCTGCTGAAAGATATAAATTATATCAGAATGATAAAATAATAAGTTGCTCAAAGTACTATAAAAAAATCTAATATCTAGTTTATATATATGCCTCTAAGTTAAATATTATACCATAAAACTTTTTATTTCATCTTTTTTCTAACAACTATTATCGGCCTACTCCAAATGCCACTAAATGACATTTTTTTCGCTAGCGATATTTTTTCGGACAGAAAAAAAAAGTTTCTTCAAGTTTTTCTGTTTTTTTTTTAGACTAGCGAATAAGTTAGTCTCCCTTCTTTGCATAAGCTTTATTTCACTTCTTATACTCTGAATTCGAATCCACCACTATTCATACTGGAGAAATATTCTTCAACTCCGAATGTAATTTCAATCCTGAGGCCTATACATAGTATAGGCAATATTTTCAATAAGTTTGAGTTTGTAGATATTCATATGCATGAGAAAAACGAAATGAAAAAGAACAAAATGATTAGTTTGGAGTTGTGTATATTTTCAACATTTAACAGATATTTATTGCTATTAGTCTGATTATTTTTTAAGTATTCTGTATAGATTTTTTTATTGAGAATGATAGCTTACATTTCTTTATGGAATAAGTTACTTGATAAGTAAGTTGTTATTTCAAATGAAGTTTTCCAAAATATAATTTAATTTCAGTTTACTGAAATTACTTAAATGCAATAAATGTAGCAATTTACTTAATTACTATAAATGTAGCAAACTGTAAATAAAGACTAATATTAAAGATTAAACTACAATCACTTCTTCATCAGATTCCTTTTATATAGGCAAATATTAATCCACATCTATAGGCATATATTATTTAAAGGTCATATATATATATTATCGCGTAGGTGAAATTAGCGTAGATGAACCGTGTGTTAGTTAAAGTCAAAGATAACACTCGCTTATCTCAACTCAAGACTTTATTCAAGGAACTAAACCTTACATCTGTTTTCATTCACAAGACGAAATGACTCGAATCTTCCAGATTTAGAAAGATACAGAAATTTAAGAACATTCTAGAACAAACGAAATATAAAAGAAAGTAAATCAATAATAAAAAAAAACCATTTTAGGCAACTTGCCTGCAATTAGATACAAATTTGTGAACTGTCGCTTTCAGTTTATAGCATTCTATCGCTGAGCCATTCAGTACGCGCTAAGTTGGACCAAGTTGCGTTACAATATTATATTACTCTTATAATTTATTTTTCATTATTTCACCTTTTTTCTCATCCTGATTTATTAAGGGAATTATATAATAAGCTTTATCTTTCTGTAGTGAAATAAGAAATTAAGAAATATAAAGGAATTTTTTTGGACGTTATTCAACTTTTAGCTCATAACATCCAAAACAGCGATGATTATGTTAATGACTTTTCCTATTTATATTATTTTGTAATTTGACAGCTTGCATTTTCCTACGTTTAACTTGAAGAATCCTAATGAAATGTTATTTTGGATACTGTGGTGAATCAAATATTTTTTATGTACTCCAAATGTTAAAAAAAATTATCAAAAATAATTGTTTCTTTAATATTTGAAGATTAACAATGCATTATGAGTTACTTTCAGCTTTATAATCCATTAATCATTGCATTTAAAAGAAAAAAAATTCTATTAATATAATATTAGAGAGTATAGAATTCTAAAATAAAAATCGTTTTATAAAAATCTTTCTTCTGAAACTTGAGGCATTATCGAAATTCTATCAACCTAATATCGCGTATAAACTATAATAATTTAACTATAGTTTTTTTCAAGAAAAGTTGCAATGGGTTAAAATTTTCTGAAATATTCTTCTTAGTTCCCACATATCTATTGGGAATATTTTCTTTGCTTAAAAATATTTCTTATCCATCTCAATCTCCTTAAAGGTAAAGGTTTAAACAGATAAATTGCTTATTTACAGACGCTTAGGCAATCGATATCCGTATCATCTGTCTTCAAAGACTTCTAATAAATTTCACGTAGAGCACCATTTTCTTTGTTCGGATATTGAAAAATGTTACTTAAGTAATATAACATTGTTTGTGGATAAAATAATTATTTTTCAACCTCATATGCATAATCCATTAAAAGTGACAACATTAAAAATAAATGATATTCAATTAAATTTCAGTTGTTATTGTAATATTTATAATTAATTAAATATATGATTATTCGTAACAATGTTTGTCATTTAATAAAATAGCTTTAAAAGAATACAAAAATCTTATAATATTATATGGGTATTTTAAGAAATAGCTTGGGTGCTCAATAATTACTTTACATTCCATGGAACATTCAATCCTTGTTAATATTTGCTAATCTCCCCCAATTACTAAATGTATATTTCAAATTTCTTGTATAAAGACAACAGTTACATTACAATATCTTGGTAATAGCAATCAAGTGTTACTCTGAAACAAAGAAGAAGAAATAAGAAGGAATTCTTAGTCTCCCCATCCAAATACCCATATTCTTGTTTAAGCCAAATAAACTAAATTACTAAAAAATTCGTTGCTAAAATAATCACTAATATTTTGAAAGGATGTGAAGGAATTTTGTTTGATTGCAAAATTTGATTCTAAATAAGATTGTCAGAAATTTTGCATAAATATATGTTTGACATTAAAAATCTGAATGAATGAAACTGTACCAAATTTTCATTTAATGAAAATTCATCAGAATATTCAAGTTGTTTTGCCACCACTACTTTGATACAATAGGAATTTGATGACAATGCTTAATGTTTACTCACTGCATTACAGAGGAATTTTTAAAAAGTGAAAATATTTTTTACCGTAAAGGGATTTCTGAAGTTAAATTTTTGCTGTATTTACTGACATTTTATTTTCTTTACTTTCTCGTAAGATGCTTTATTTACTAATTTTATGGCAGAAATATGATTTCAAAAATTTTATGAGAAATGCATTCAGCACTAGAACTGTTATTATAACTACTTCTTTTATTTCTATGTATTTTCTTTTGTCTTTTTCATGCTACATTTCAAATAATTTTGCATAGTCTTTTGGAAATATTTCATTTTTACTAAACAGTCTCGTCTAGTCTGTTATTTTAAAATAACTTCATGCATTTTCTAAGCTCTTGTCCTTGAATCCATTGGGAGAAGAACGTGCATTCTAAAAGTATCATTATAAACGCTAGTAGCAATATTTTCTTGGAATTATTTCCCATTTTTAGAATCAAAATCTGTTAAAATCCATCTAATCTATTTATTTCAAAATTTGAATGAAAAATATAGTTTCTGGTAACTATATGATACTATTTCATAAACTTATAAAAATTCTGTTTACATTTTAAACAGTTCTCCCAGTAAAAAATGAATGTATCATAGAATTGCATAAAATGTAAGTGTGGTTTTTAATAATATTTATAACATTTTATGTCCTTTTTATTTCGAAAATTCAGAGTTGTTATGATAAAGTTTCGCCTACTCAGAAGGTTCTAGAGGTCGTTCTATGGCCACCAACATTCTTTCACAAGCATGTAATATAAGTGATATATTTTTTGAAAAGGAAAAACAAAATGTTTGCATTTTTATCAATAGATGGCGCTACGTACATGATTAGGCACTATTTCCTGATTAATTTTAATGTGCACCGTAAATGGTATAAAAATCAATTTATTCATTCTAAAGTTGCAGCAGCAGTCCTTCAGAATAACATTTTTGTGCAGATTCGTGCACCACCTCACATTACCTGCGTTCACATATTCTTGAAACGCCAATTAACAAAAAACTATTAAAAATTTAAAATAATATGGCTAACACAATCGCCTTATTTATTACACCAAACGATTTTTGTATGCGGGGACTTTTAAATGTCAAAAAAGATAGATATCAGGCGATCTCTGATCAATTTTACACTTCACTACCGTACAATCACAATAGACAATTTACTCCACGCAGCAGAAAAATAGTTTTCAGAATCGAAAGCGCAATTGAAAATGTTAGAAAATTCTGTGAGCATGCGTAATTACCACAGGGGAATTATCTTTTTTTTTTTTACTTTGAACTAGAATCAATTTATTCTAACAAGGGGAGGGCACAGGGTTGAAATCTGAGATCAGGATGAGATTTAGTATAATGATGGTATACATTTAGATTGTTCATTCATGAAAATATTAAAACGCAATGGCCAGTCAATTTCGAGAATCCTCATAATTTTGGTGAAGCTTATACGCGGATAACTTGACTTCCATCCCGATGATCCTAGTGGTATGATTTTCTAGGTAGCCGTCTCGTATGAGGAAGGTCAGGGTTCGAACATGGCTAGAATTTGTTTTTTCTTTTTTAATAACTTTTATTCAACTAAAAATTTACAAATATTCTTAATTAAGATGTTATTATTTTTTTCATCCAAAATACATATACAAAATAGTAATAAAATTAAAATTTTGAAACAAAAAAATTATAAATACCGATGCATTTTTTATACAAAATAAAATTATTTAAACTTAATTTACTATTTACAGATAGTTTTAATCAATATGCCACTTATTTTTATGCAAGGATAAATGTTTATTATTTTAACACTTAAATTGTAATTTAATATTTAAAAAATAGTAATAAAAATAACATAAATGGTGATAATTATTAATTATAAATACTCAAATCGTAAAAAAAATATTCAATATTTCTAAAAAATTATAATGTATACATTTACTTTCGATTATATACAAGAACCAAAATGGTAACTATAGCACAACTGATAAATGATGTTTGTTCACAAGAGCAATGTTTCTTTAAGATATCTATGGGAAAACAAACTCCATTTGAAATTAAAAATATCTCTCTTTCATCAGAAAGTTGGGCAGCGTACCATGCGTACTTTATCATCTACTAAATTATTTTCCTTTAAACATTAAATTATAATATAAGTATTATAAGAATAAACATTTATCCTTGCATAGAAATAAGTAGCATATTAATTAAAACTATCTGTAAATAGTTAATAAAGTTTAAATAATTTTATTTTGTTTAAAAAATGCATCTATATTTATAAATTTTTTCTTTTAAAATTTTAATTTTATTTTTATATCTTTTAATAATAAATATTTATTTTGGATGAAAAAAGTTAAAAACATTAATTAAGAGTATTTGTAAATTTTTAATTGAATAAAAGTTATTAAAAAAGAAAATAATTCCTATCCAGGTTCGAACCCTGACCTTCCGCATAGGAGACGGTTACTTAGACAACCATGCCATAGGGACAGGAGTCAACGTTTATTAGTATATTTATACTAATAAAAAAGTTTATTCAATCTACCAAATTTTAGAAATGAAAATCAGGATATTTAGGTTTGAACTGAATTTTAACTAGAACCGCATGTCAGATCATAAACCTTGTAGTTACTTGCTATGAAGAAATATTAATAAATGGTCGACTTTTAAAATCCTTTTATGGAGTGCTGCGTGTAATGTAAAATCCCCTTTATTTATCTAGTAATTAAGATGAATGTGGATGTTGATTCTTTACAGATTTGACCATTCAATATACAGATTCAGAATTCGACTCATATACAGTTTTCAAATTCTTAATGTGGACCTCAGAACGAATTTTTAGAAATTTTAACTAGAATTTTAATTAAGAAATAAAGCCGAATTTTGGATATATTACACAATAACTTCTAAAAATATTATTGCGCGAAAATTATTTTATATAATTTCAAAATTTTATAAAACAATCTTTTTATTGTTACAAATTTAATTGTAATGCAAACCTTCTCCAAGTTTTGGTTATTTTACAAACAAATTTTTTGTTTAATTTTCACCAATACGCCATATTGTTATTTGGTTTGTTAGTGGTTACAATATAGAAGAAGTTAGACATTAGATGAGTGGTAAATTTTCGATTTAAATAGAGCATAATGTGATGGGACTGGTATATATTATAAAAACCACACACACTATGAATTCAATATTTGTCAGACTGTTAAAATTAAATAGCTTTAATATCTATGTCAATTTAATGGGAAGATGAACACAAAATTATATCTAAAAGATTTGATGAAATTATCCACCAGATGCAATTGTCTGACAAAGGCAACTAATCATAAATAATATTATATCTCGAATTCTTTAAATAACTTCTAAAACCAAAATATTCAAAGGAATAATTACAATAAATTTTCACAAGATTGAACTTCTTAGAAAATTAGGATTTCCAAGTATTATGCATACAAAAATCAAGTGTACAGAGAGTGCTGAACATTTTCATTATTTCCTGGAACGACAATAGGCCCCTTTTTTAAAAAAAGAACGTTCAGCACTTTTTGCACTCTTTTCTGAATTCTAATGTTCATTAATTATTTTAATGAATTCATAAGTTTTTCTGACAAAATATCTTATCTATGCGATTTTAATTCCCACTTAAAAATAGCTCAAAATTAATTCCCACTTAAAATAGATCACAGTTAATTCCCACTTAAAATTGATCACAGTTAATTCCCACTGAAAAATAGCTTAGAATTAATTCTCACTTAAAAATATGTCAAAAACAAAAAAAAAACAGAATCAAAAAAAAAAAAAATAGAGAAAAATTTTGAATTAATTTATTTTCTAATACCTTAAAACTACACAAATATATTTTGTTCTATCTTATGCAACGAATTAAAAACATTTCAATAATAAATGTTGTTAGAAACAGAAATTTTATTTAATTTATTTTGAAAATGCAGTGAAGACGAAAATATCATTTATGGATATAAAAACTGAATTATCAGCAGAAATTATTCACAACATTATTAAAATTCTTTGGTGATCATTTCTTTATTAAGAATTTAAATTCTTTAATAATGATGACTCATATGAATTACTTTCAGGGCTCTGAAACTGTATCAGTAGCTAAGAAACAAATAAAAACAAAAACTTAAAAATTACTAGAAAAATAGAAATATAGAACGCCATCTATATTTCTTTTATTTCAAAAACTTATCTTTTTACTAAATTTGCTTGGCTAATTTTTGAAACTGTATTTCAGGCCTCTACTATCTTTTTACTATTTCCTTTATGTATTTCCCCCTCCCCCGTAAACAACTGCTTCTAATATAACGAATCCGCATATTATTAATGACTTTTTTTTTGTTGTAGAACTTAAAAAAGTAAAATTGAAGAAATAGCAGGCGATTTATTCTTAAATTATATCTGAAAAACTGTATAAAAAATTTTTGTAACCATTTTACTAAAACTTTACTTGTTTCCTTAGAAATACTTGCAATAACCTTGAATTTAATCCATACTAAAAAAAACTCTTAAACATACATTAAAACTCTTTTAACTCTTTCCTTACTATAGTGTTTTCAATTAAGTAATAAAGAGATATTAAATAAATTTTGTTAAATATAGTTAAACACCGATGTAACACGTTGTTCAAAGTATTTTTAATAGTTGTTATGTTCCAGATGGTGGAGAAATTTAGTCTAGAAGAAATGATTTTGCACTTTACAACCTATTTTGAAATAAAAATACTTCCACAAAGTTTCCAAAGCATTAATGTGTCCATACTAAGATTTTAAAAAGTTTTACACTAATTAATGTAATATTATATCATGTTTAATAAGCACCAGCAAACGTTTGAGGATAAAAAGAAAAATCATGCCATTCTTTTATTCAATGTTTCAATAATAAAAGTCTTAACTATCTTTCTTGTTTAACATTGTTAGACAATATTTAATAGCTTTTCAACATGCAAATTAATGTTAAAAATTATTCTCCAGCCAACAGTTTTAGTTCTGCGCTGTTAATGTTTATCTTTAATGTATAAAATTGTTGATTTAATGAAGTTTTTCGTTTTTATTTAACTTGTAAATAACACTACAATAATAACACAAAAATAAATATAATACTTGTAACATAAAACAAAACAGGATGAAAAATAACATAAAACTTTTGTTATAAGCTTTATAAAGATATATAGTTCAAAAATATATTGTTTTGGATTGAAGAATTAAATGGAAGTTTTGCTAGTTTAAATAGATTTTTAACACACATTTTTCATTTATTTTGATCATAGGGATGGTTCATGAGGGCTGTCTCACGCTTATTGGATTTGAGTAAGGGTTAACTGAGATTCCTAATGTACTTTATAGGGAGACAATTTTAGATTTAATATTTTGCATGATTTAATATTTCTCATAATGCGACTTCAGAAAAATAAACTAGAACGAACTCATAAAGGAGTCCATCAACTTAAACTTGAATAACGGGAATATAAATTCCCTCATAACTCTGTTCCTTGTGAAGACAGATATATGATCTAAATTTAAGAGATTATTTTCTCATCATGCCGAGAAACTTTTCTACTAAATGATTATTATTAACTTCCATCCTTAGAAGTTGAGGTACTAGTCATTAGTCCCGTTTATCAGCTGTTGTTCAAATCTAGGTATACGACATCTTGTTGGAAAACTCGTAACAATTATATTCTCATTCTTTTCTAGTAGTTTGAGCTATTATGAAGCTAAGAGTGTAGATGGCTGGAGTTTGAAATTTTCTTTTCACAGTTTGCCTATGCTTTTTTTTAACATAAGAGGAAGCATGACTCATATTTGGCGAATTATTATCTCATCATAATAACATATATTTTGAGTTCTTTTTTTTATAGCTGGAGATAATTAGAAGTTAGAACTCAAACTTTTTCTCTTTCCTGACAAAATTAAAAGAAAAAAATCTTGGTATACATTAAACTTAACACAGAGAAAATTTTGATATTTGTTTAAAAAGATTTCTTTCTCAACTTTGATTTGTATAATTATCAATATTTTGGTATTATTTTACATTAATTGTGATATCTATTGAATAAAATTGTTGAATATGATTTTTTCATTCTTCGAATTTCCCAAATATTTTATTTTAGATTGATTTGTATAAATATCAACATCGTGATAATAATTCCTCTATATAAAATTACTGCATATAATTTTTTCATTCTTCTAATTTTTCAAAGATTTTATTTGAAATTGATTTGAAAATATATAAATTTCTTGATATTCTTTTATATTAATTAATCTATATATTGCATAAAATAGTTGCATATGATGTTTTTTCATTCTTCGAATTTTCCAAATATTTTATTTATTTAATAGATTTGAATAAGTATATATATATTTTTTGATATTATTTTATATAAATTACCTCATTTTTTTTCATAAAATAGCTGAATATGATTTTTAGTTTTTAAAATTATCTAAATATTTTACGTTAGAAATATGCCTCATACATTAATCGCATGATTTAATCATAAATACATAATAATCTTATAAAATAGTCTTGGATAACTGTTATGTTAGCATTAATTCTATTTGAGATAAATAAGCTGTTAATAGTTTCTTTAATTAATTAATTTCTATAATATCAATGGACATATACTATATTAACTTGTTTATTCTGGCGGATAATAAAAAAGCAACATATATTTTAATTATTTTCCAATTTAAAACTATAACAGTTGTGGAAATATTTTCATTTTTTTTTTTTTTCATTTTAAAAAGAAAAAAAAATATATTAAGTTACTTAAAATATATTTGCAAGAAAAGGAAATATTCCAGTTAAAAGGAAAAGTAATGCTTGTATTTTGGGTCAAACAATTACAAAAATTAAAGCAATGCATGACATTTTGGTCAAGTAATTACGAAAATTCACTCAAAGTAAATAGAATAGGATACAATGAAACACAATTGTCAATACAATGAAAAATTATACATCCTTCGTTCGTCTGATCATTCTTCAAATCAGATTTGATCATTCGTTTCATAAGTCATTCCAGATATCTATTTCTAACACAAAATGTCTCGTTGAATATTTTTTTGGCTTTTAAAAATAACGACGTGTTTAGTCGCTTATTGTTTTTCATTGAGCAGTTCGTTTATAAAAAATAGAGGTAAACCATTAAATTAAGTATAATATTAATTCATCAAAGTATGTATTTAAAACAATGTTTTAAACGTATGTATTCAAACATTTTTTCTATCGATTCGAACTTGTAATTCCGATATTAATGCCAATAAAAGTTATCTATTTAAACACCCTTAAAATCCTGCATTACAGTGTTATATTAATAACGTATACACATAATTTGAGTACATTATCATCTGCAAAGTTATCATAAGTTTGTTTAATTTAATTTAGTTAAATTAACGTCCCGTTTTAGAGCAACACTAGGGCTATTTTGGGACGGACCTCGTACTTTTGAACTGCGGTCAGATGACGAAGACGTCACCTGAGCTAACATATCCCCTCACCAAACCACACCACACCACACCACACCATCGGGAGCGCGTTTCGACCGGAAGGGTTTAATTTGCACCAGACCCGCTTACACGACAGTTCTTCGGTGGAATAAGGTATCTGGTTTCACCCTCTGGTTTCAAAGCCGATACTTTACCACTAGGCCAGCACGGCTTCTTGGCTTATTACAATAACATACGGTAACAAATAGAGGGAAGAAAAAATGCAACCTGTATATAAAATTGTTGATGCATTTCCTGAAATAAACCTTTGTAATTCCTTTTCAATAAAATTGAATTGTATGGTTGTAAAAAATGAGAAATATATTTTATTTTGCAATAGTAGGTAATTTCATTATTCAGCCTAATTTTAGAAATGTACTTATTTTGAAACTTTTTTCATCTGAAAAATCTAATTGTTCGTAATTTTATTATTCCATATTCAGGGTAATTTTAGGAGTTTTAGTTACATTTGCTACGTAATAAGCTGAGTAATTTTAACTTCTTTTCAATTCCTACTATTAGTTCACATTCTCCCTATATATATTTATATTCAAATTTTCAATCGTTAGTAAAATACTTTTTATGCATCCACTCAAGTTCAAACACATTTTTTTAAACTTGCAGTAGATAAGACTCTATGCTAATACTACAATTTTTTCAAATATTAATTCATCAATTATTAAATTAAATTAATTTTTAATACTTTAAATAGATTTTTAGCAGTTTGTAACGAAAATTGAATCAACCGGCAGTAGCTCAATCGGTAAAATGCAAGGATTTCAGTATTTTTTCACGTGAAGGTGAAGAACCTGAGTTTATTTTTGCGAAAGTAGGAATTGACTTTAAAATTTTATTTTTATATTAATTGTTATATTTATTATCCAATTTGTACGATGTCTTCAGACTTAAATGAGAATACAAATTATAATACATTTCTTAAATTTCGAAAAAAAATAATGAAAAATTACGGCAAAAATTCCAGTACAAACTCTAATAGAAAATAATTTTTGGAATTTATTCAGTAAATACTTGTTATATTTATCATCCAATTTGTACGATGTCTTCAGACTTAAACGATAAAACAAATTATAGTACATTTCTTAAATTTCGAAAAAAAAATAATGAAAAATTACGGCAAAAATTCCAGTACAAACTCTAGTAGAAAATAATTTTAGGAATTTATTCAGTAAAAAAATTTTAATGAAATAAATAAATTTTTGTAGAAGAATATTTTAAAATACTCCTAAAAAGGTAGGCCAGTCTTTTATTTGTAACACGGATAGATCCCTGTGCAACTAAATCTACATTCATGGTTAATCTCTTGGCGACAGGAAGACTGTCAACTTAATGTCAGTCAATGCCTGAGACCTCGGAGGGCTTATGCCCGCAAATTAATTATTCTATTTTCGTCAACGAGGAATCTGCTACATATCGATCTCGTGAATGGATGTTTTAATTGCTTTAGCAATAGCCTGTTTCATCAATCATGTCGAGTAAATAGAGAATAAACTGGGTCTTTATTGTACGAATCTTTTTTTTTTATCTTATTAAGTTCTGTCATGGTATACACATTTATTTTTTTGTTCTGCACCATATGTTTTATTCCTTTTTTTATTTATTTATATATATATTTATTTGTCAATTAACAAAAAAAAATATGTGCAAGCATGTGCTCAAACGAAAAAAAAATATATTAATTTGACCTTATGTTTTGAGATTTTAAAATAAACTTATTATAGCAAAACATCAGCTAGTTATATACATATATTGCATTTAGGTTTTAATGAAGATATAAATTTATATTTTATGCATTCTCTTTGTTGCTGTGCTTTCCCTTCATATGTATGTAATAATTTCCATAAATTAGATAAAATTAACAATTATTTTTAATTTAAAAATACGAAATAAAATGTATGAGGATGAGATAAAGTATAATGAGTAAGTTATAAAATAAAATATGCTCAATGAAAAGGCAATCTAAAAAGTTATGATTCTGCATTATCTTATTTTTGCATAAGTAGAAGTATATAATAATTTAGAAAGGTTATAATTATTATTTTCGTAATGTTCTAAAAAAAACAGGGTTACATCATATTTTTTAACAAGTGATTGAAGAAACTGAGTATAACATAAGCAATGCATATATATCTTAGAAGCGTTTTTATAGAGAAAATAAGCTCTGTAATCAATCTTAAAATATTCCAATCAGCAAACTTGAGGATTTTTAAAAAATGCTTTCAAGATGCTGTAAATAAAAAAAAACCACTGGTCTGAATGATATTAAATTTGAACTGAATATTCTTGAAAAGGACAGAAACGATATGGTAAAAGAGAAAAAAAGTTACAAAGTGTGTTAATAGATGGCGCAACAAGCGGCAATCTTTACAAATTAAAAGTACTGGGCACATAGCATTTGTTATAAAAATGTGAGGCATATGTTGTTCTCCTTATTGCACCTGATCAGCTTTTCACAATTCACTTAATGAATAACTGCGTTCTGCTTCTGAAGCTATTTTACAAGAAAGGTGACTGTGACCTAGCATTTTTAAATAAATTCTGGTCATTAATGGGTATGAAGAAAAACTGTGGTCCGATGTCTGCGAAGAGTCTGAAGAAAATCGAAGAGACAGGTTCTTTTGAAGTGTAATCTACTAGAGAGAGGAAATAAATTGTTTTGATGTCAACAGAAGATGTGGCCATGCATTACAGAAAGGGTCGAGCAGTGGTATAGAATCGGTCAATGCAGGAGTAATTGCCCAACATTTAAACATGCTTGTGAGCTTGGTTCATAAAATTTTACTTAATATCCTGCAATTCTATCTATACAAAGTTACCCATGCGCAGAAGTTGTTTCCTGTTGACCTGCCAATAAAAAATACTTTAGCTCCAAAATTTCTTGTTCGTAAGGAAGTGGACGATGAATCATTATGGAACATTTTTTAACAGACGGAGTCTGTTACTATCTGCAGTTCTTGTAAATGCACAAAATTACCAGATATGGTTGGCAGATGAAAGAGCATTCGCACATGCATCAGCACCACTTCATTCTGTAAAGATAACTCTAAGGTACGGATTGATGGCATCGTTTATTGTAGAACCATTCTTTTCTTCTAAAAGATGGATCCTCCAGGCTCTTTTACCTGTACCGTCAATTGTAAACACTATGAGAATCTTTTGGACCATCAAGTCATTCCAACCCTTCAATCGCATGCATGTCTGGTTATAATCATTTCCATGCAAGATGACACTCTTCCGCAAATTGCAAAGCCAATGCTGCAAATGTTCAAAAGGCATTTCAAAAATGATAGAATTATCAGTCCTCATTTTTCAACAGCCTGACTTTCGAAATGACCGGATCAAAATCCATGTGGCTTTTGTTTATGAACTTATCTTAAAAATGTTTTATTCAATGATGCGATTGCAAATTTATTTGAATTGAATTATCGATTACGCGAAACATTCACAAAGTGCTTTGGAACAGGCTGTTTATCGATTTCAACTTGTGACGAAAAATGCTGGACAACATATTGATCATGTTTTGCACAAATCTAGTGATAATTATCGGTATATTCATTATTAATTTTTTTGTGGTGCAATGCGCATGTTTTATTTTCATATTAATTTTTATGGCCTAAGGACAAAAACCGAATCATTATGAGCTTTCTATAGATGTTTGACCAAGTACAATTAAAAACTGAATTATTATGTGCTTTTTATACGGCTGTTGGTCTAAGGATAATTAAACTCCAATTGTTTCCATCCAATGTGGTACGTACTTTGACATTGTGGATGGGCTTTCCACAAACAGTGTCATAACTTTTGAATAACTTGGAAGTCATTTTCCCATAAAAAAAAGTCAAACAAACATGCGGATTGAAAGTACTGTTAATGCGCATTCTTAGTATTGATATTATACCAAAATCGTAGTATTTTCTTATACCGCTTACTGCGCCATCTATTGATACATTCTGGAACGTTTTTTTATACTATACAAATTCCCTCTTCTTCAAGTTCATTCTGACCAGTGGCTTTTTTAGATAGCTCACACACATAAGAGTATATTCTTGGTCATTTCAACTATTGTGATATGCGGACCTACCATTGCGCACTTATCTATAATCATATAGTTAAGCATGACATTATCTTGAGAAATGTTATAACATTTTTTTACTAAAAATAAAATTTTTCTTATTAAATAAAGGAGTCACCATGATACACATATCATCATCTAGTAAGAAAAAGATTTGTCTTTTCGTTAGAATTAAGTAATGAATACAATTTCTTTGAATATGAAATTCACTAAAATATTGGATTTTTAAATATTTATTAAATATTTCCTTTTATTAAAATATGATACATTTTTATTCAGAGAGATTCGTTTAATAGTTTCTTTTTGTTTATTGTTTAATCACAAGCAAATTTCTTTCCTAATCCAATATTATTAGAAATATGCGGTTCAGATTTTGAAAATAAGTATTTCGTTCATAAATAAATTTTTAAATGTTGAAACTTTTTATTTTTAACATCTCCGAAATCAATCTAGTGTAATTGAAATTTTGATTTGTTTCACTTTTCTTCATCCAAACTCTTGCATTATATTTTGTAAGACAAAATTTGTTTGGCATAATTCTACAGAAAAAGGGTAGATATATTTTGAAATAAAAATTTACCTTTGAAATATTGTAACACATAATTATTTTCTGACAGAAATACTCTCAATAAACTTCAATAAAATAATCTGCTATGAATTGAATCTTTCAATGAGGACGGCGAACTTTTCAAATGTTCTATCCAGCATTTAATTAATGTGATGTTCTTTTTCCTTATAGTCTCTCAATCATTACATCGGTAAGGTAATCTGTTCTACTTTGCCTTCCCTTCTTTTTTTCCGAATCTAATTACCGAAGTTTATTGAATTTGCGAAACACGGTCACAAGCTTTAGATGAGATGTGGAATGACTGCCATTAATGGGCTCCTTTCAGGTTTCTGTAATAAAATGTATTTGATGTTTTACGAGAAAGATCTAGTGATTACAGCGATAGAAAATTCTTTATTTTCCTAATTAAAAGCTATATTTGTTTTATTTAGAGAAGCAAAATATAAACTTTTACAGCTAGTTCTGTTATATATTATTGTGTTTTCTTGCAATGATTTGAACTTTAAAAGTATAATTTAAACTGATGGAATTTATCGAATCAAACCAGAAAAATGAAATGTTTGATAACTGAAAATATTTTTGCTGGATTGCATCGAAACAAAATACTTACATCAACAGAGCTAAAATGCGGTACACATACGTCAAATTTCTCTTTTACTTTATTTATCTGTTTAAAAATTGTGAATTAGTTCTATACTAACCGTTAAAAATTATTTTTATACGGAAAATAAGAATATCAATACTTTATGACAAGTAATTTATTGGATAAAAATTCGAATATCTTTTCCATTATTAGAATTCGAATGGATTTCTCATTAATTCCAGAATTAGTATCTAACATTTTAAACGCAATATTAAATTTATATTATTTAAAGATTACACTGATATAATCGGGGCTCTACGAAACGCAAATTAAGAAATACATTTTAAATTCATTCGTTAAACCTGGTTATTCTTTCCTTTTTGTACTTTCTATAATAAAACGTTATTCGTTGCATTTAATAGAAAGAAAAATAATTTCAAACGATACTTAATTTCCTCAAATATTTTTTTCATATATGCAGAGAATGTTTCATGTTTTCTTGCCAGCTGATAAAAACTTTAGGTACTTTTTTAAAAACATTTAAATATTTCAATAATATAAACTTTGTAACAAGCGTATATTTGTATAGTGTTTTTATAATATTTGTTACTTCGATATTATTTATTTAAATTGCATGATAGCATCGAAAACATTACATATGATTGTTTAAATGAGTAGTATTACATTGTTACTATCCCTTATATACAGAAGAAGTATATAATAAAGAAGTATAACTTATAGAGTAAAAAATTGTACCTAAAAATCCTTTTGACGAATCCCGTTGTTTCAGACTTCTCCGCTTCCGGAAAACACATTTTTGGCATTATATCTGGCTGTCTGGAAGTGCGTTAACTCAAAAAGTCTTTGAGCTAGCTAGACGGTCGAAATTCGGTGTATGGATTTAAGATCCAATTTGTAGATTTGTATTAAATTTTGAACGAAACTCACTCACTGCAAGTCTGTCTGACTGTGGGAATCAAAATAAATTCGATAGAACGCAACGCGCAACAAGATAGTTATATATAAATTAGTACATATGTTTAGAATTTGAAACAAAAATTCATATCAAATTTTGCATCAAATCTGTCAAACAGTTGATTGTATGTCGGTCCATAATTTCATATGCATATAAACGCAATGATTTAATGAAATTTGGATTATTGCTTTCGACCTACAACTGTACTTCATTGTTAAATTTTGATGTCCAATTGGTCTGCAGAAGAGCTTGCAAAATACACATTCTCAAGAATGGTTCAGTAAAAGTGATAGTCTCATGCAAAATATCGGTATTTCGTAACTATCGTTCATCATCCCCATATACAAGATATTTGCAGCCTTATGCTAAGTCTGCAGATGAGAGGAAAATTGATTGAAGAGTATAAGAAAATATTTCCTGAGAGCATTATCACTGGTCTTTGTCTAAGCATTGAAAGGAATTTGTAAGTCATATCACTGGCTTTCCGACCCGCCCTAAGGCACACGCATAATAAATACTGAATTACCGGTCGCCGCAACAGCAACACTTGCGAGAACTGTGGTTGAGGCCTAAGGGTCATCAGCAGCCACGCTACAATGCTTCCCTAAGGAAGTACGTACCGCCATTGATGGAAGGAGCCAGGTCCCCACCTTTTCGTGTACGCTGCAGGGGGTGAGATACAACCACCATAACGGAAGCATCTCATCCTCATATAGAGGTTCCCCCATTTACTATTTAGAAAGGAATTTATAAATAGTAAATAGATGATAACGAGTCTATCTCTTCCCACCAGCATGTCAAGAGGATATTTTTTTACTTGGATTTGATATCGTTAGCCACAATCATTTTTTTTACAGATGATTTTTGCATAACAACAATGCGATTTCATATGAAAAATACAGGATAATTAGAAGTTGCCAAATTAAAAAAAAAAAAATGCCTGCGCACTTGAAATTTATGAATGCACCCTTAAATGCTCGTCTGTTAAGAAATATATATAAAGGAAAACTTAATATAACAATAAGACAACTGATATAAGAAACAAAAACACTGTTTGATAACATAGGAAAAAATTGCTTAATCATTTATGTCAAAATTTAAATTTATTTAAATTTTTATAACAAAATTTGGAAAATACACAGCATGCTAAAAATTTTTTATCATAATTTTGTGTAGAATTATGTATATTTACATACCAATAAGATTTCATGATAATTTCTTTAATACTTTTCTATATATGGACAGAATACCGTTAATTTATTTTGGAGTGAGCGAATAGATATAAACAAAGCGAATAGATATAAACAGCCGAAATTTGATTTTAGGGATAATTGTTGTAATTTTGAAATTTGGAAGGAATACTATTTTGAAATATAGTATAAATAACAAATCAATTTCAAAGGACATTTCAATTTTTATATACATTCAATTATGAAATTTTCCAGAACTGAAATCTCTAAGAGCAAATTAATTTCTTTTTTATAATAATTTTAAAATGCATACTGATTGTAGGATGCCAAAATAATGGTGGATTCTTCATTTCTTTTCTGTATAATGCTTGTACAAGGAAAAATACAGCTGTATTTCATTAATTTTGTACATACAATTATTCCCTAAATATCGTTTCATGGTGTTTTGATTAATAAAAATATTAAATTTTAAAAACATAAAAATCAAAATTCGTCTCTTATGTAGTTTAATTTTCCAACTAAAATTATTTTTATTTGAAAAAAAAAATCTTTGTTAACATCTTTCACTCGCTAATATTTTTCATAATAAAATGGTAATTAATACAAGGTAGCATTTCATGAATAATGCATGCATTTTATTTTAAAGAATTTGCTCAGATAAATAGCAAAGCTCATGGTAAATATTTGTGACAAACAACTCGAAATATCCCTGAAAAAACATTTTTTTTTGCTATTTTATATATCATTGCAAAAATTTTAGTAATCACTATTAACTCTACTTTCAATTATCCTAAAATTCAATTAGAGCGGATTAGTCCCATTAAACATTCTAAAACGATATTAAAAGCCTTGTTTTAAAGAACATTTTGGGAAGATTTATTGTCTCGTTAAAAGGGAATTAAAGTTTGATAATTAGAAAAATCCCCTTGTTTGTAGATTATTAAATTCCAAACTTTAAATTTTGAAAAAGATTAATTAAGTTTATTATTTGGGATTGCTTTAAAGTGTTAGATAGAACGTGTTTATATTTCATTAAATGCATAAATTCATTTTGTATATATATTTTTATTGCATGCGTGGGTATTTGTAGGCTTATAATTTATCCTTATGCATACGACACTTTTCATCAGTAATTGATAGTGAAAATAATAATTGGTTTTTATGACATTTATCCAATAAATGAAGTTTTATTCTAAAATATTTATAGTATATGGTAGAATTCTTATTTCTTCGAATGTAAGAAATAGATGCTTACCTTCTAAAAATATTTAATATGGATCTTAGTGAATATTTTATTTGTATGCTAATCAGAAAATTATTAAATCAATAGCAAAAAAAAGTAATAGTCTCTTCTGCAAAACTCATTTTCCTGATACTTTTCTAATTATATAAACGTTCTTTTAATAAATTAAAAAAAAAATATTAAATATTTGTGACTTCTTCAAGGCGAGCGCTCTCACGGCTTAAAATCGCTGACTTCGTCAGCAGGCTTATTTATGACAAGTACCATTAGAAACAACAACAATGATTGATAACAACGAATAACTTTGGTATGAATCCAACGGTTTTACAGAACCTATCATCCAAACTTTGGCAATTATAAGAAAAAAAATATAATTTACGATTAACCGCTTGAATGTGATTAAATAAAAGTTATAAGAAAATCAAATATGTATTTTGCGCAATTATTTTCAGAGTGATTGAAACCAAAATTTGCAATTAAACGGCAAATTGCATTCACAAGACCACAAAACAAATATCATTTATTTAAGTCATTCAGTTTTTATGCTTGAAACTAAGCTCCGGCAGATGGTTATCTTTGAAAGATTTATCTCAAATTATATTGAATATACGCTTTTGATGCAAAATTTATGTATCAAATTTTATCCATTGAGATCTAAGTGTTTTGAACTCAATATGATCACTTATAATATCGAACACACATATAAATTCCTCAAAAATGTTTCTTTTAAAATTTTGTCTTTGATCGGAATTTATAAATTTGGCATATTATTTTTTTATATATCAAATTTCTTTTGTCTAGATGAAACAGGGTTTGAGGTATTGCTTTCACAGATTGGTATAATTCCGAAAATGTGTTTTTTGAACTCATGGAGGCTTGGCATGGAGGAGAAGTTCATCAGAATCTTCATTTCATATATTTTGATGATTGTAACATTCTTCCTTTGTAAACAATCTAAGTAATCACACAAATCTATTTTATTCCAAACTATTTCCAGTCTTCATCTATGTTCATCTAATAAACAAAGTTTTAAGACGAAATCACAAAATTATATTATTAAAGGCATCAAAATGTTGTGTATATTAGTATAAGTGATTAGGGTTAACATAAATATTTTTACTACGATTATTAAATGATAACAAAAAATTATTCCATTGATTTCTTTTCCGTTTTATTATTTCATTTTTTCTTTATAAATAATCAGAACAGTTAATAATTCTTTAACTTGTTTTTACGAATTTAAATTTTATTTCTTTTTTTTTTTGAAACATTATTTTCCTTTTCTTTACAATTTACTGTCATTTCTACAGTGAACATATGTCTTGAAATTCCTCTCTACTGGGTTAAAATTCTAAGCCAATTTGCAAAGCAAAACCGGACGTATATTTTTTAACAAAACATCTGAAGTTTGGTGTTGTCTCTTCAAAACACAAAGGAAATTGAAAGTTTCATAACATTAAAAGATGCTAAAACAACTATGCTTTACGATTCTAATTAAACTTAATCTAAATACTTTACTTCAATTGCATCTATAATAAGGATTTTATTATGTCAGGCATTTTTGCAGAATTTAAACTTATGTTTAAAACATTTCTTCCTTTTGATATCAGCTCCCATGGTAGTTTTTCAATTTTTCTTTAATTTCTAAATTTACGTACTTTTTAGGAATACTCACACTTTAATATACTTTTCAAATTAAATTTTCTATCTCTGTTAATTTCTCTTTTGTTTTTCGTCTCGAATAGCAAACTTTATCATGTATTTCATTTCTTAAAGAATTCAATTTTATATCATGAGTTTTTAATGTTTAAAACGGATAAGAATTTTCTAGCAATTGAATTATTATTATGTTACTTTAATAGCATTAATGTTTTTTTTATTAAAAACTTTAAGATAAATCTGAAATTTAAGAAAATCATTTTCAAAGCATGGCATGGTTTTACTTTATATTTTCACTCTTTTATAAACTAAACATTAAAAACATATATTCTCAAAAGATTTTCATTCTTTATTTAAAGAATTATTCCATCGTTTACTGTAATTTTAAATATCTGAAATACAAAAAAAATCATTTTAATATTTGTATACCGAATAAAAAATAAGATTTTATTTGAAATTTTTGATATATTTCCCATGTTTTCTCTATCGGTAACTCGCAATATATATTGTCTGCTCCACATTCTTTTCGTCTACCAACTTCATCAATTTTCTGGCAGATAGGAGAACTATAATAGCAATTTTAAAAAAAATGCCTTAAAACTTTCCTTATATTTTATTTTTCTGCTTTTTTACTTGAAAATATAATACACCAAAGAAAAAGCTCTCTATTCTTTATCGTGTTGAATACCTCGAATGATATTGCGGAAGGAATTCTAATAAATGCAGATATAAATAGCCTACTGGAGTAAACTAGAATATAAAATTCATGTGTTTTGCAATTACCTGAGATTCATTTTGATAAATAAATTCAAAACAGAAAAACAAGTTGTTTACATAGTACAAAATAATTTTGAGGGATTTAAAGTCAGAAATATAGAATGCCGCTAAAATAAATTAATTTAATGTATGTTGCTTGAAAACAATATACACAGATAGTGCATTCAAGTGCAAAATATATGAAGGCAAAAGAAAAAAAAGAGTCATTCCTTTTTTAAATAAAAAAAATGGCGATATATGGATAATTGTTATTTACCGAATGCGCCCTAAAGATTTAATTTTAGAATATATTAGAAATGATGTGAATACATCAAGAAATGATGTATCATAGAAAAGATGTGAATCCTTGCAAATGTAAAGTAATGTGTTTTTCGATGACATGTACTGTTGCGTTTGACATGCAATAATAGATTCTTTACATTTGATTTTTTTAGCATTTAGATTTAGCATTCAGAAATTATATAATTATTTTATCCTATACGAATTTTAGAATCTGTTGCGTATCATGAAGCAGAAAAAATCGAATGGGATCAATGCATGGCATGTTATAAATGTGTGAAAATGTAACTTTTATATATTCAATTGTCTCAACTAGAATCATTATAGAAAGAAAATTTGTATTGTGTTTCTAAAAAATATTAAGATCTTCATAATTCACATCCTTAAAATATTTTCTTTGTAATTAATAAAAATTAAACGAATTGTCGACAGTAAATTTTTATTCAATTTTGTAAATCGTAATTGAAATAATTATCTAAATATTGACCAGAATTAACATATTTGAAATCATATCTTATTTTTTTTTACCAAAATTAATTTTACTCCACGTTCAGGAAATAAAAATTGCAAAATACACTGTTTGATTTTATTATATAATTTCCTCCCCCATGTAACTTTATTGAGCATATTTAACATTAAATCAATGAATTAAGCACAGTGGAAATTAATTCATTCATAAAACCAAAAGGAGTATTTTCTTTACAATTATATATTACTTAAATAAATTTGTCTTTTAAAAATCATTTACCAATGGCCTCATTGGTAAATTTGAAAATAAATATGCATAGTGTTGATATCATGCGAGCAGAAATTATGACAGAAATCGCTTATTAAATACCTTCAAAATGTCCTGCTAAAATTCCTCTTAAAATACGAAACGTTACATCTGAAAAAGTGAATAAGGAGCTTTACTAAAAAAATGCACTACAAGAAACTGCAAAAAATTTATCCCCTAATGTAGCCATTTCTTTGATAATTCGCTTAAAGTTTTTGAATTTATTTTCAGTTTTTGCTTTTATACCTTGAAGAAATTGAAATCCTACCTGGACCCAAGGACGGAATCAAAATTTCAGGGACAACTTCAACTTCTCCGAAATATTTTTTCCTTATTCCAGAGAGAAACCTGTTTCAACTTTTGAATGGCGATACTTTGGACTTCATGAATTCCGGAATGAATTTTATTATTATTTTTCTGTATGAAAAGAATCTTTTCTCTTTTTCACATTTGGGTTCCCACCTAGAATCCTTCACAATTTATCTTTGGCAAGTCTCCTCGGTCCCAAATGCGATTTCAGTTTAGATTTTCATAGCTAAGAAACTCAATATATAGAATAAAAGAGATAGGCTTTCTTTTTCAGTTAGGGAACATACATCTACTTCTACTTAAATGCACAAAAAGAGAAACCTATTTTTCTGAACGGAGATAAATAATATTTTTTATTCGTTTTACTACAGTATTTGTTATGAAATATTTAATATATTCTCGTTCTTCCATTCGTATTTTTAATTCTGAAAACTTTTAATAGTACAAAAATAATACTACATAAAACTTACTTTTAAGACTATATTTTTGCATTTTTAATAAACTTTATTATAATTGATTAACTAAATGATTTTAAACTAAAATTATAATTGATTATGTCAGTATATAAAAGCATTACTGTACATAAAATATTAATTAATAAAAAATACATCAAAATACTTAGAGAGGTATTTTTCATACGCGTTCTGAAGATTTGTTGTCCCAAAAAAGATTTTGTGAGAATATTAGGAAATATTTCGGAGAAAATGTGTTTCGTCGTAAGAAATTTGTTGTTAATTGGTAAAAAAGTTGATATGCAGAGAATATTCTCTTTTGTATTTGATAAAGAAAATGAAATACCTGTTTTTTTCAATATTTTAATTATAGAACCTTTAATATATAACAGCGCTAAAATATTGCTGATTTATAATAAATCTTTAAAAGGCGTTAACAATAAAAATCTTATAAATTTGCTATTCATATTCATATTTTTTTGCATAAAATGTTATAAGTATAAATTTATCAATTGGCTAATATTTATATTCATTATCATGAAACATGCAATTATAAATGCGCATTTATAGCATGAAATGTTATATAATTTCTTTCAGATTTTGAAATTCTTTCTTGTGAGTTAGAAATATTTATAATTATATTTCCATACCCCAATCGAATAATTATTAAGTTCTATTGTTGCTAGAATACTTATTGAAGTTTGTGTATATTTTTTTTCCGTCTTGCACCAGCTAAGAAACAAAATTCAATTTTTAAGAACATTTTAATGCAGAATAATGTATATTATTGATGTATGAAACAAATAAGTCAAAAACATATTTCTGTTTTGATGCCATGCAAATCTTCATTAAAATATTTATTTTCTTAACAGAATGGAAATGTTCAACATATGTAACATTATAAATGGTTAAATTTATTTATAATTTCCAAGTTTTTAGTATAAAATTATTTTCTTAATTTTCACTAACGTAAAAATTTAAAAAATAGATAAGAAATACAGAGAAAAATTAAATTAAAAGGTTTTCATAATTTCGATACTTCGAGGACTTTTAAATTCTCTTCCATAAAGAAATAGATATAGTCAAATAGACCAAATTTTGAATATTAAACCAATAACCTGATTAAAGCCTTTTAAAATTCTATGATGAAATTATTTTCATTTAGATAAAGTAACTAAGCTGTCAAATACCCTTTTAAAACCATGTGCTATTTCTCTACTTTTAGCTACAATAAAATTTTAAATTTTAAATTTAATATTCCCTCAAAGAATTAAAGGAAAATAACACTTGCTAGAACTAAACTTGAATATAAATATTAATATTGAATATTAGGTAAAATATTGCTTTAATAGAATATATTTTTTAAACTATAAAACCGAATAAATTTGAAAGGAAAAAATGTAAATAATTTATCCCCCCCCCCTTCCTTTTCTAAAAAGCACTGGTCGTGGATTTTTTTTAATTTGAAAAATCTTTATAGGTTTCATTAGATTTTTAGATTAATATAATCGTAATAGATTTCATTTCGCAGAAAACCGTGAATTATATCTGATAACAATAAGTAAATTCTAATTCAGTTTGATCATATGTTATAGTGAGATCAAAAAGGAATTTCAAATTCCATTAAAAAAGTTTTGGCTTCCAAGAAAAAAAAATAAAGTTATAAGTAAAGCATTTTCTTTCTCAATTTTTAGAGAGAGGAAAGATCAAAATTCTTTTCAGAGAAAGGGTAAGAAAAACAAATGAAATTGATTAAAAAAAACAAGTGATATTCTCTCACGATGTACATTCCTTTAATCTTTCAAAAATTTCTACTCTAGAATAGTGTTGTTTCAGCTCTTTTTGTTCCCATTATAATGATCAATGAGATAACATTCACATATCGGAAGGTGAAACTAAGTGACGATGACTACTTTTTCTCTTCTTCGGTCCTTTGTTTCATTTTCATTATATTTTTCCGTCTTTGGAGAAACTTCTGGTTCAAAGAGAAAAAATTATAATAGTTTTTTTTTTCTTTTCACCCAATTTTTATTATCCCTTGCATATGCGAATACCGGCGACTTGATACCGGTAACATTCGCATTGTGCTTTTCACTTTATTCTGCCCATAAATATGATTTTATTTTAGTTTTAAAATACATTAATTGCAATGTTAAGGTAATTGATTTTTTAAAAATTTTTATCCGTATTCTATTAAAATGAATTGTAATTTCAAGAACTTAAGTAGGCTTTTAAAATCTATTTTACTAAACAGCGGTAAAGGCTTTCTTCTTATTTATACGGTATGTTTATTAATTTTATTATTTTAATTTTATCGAATAATTACAAATGAAATTTAGAATTTCAAGTATTGTTCAGTATAATTTACCTTTTCAAAGACTGCCGTTTCTAGTGACATTGTTTATACCTTTCTATTCCCTTGAAATCATTGGTTTATTCTATATAAGCAATATAAAAGCATATATCAAACAATACAAGCTTCCTTTTTTTGTTGCTTTCAGAAGATGGACGCTTCGAGTTGATCATTTTTTTCAAAGTATATTTGATCTTGAGATTAGTAAAATTTGAAATCTATCTATCTATATATTATTTACCTTAGTTTGCATTTTTCTTGCTCCAATATGGCATGTTCTTTTGGGGATCATCTCAAGTCTGGTGATGAGACGTTGTTTTTCTCGCTTCTATGGTAGAAGTAACAAAGCTCGTGTGGTCCTATTTTTTAAACCTAGTAACATGTTAACACATCGTACTCTTCTACTTTGTGATATATGGGCGGGTGGTCGCTATCGAAACTGACCTGATTATTTGTGATACAATTCTAAACATCTTTCGCTCAAATATACAGGAAAATCAAAGATTAATGTTGCACTATTCTTTGTCTTTTCATTTTAATCACATAACTGCATAGAATTTGTGCTTTATAAATCAACTAAAAAACACTATTTTAATTCATTTTATGTATTTCAAGTTCAATACACTTTTTGGATAGCTAATATACGAGGAAAAAATTATGATTTCAGAGACCCAAATATCAAATGTTTGCGTGATGCGAGAATTTTAAAAATGGGATATTAATTATAAAGAACTCCTAATTATTTTCTCACTGAAAAATGAATCGGCCCACTTAATCTCATAAGGTTTGAAATCAAGGAATTTCGCTGAATCCTTTGGAGGAAAATTTAATTGAATAATTATGCATTTTGGAAACAATTACTTTGATGATTTACAGAGAAGCATGTTACAAGTCAGTAAATCTCTCTTTCAAAAAATAAATCAAATAAGGCAAAAAAAAAAAAATGTTGATGTAACTCTTTATTTCAATTTTCAGTATTATTAAGCATTTTTAAAATATGCATTGCAGAAAAGAACAATAGGGGAGATCGGGGCAGGTTGATACCAATTTTGATTGTGGATTTATCTTTCTTTATTTTGGTAATGATTCAATAGCTGATATGAATTCGAAAACATTCTTACATCCTTTGGCTAGTATAAAACGGAATCAATAACAATTTGGTTAAAAAATAAGAGAGCAATATCTAATTGAATGAGCTAATTCCATCGATGTCAACTTACCTCGGGGCCGGGGTATGTTGGCACCATACGCGTAGCAGGTTGTCATTATATATTTATACTTTTTTTAATTATGCTTTAATACTTATTCAAAAAGAATTTAAAAAATATCTTTTAACTAGGAACTTTTATTCAACTAAAGTTTAAACAATTTAACTAAAAATTGCACTTTCTTTTTCGCATTTAGAAACATTTAATCAAGATTAAACGAACTGAGATAGACTTCAAATTGAAAAAGTGTTTTTATTTTTGTCTCTTTGTTACTCTAACATACAAATGGCTAAACCATTTTCAATCAACCCTTAAAACAATTGCTATTTCAGCCTTATTGGGAAAAATAAATGCATTCGTTATTTTGGAACTTTTCTTGAGGGAGCTCACCTTCCATTCTTGGGGGCCTCTTTTGATTCAAAACTTTCGCCACGAAAATTTTTGATTTTTTTTATCTACGATTAACAGTTTCCCTAAAACAAAATCATTCTTTTTCTAAGTACAAATTATCCGAGCTCTCATTCTAATCACAGTTGATATCTTCTTTATCATCGTGAGATACCCATTCATCTTCTTCATTCCCAAAATGAAAGATTTGCCTCCTGAATTTCATTTTCTTTTCCTGCATTTCATCTTTTGCCACTATCGTATTTTTTAGCTTGCCTTTTTCATTTTTTTATTGTATACGACTTCTGTCTTGGTTTTAATAGTTTTTTTAATCTATTTATCGTAAAGAGTTTGTTTTTTGCCGAAAGTACATCTTTCATGGAGAGTATCTGTCAAAATAGCAGTCTGTATCTTCCTTCGTCCTTTTCCTCTTCCTTGTCTTGTGCCAGCCTCTGATAATGGACATAGTTCTTCCAACGGTGTGTGTAGGATCAAACTTTCAGGATATCAAAAGGTGGCAGTGGTTGAGTGCCATTTCTTTCATACTCGGCAGCAGAAGTTTCGCCGAGATCAATAGACATCAGATTTGAACAAATGCAATCCAAGAACGAAGCACTGAGATACATTAGGCGTGGCTTTTCTTAATTATACTGTGCGTTAAGTAACTTGGAAGTAATTCTGAATCGGAAAATATGTCTGGGTTCAGTGGACTTATTCCAACAACTATAATGCAGGTTATATTGCTCTCAGTGGTAGCCAGTGGAAGAGCAGTCGATATGGAATATGTCTGATCCATATTCTATACACCGAAAATGTATTTGTCGTAACAGTGCATTAAAAGTCAACCATCTAACTCTCCGACCCGCCACGAAGGCACATGGATTTAAACCATAAAACTGAATGACCAGATCGCCGCAATAGCAAGATTGGCGGGAACTGTGGTTGAGTCCTAAGGGCCGTCACCGGCCACGGTACAACCCTCCCCGAAGGAAGTACGTCCCGTCACCGATGGGAGGAGTCAGATCCCCCACCTATTAGGTGTACCCTCCAGGGTGGCGAGGTCCAACCACCATGCCGGAAGCATCTCATCCTCATTTCGAAGTGCCCCCCCGGAGGTCTAACAATGCATTAAAAAATGTAACAACTTTTGTTTTATTAAATGAGGTAGCACTACTGAGACTCGTTCTCAGGGAACGCAAAAGTATCCTAAACTCTTAGCAATCTTTGACTTTGACTATGAAATATTGCTTTTTCTGCTTCAATAATGATGTCTCAGGAGTCGAAGTTCGATTTGTTGTCTTCTTTCTGTTTCTAACCATGACTCTGAAAAGAATGTTAGTTATTGACATCATTCAAAACACAAGGTCAACCTCTCCCACTGGTGCTGACTTGCTCCGCCAAGCTTGGTGCCAACATGCTCCGTTCTGTCATTTTTATTTCATTTTTTTAAAAAAGTAATATTAAATTAATTAAAAGACAAACTCTCATTAATATGTTAAAGAACATCAAAATACTAAAGGTAACACGCAATGAACTTCACTGGTAATATTGTATACTCTAGAAGAAAACCTGGTGAGTGGTAAATAATTACTTTTTAAGCCAAAAATAACAATTTAACCTCTAGTTTCTGCAGGTCCATATGAAACTGACTAAAAACTTCTGAGCATATGAAGTCATACTGCCTGTTCACTCTGTTCCCGCTTCTATTGCAATTTAGTGGCTTTTAATTGCGCTATTAGCCGTGTGCCAAATAGCCCCGTTATCCTCTATCCCATTTTAAGTTTTAGGCAGTTCATACAAATCTTCAATTCATTTGTCAAATTGTGAAAAGAAAGTAAAATAATAACTTAAGTACTTTTGAGAAGTTACGAACGCACAAAAGAAAAGTTATACTATTGTGCCTTGAAATATTACTGCAATTCCAGGGACAATTACTTAATTATCTCCTGATTTCATGCAAACTAATGGGACAATTAAACTATTTCAATAAGTGTCAAGGGATAATTAAAGCCTTTCAATAGGTATTCTTAAAGCGAAAATTAGGTAAATCATTGCTATTTTCAGTGCTGATTTATTAGTAACCTTTCAATTTTAAATTGACCATTTCACTACTGCAATTAGGGTAATCATGGAAAATGCCATAATCTACTCCAAATACCTATGAAAGTATAATATTCTAAGAAATATACTGATATTACTGTAAATAAATCTAAAAAGTAGTATTAGTATCCACTATATTTATTTAAAGCATCTACTTTAAATAAATCTAAAAAGTAGTTTCTTGATGTCAGTAAAAAAGATAGAAATTCTAAGCTTTTATGAATGTTTTTTTAGTAATCTGATATATTAATTAATCTGAAAGCCTTAAATTTAAAAATTTCATTTTTTGAATACTTTACTACACATTTAAAAGTTTAAATATGTCTTTATTTATTGAAGTCTCATTCATTTTGTCGTTAAATCAAATAACGTTGATTGAAACGGTGAAAAACTATCGTTATTTTCTGCATGTTAGTACAAAAAGAAATATGCACAAGCCTGTTTAGGACCGAGTTGACTTATTCTCTTTCTGATTATCGAAATTTGCAATCATTTTGTGACTAGTATTTCTATCAGATGCATTGCTTTTCTTCACATTTAAATTCTCTCTTTTGCAGGCTTGACACAAATCGTTTCTGTATTCATTATAATACCATTAGATTCTTATTTAATATTTGTACCTGGGAAGAAAGTAATACTAAGAGTTTTCATCTAGGATGTTTAAAAATGTTCTTCCTGGGAACGACTTTACGCGCAATAAGGATTAAAAAAGAATAACATTTAAATTTTGAACACAATTTTTATTTGACACAATTAAAATGATAGCTAAGAAAATATGCGAGGCTAATATTTTGAGGTCTTTTGAATATGGAATAAAGTATTTATTAAGGTTGATTCAAATTTATCAAGGAGGCTTTCTTGCTGCCTCTGCTAAAAAAAATTACCAGACACATTGAACTGAAACAATTATTTAAAGCTTACATGGGAAATCAATGATCAATTAATTATTTTATATAAAAATTTTGGATGATATCTTAATGAAATGACCCAGGAGAAAATATATAGAAAAAAAATAAGAGAAATTGTGATGTTTACTCAAGAATAATATGTAAATATTGATATTTTCAAAACAGTAAATAGTCGAGGATTTTTTTTTTTTTTTTGTAAATATGCTTTATATGTTGTTGATTTTTTTAAAAATTTTAGTTGAACTTATGAAGTTTGATGACATTTTTTTTCTATTCATTATTTATGATTTTTTCTCAAATACCACGAAATAAAAATACAGAATGAAAAATTAAATAATCTATGATCAGACTAAAGGCTGGAATCGAACTTTTCGTGTTTTGATGTAAAAGAAAGTGAAACAATTGCATAAAATGTAGTTCATTATAATGTAGCTATTAGAAATTAATCGTTATTTTCATTCATGCACAGGACTTTAAAAAATTACTAAGCGTGACATTCAAAATCCATTTAATATGAATCATAAAGGTGCTTGTATATGTCAAGGCAGAAAAAGAAATTGTTTTGCATATAATAATTTTCTTTGTTTACTTCAATCTCTTTTATTTTTATACTCTTTATTCCAGATTTATCTTTAATAAAATACCTCCATACACTTTACACACTTTTCTTACACATTAAAAATGCTGTTGCACAACACTTTTAAGAATATTTTGAAATAATTGTTATTAATTTTTCATATGGGACCCTACTAACAGAAATCACTGTTGACACAATAAGGATATGGGTATGGAATTTCGGGAAGTAAACTGAATTACTGTAAATAATAGATGCAATTTTCATTTATTTAAAGGTATTTATTATGATTAGCTATTCCTATATGATAGCAATTGGTATAGTATACCTAATGATAAAGAATTTCAAATGAAATAAATTCAGTAAAATGTTAGTGTTCATTTTTTATTTCTGGATTTGCTTCACTAGAATATTTCATCCTTTCCTCTTCATATCGTCTGGAATAACAGAAACAACGTCTACCGTTTGGATTATCTTATCTTTACTTATTTGGGAGGATTGCTTATAAGTAAAGATTATCTTATCTTTATTTATTTATTTATTATCTTATTTATGATCTTATCTTTTCTTATTTTATCTTTACTTATTTCTTATCTTTACTTATCCTTACTCTCGTATTTCATTATATTATAGCGAAAACTGACGCTACTTGAAACAAGCAAGCATTAATGATCACACTAGCAAACGAAAATAAAATGAAGAGAATATCAGCAAAGTACTTCAAATGAGCAATAGCATTTTTTTTATGCTTATTAATCCCCCCTCCCCATTCTAATATATTCTATACCTACCAAAATTTTAATAATGTAAATAATAAAACACGTATTTATATCTATTTTTAAAAATTTCAACATCTCGAAGCTCTTCTACGGTACAGATTATGCTTCTTTTATTTCTTTCAGCTCATTTCAAATTCAAAAGAAAAACGTGATAGTGCTAATTTATAAATGTAAAGTAGAAGCCTTGAAAGGAAAATTGATGTCGACAGGTACAGAATTATGTAAAAGAAAGAGAAAAAGGATAGTATCGTAACAATGACTCACATAATACACCAAAACTTTGAATAAGATATGGGCTTTATTTTTTCTTCTTAGATTCCGTAATGAATAAATACTAAAATAAACTTTCATCTCCAAAAGAAAGAAAAATATGATTTTTATTCTTTGGCTTTGAAGTACTTTCTTCCTTTATTTTTGTTTCTTTTTTCGTGCAACCGACTTTTAATAAGGTGAGACTATATATCTTAAAATTTTGCTATACTTTAAGCGTTTTCCATAGCAACGAAAAAGAAATTCGTGTCACAAAATAAGTAAAATACATGCATTTAAGTTTATGTGACGACAAGAAATTATTTTTAGAAATTCGCCATGCAACATTTGTGAAGTGTATTTGGTTCTGAATATATGGAATGTCCATACATTTCAGGACCAATATGTTCGTTATCTTTCCATTTCACAATAAAAGAAATGATATTGTAACATTCTATAAACATTTTGTTGATTTTCATTCATTACATTTTACTACATTTTATGGATTAATTATTATCTATACTTATAATAAAGCTCAATGTGTGTGTGTGTGTGTGTGTGTGTGTTGGCGCTCTACAGGCCAGACCGTTTGACATACAGCTACCAAATTTGGTACATGTATACCTTGGAGGTTGGGAATGTGCACCTGGGGTTTCTTTTTTCGAATTTTTAATTAGAATTTTAATTATTAATTAAAAACTAACTTTCCCGCCAAAAAAATCTTCCATTTTCCCCACCGCCAACTTTTCCGCCAAAAAAAAAATCTTCCATTATCCCTAGCGCCAAACGAGAAAGGCTTCAGTTTTTTTTTCTCCCAACAGTAATGAGGCTAGGGTTAAAATTTTTCGGCGGATTATTTCAATCGGTTCTGTTTATTTTCTTAATGTTTGATGCATTTAAAATTAAACATTGTTAATGAATCGATCCTTCAGATTCATTCTGAAGTACTTTTGAATTAAAACAAAACAGAATAAAGGAAATTAAAAATTTCTAATCCGCATAGCGTTACCCCAACTGGCGTAGAAAAAATCACGTATTTCCGTTACGTAACCGGCGAAGAAAATTCACGCATGCGCATTCTGTTCTGATTGTTGCCATGACAACGTTATCAATGGACGATTTAAATTATTTTTGGGTTAGTTGCATGCTTTTGTAAGTAAATTGCATTTATGTTAGTTATATATTTTTTGTATATGCTTATAGTTTTAAGTACATCGTTTTTTAAGTAGTTTTTTTAAAACCTGTTTTCAACCGTTTATTTTAAACGATTCGTTTTATTTTCTTAGTGTTTGATGCATTTAAATTTAAACATTGTTAATGAATCGATCTGCTCATAATGAATCCAAGAAAATTTTGTTGACCAACTCTTGAGATATTACATAAATTAAAAAAGATATTCTTTAGTGCCCATAAAGTTTAAACGCTGAGTGACTCTATTTTCAGTAATCAGATTATAAAAAAATGCTTTGTTTCAGTAAAAAATATTATTATATTAATTGAAGATAAATTCTTTCCACTTTAATTTAAAGCATAAATTCTACGGGTGGTAACAGAAAATGAGAGAGATACATATTACGTTATGACTGAAGGCCTTTATAATATTATGAATGAATTATATGATAATCAAAATTTGAAGTTTTAAAATATTTTGATGAAGAAGCTATTAAAGTAGAAATTGCATAAAATATTTAATTATTAAAATTTTAACGAACATTAAGATTGGCGAACCGGCTGGTCGCCAAAGGCGGCTAGTCTATTATAAAACAGAGTTGAACGCTTTATTTTTGTGTTTAAATGGAAAATGGAAGAATTAAAAGAGACAATTAAAAGTATAGAAGTGCTTAATTATGTGTATATTATTCTTAAATAGCGAAATCAGTTAGTTCACTTAAATTTGCATTAATCAAATGCATTATCATTTATTGTAATGTAAATCAGTGAGAATGGGAAAAAAATTAATTTTTCGAAAAATAATATATTCTTTGAATAAGTATTATATATTTAACAATAAATCGGAATATTAATTTTTTTTTTTTATTCTCAGAAATCAATACATTTATAGAAAGATGTGTAAGCAAATACATTGCTAAGGGGAAGAATTACAGGTTTTTTTAAAGCTTCACGGTTCCTTAGAGATATTTTTTCCTTTACAGCATATTTCTTATTCTTCATTACTAGAAAAATAAATGAGATTTGAGTAAAGGTTTATTTTGGAAAAAAAAGTAAAAAAACTAGTTACTGCTATTTTAGACATTTCATGTTCAGTGGATTAATTTAATTTAGAGTTTCATTTGGAAAGGGATTTTCTTATGAAATGAATATAGTATTATAAAACTGCTGATTATCAAAAAAAAATAATCCTTGATTTGTTTAATGAGTTCTTTCGAGCATGTAATCCTAAAATTATTTCTGTTCATTTCTGTTTTCAAATTTATAAAAATTAGATGAACGAATGTCATTTTTACGGAGGGAAATCAAGATCCGTTTTGAAATTTATTTCAAACAGAGATTCTTCAAGATTACGTTTTTTTCAATATTATTTATCTTAAGAAGTTATACTATATACTCAATTTATGTATTATTCATTTTAGTACATATATTTAATTTACATAACATTATGTTTTAAGGGAAAACACTGTGTAATTGTTTACAATTTCATTTAAATTAATTAGGTAACAGCATCCAATAATGTATAAATTACTCATTATTTTAAAGTCACTATATTTGAATAACAAATCAAATTCATTAAAACTCTGACAACTATGTAAATTTCAAAGTAGCGAGTTAATCGTTTCTGTCTATGCGTAATTGAATGCATGTCTTCAGATAAAAATGTTATACGCTGTTCGCTCAAAATAATTCGTATTCAATTACAGTGCTTTTGTTTTGTTTTTTTCATGCTTCATCCGCTTTTACATAATTTATTCATGCTGAACCACATTATGTGAAATGGAAATGGATTTGAATCTGATCCCTACATAAAATCTGATTAATTATATCCTTTTTCAGGATAAATCTGTTTTAAAGTAAATCTTGAACTTCCAATACATACGTTTAGGTATAATGTTTACAAATGTTTATTTGCCATTTTATTAAAATATTTTTTTAGTATAGATATTCCTAACATTTAAATATAGTGGATGAAAGAAACTGAAATAGATTTAAATATTAAAGACATTGCTATAAAGTTGTATAGTTATTTAACAAATATAGAGAAATAAACGCAATAAGTCAATCTGAGAAACATGTTACAGTTCAACAAAAATTTATTATTGTTAATTTATTTCTTAAAAATGCATATAAATCCATGCAGTTAAATAACATTTATCTAACTATAAAATTCATTGCATGAAAATTTGTGTTATCAGTTATTTATAAGCTACGAATATTGATTTAAAAATACTTTTCTTTCGATATAAGGGTCAAGATGTACATTGCCATCCGTATTTGGATTTTCTCACGACCTTTTTTCATTATAGTCTCCCTAGACCTTTCATTCATTATATGTTTTTCTAATTGTAAAATAAATTATAATTCAGAATTAGAAATAAGAGTTTCAATAAACTGATATTTTCATAGACCATCTTTAAAAATGTACAAAAAACATAGTTCATTAAAACGAATATATAGAATAGCTTATTTCAATCTAGTACCTGTTGAAATTCTTAGACGATTTTCTTTTATACTTATTCACCGCTATATCCTGTTTAAAAAAATATTTCGACAAAGTAGGGACATTAATGCCATGATTTCAGGTAGCTCCAAAAATAAAATATTAGAAAAAAACTTTAAGGATAAAATTTACTTAGCATTCGAAAAATAACTTATACAGAATTTGGTTATTAATCTTATGCTTCATGCCATAAGTTTTGATTTATATCTACATTTACTCTAGAAATTGTCTCTTTAAAAAGATGGCATTTTTTTATGAATAAAAGATATTTTAGGCATGTCAGCCATTCGAATAAAATAAACAAATTTAAAAATTAACCTCATTAAATAAAATTATATTTCATATATTAATGCCTAAAATATAATACATTTATATATAAATACATATTTAATACATATTAAGATTTGATTTATAATCAACAAATTTATATAAGAAATCTTTTGTTTAAATATTGATAAATCAAAAGGTGATGTAAATTTAATAATATCATGAAAGTGCCACAAAAACATTTTTTTAAAAATAAGTCAACGAAGTATTGGTTTCAGGAATAATGATTTTGAAAAATATTGAAGCTCATGTTATAAAACAGTGACCTACTTATTTGAAAACAAAATTCTTTTGCTAGGTTTCCACTTGAAATACAAAACTGCTATTTCATGATTATGTATAAATGAAAAAAGAAACTGATTTAAGTAAAATGCAGTTTAAAGCAGTTTCCAAAAGAAAAAAAATAACATTTTTAAACATTTAAATTAAAAAATCTGTACTCTGAGAATTGAAGCAATATTTAATTAAAACTATTTATTTTTAAATAATTTTCCCATTTCTCACAATTTAAGAATTTTGAAATTAAATTTAAAAAAAAATGCATGAATTTTGTTTTAGTTTAAAATGAACTAGTAAGCTTTTAGAATTTTTTTTTCTGAAATTTGATTGTCTAAACTTTTTGTTTAAGTAGTAAAAATTTTTTCCATAATATCAGAGTGATATTTTTATAGACGGAGTGAAAAAAATTAAAACGGTATGTGCATTTTTTTTTCCAATACTTGAAAATATTCCATTTCGAAAAGTCTGTGCAAACTCTATTAGATAGTGAATTCCTTTCAAGCAGTTAAAAAATATCTGATTGGGAACTAAGACATTTGGTAGAACTTTGCACTTCTGATCTCATTTTATTAAACTTTTAATAAATTTCAGTGAAATATATATATATATTTTTTCTTCTTCCTTTGTAGTTCTGAGAAGGCATTGCAGCTTAAGTTTTGTTTTCTTTTCATCAACTTTTTGTCCAGAAAATGTGAAACTTTTTTAAATAACTTGCTCACAGATCAGTGAATCATATTTTTTTTTCAATCATTACAATTATTATTTCTTTCCTTTTTGAACAATTAAAGAAAAAAGATATTCCAACTGACTAATCTGAATTCAAATTGTTGTTTTATTTGGAGAAAAAGCATATATGTAATTGGGTATCAAATCACAAATTTAATTAAATACGAAAGATAAAAAACTCTCTTTTTCTGATATTATATCACGATTTAATAATTTTTTTTGGATTTGAGATGTTTCTCTTTAATTGATAGAAATGGTTTTGAATTTTACTAAGTTACATTATTTTTTATGTAGCATCTATCATTTTCCAAGATTTTTTTTCGCATTTTGATTAAATTTTATAATTTATCACCAATCATTCATTTTTTTAAAAAATATATTTGAAATTTGTCTAGAACCGATACGCTTCATAACTGTTAATCTAGAAAAATAATATTTTTTCTGCTTAAGTTTACATCAGATACCCACAGAATATTATTTAACAATTGTTTTAACAAGTATAAATATTTAATAAATTTTAATCCAAAAAAATCGGGAAGTTCTATACTATTTCAAAAACTTATAGAACAATGACTGTATAACCTCCAAAGAATAATACGAGGGAAAGTCAAAAAGTAAAGAGACTTTTGCATTTTCTCTTCCCAGGGTTTGGCAACATTGCTAGAATCCAGCGCTAAATTATTGTAGTTGCCAACATTTCTATGCAACAAGTCATTCTTATTCCCGCGTTATTCGTTAGAGTGAAGCAGACCGTTAAATATGGCAGCTCCATTGACGATCTGCACAAAGGAGAAAATGAGAGTAGCGATTCGTTTTTTGTTTACGGAATGTGTTAAACTTGTTGAAATTATTCGTCAAATGCAGTGTGATGTTTATCGCAAAGCAAATTAGATGGATAGAGCGCTTCAAACAGGGATGAACTTCTTTTCGTGACGATAAAAGTTAGGGCAGGCCATCGACATCAACCTCGCGAGGCAATTTTAAAGTCGTTGAGGGTATGGTATTGGAAAAAAGACTAATCAAATGAAACAGAGAAAAGGTGTCATTCCACAGCAAGATAACGTTTGGCAACATTCTGCCCAACGATCGGCAGAAACAATAAAGCAGCTGGGATTCGAAGTGCCGGTTCTGCCACATCCACCATCTAGTGCAGACCTTACTCCAAATTCATATGTTTTCATATTCATGATTTTCATATGTTTGGACCATTGAAAAAAAACGCTAAGAGGAAGATTTGTAACCGATGAAGAAGTCATTGGTGCGGTTCAAAACTGGTTACAAATACAAACGAAAAACTTTTTTTTCCGACGAATTAAAAAAAACAACAACTTGTGAAACGTTAGGAAAAGTGCGTGGAAGTACAGGGTGTTATGTAGAAACGTAATGTATGCTTTTTATTCTATCATTGGAATCAATGCACTTTTTCTCAATTGTCTCTTTACTTTTTGACTCTCCATTGTAAAACAGAAAAATGTAGAATGCAATGACATTTGCTTTATAAGTGTAAGTATGTCGATTCATTCATTTTATATGTTTATGGTTTATGTCATCTCCCTCTCTCTCTAACTATATATATATATTCCAAAAAAGTTCTTAATATTTCGTGTATATTTCCAAATAGAAAGTTTCATTAAATAATAAGACTTTGGCTTAAGTAGACGAAAAAATAAAACATTGCAAAAGTGTAGTTTCTGTGGCAAAAAAATATTAATAAAAATTATTTCATTCGCTAATAGGACTCATATACATAATATTCATAATATTTAACTTTTTGTTATATCTTTTGCTATGGGGAGTTTTAAAGTTTCCCTTTAATTAAGCTCGAATATTTCATACATTTGTGTGCCTTATTTGATGAAATTTTGCTGTTTGAATCTGCTTATCTAATCGATGTATAAAAGTTAATAAATATCTCAACAATTTTTGCAGACAGAATATTGAAACTTGCCATCTTTATGGATAAATACATTATAATAATATTGAACTCATTGCTATTTCTTCACTACAGGGCAAAAATTTAATTTTCGCTTTGACCCTTTACATAAGCTGGAGTATTTTCAAACATTTGGATACCTACTTCGATGAAGCTTTGTAATTGGAGTTGCACATCTAAATGTTATAGTTCAGAAAATAATCGCTTTTTCCATTTTTTTTCCGCGGAGGTGGGCACCATGTATATAAAAAATTGTATACAAAACTGCAAGTCAATAAATAAACAAAAAGCAAAATAATAAAAATACAAAGTTAAAATATAAAATAAAATTGAAAGTAAGCTGGAGAAAATAAGAAATATGCTTAAAACATGTGAATAGGGAGGAAAAAAATATTGTTTTTGTCCTTTAATTATTCTCGATGAATAATTAATACGTCGATCGCTTTTTTCTCCTTTACTTTACATTTTATTCCCACTTTTACTATTTATTTATCATATATAATTATTCAAAAGGAAACAAGATATTAAATTATTATGGAATAGTATGCCATCGTCCTCACCTAGGAATAGCTCGTCTTCCCCGTGATCTGGTTGTCCCAGGTTCGGGCATAGAACACAGGGGAGGAACAACTATCTGCAAGATATGTGAAATTTCTCCCTTTAAAAAGGGGTTGTGCAAGCGAGTGTGTGAGTGCCATCTTCATATGAGCAAGAAGTCAGACTTCTGCCCTCGGGGGCTCAGGGGTCTTTATCCTCAGAAGCTGTTGCACCCCCTTTCCATGGTAAGGAGGACACGACATCATCATCATGGAATGATATTTTATATAAAAAGAAATCAAATCGTGTTGTGTGGCATGACATTCATACATTGTCATACATAACATTGCAGCAGTGCTCTACAAGAACGTATTCGAGCATATTGAGTGGATGCACATAACCAAAGAATCAGGAGGCAAATGTATATGTATGACAGAAGTACGATTCAAGTATGACAGAAATACAGTCATGAATATGAAGTCAAATTTAACCGTATTATTATATTTGAAGCGAACGTTGTGACCACAGGTGTAAAGACGTAAAGGATATAGGATGAAGATGAATGTAAAATAACTTCAAATGATATATTTTAAAACATAAGTAGCTTTCAAAGTAAATATTTTTGTACTGTGTACGAAAACGTAAATACTTTTTGTACTGTACGTAAATACTTTTTGTACTATGTACAAAAACAAATATTTTTGTACTTATTTGTAAGACAATATAAGAACATCTAGACTATATTTTACTTTCATGTTAATTTTTGAAGCAATTATATACTTCTTTTTTCATGCTGATTCGTAATTGGTTAAAAGATTTAATTACTTATCGATACTTGTTTAACATTATCTTTATCTTAATTATCCATCGAATGGAAATTCTCCAATAAATGTTCTACGGAAGAGCCGATTTTAGTACTGTTGTTATCTGAAATAGCTTAACCCTGGAATTAAACGGAGAAATTGGAAATCGATTGTTAATGGCGAAATGCGTCTTTTAGATGGGATACTTTGAGCACAGATAAAAAGACATTTAACAAAAGTTTCTACTCTTTGCCCATATCAGATTTTTTTTTTTGAATATCCATTGCTAATTTCAGCTTTCACTTATTTTGCTCGTAAATAATGGACCTAATAACTCAGTTCCAGGTGGTGTTTTGTTATTCATATCTTGATCTTGAATGCAAAAGTTAAGACAAATTATGATCTCAATTGAAAAAATAAAAATAAATGACATTTCCTCTAATACTGGGCATTAATGCACATGTGACTGTTTGTTCACTTAATTGGATGAAATGCAAAGAGATTTTGATTATGAATTTATTTTGAATTTGTAATTAACGGCGTTGAATAATTTTTGCGAAATAATAATAAAATCTGTTAATTATCTGTTTATTTCCAATTTTTTCTTTAATATTACCAAATACATGACTTATCATATGTATTTGGAAATACATAAGTCATGTATTTGATAATATTAAAAATTATTATTATATAAAAAAATATTATATGAAAAATACATATGATCAAAGTAATATGATTGAAATTCAGATAAAAAAATAACTGAATTTCACAGCAATCAGTTGTTATATCAGAACTTCAGCGAATTTTTGAAATTCAGGCTTGGATTCCCATTTTTCAAATTGTTACAATATTGTCGCGTGTTGACTAAAGTCAAAGATAACGCTCGCTACTCTCAGCTCCAGACATTATTCAAGGAACTAAACCTTATATCTGTTTTTATGCCCAAATTACTTTAAAATTACTCGAATCTTCCAAATTTAGAAAGATACAGAAATTATAAGAACATTCTAGAACAAACAAGAAATAACAGAAAGTAAATCAATAACAAAAAAAATGACGCAGCTTTCCTGCAGTCAGATACGAATTTGTGAACTTTCGTTTTCAGTTCATAGCCATTAAGCCATTCAATCTGCTTCAAGCTCGAACAAGTTTCGTTACAATATTACAAATGCCTCAACCCAAACAAACAAAACCCTAGCATGTATTTTATCCTTTATTTAATTTTTTTTGAAATTTTTGAAATCTAAAAATTTTAAACCACAAAACCATCGCAGAAATTATTATAGATGAAAAAGTTACCATTAGGCTATGGTAAAATAAATATCGAATTTCAAAAAAGAAGGAGTTACATCTCAAAGGAATCTGCCATTTATTAATCAATATAATAAAATCAATAATAGATGCAATAATATCTTATTCTCAAATGAACACAGTATTTATACCAGCCTCATTGAAGTTCAGAAACAATGGACTAAAGAAACACCTCAAAGACGCATTACGCAGATGTTTCAATGAAAAATTTTATTTATCGCTGCCATTTATTCAGTTAACTGGATGAATAAATGGCTGCGATTTTGTGAAAAGCGTAATCATTATGGATGACGAAGATTTGAGAAAGAGGCTCATGAAAGCTGTATATAATTCAGCCTGAATTAGTTCAGATACTTATGACCAAACAGGTATGTTTCCGGAATTGGTCATTATCTTTCCTTGATATCTATAGTGATCATTTATCATCAAGAACCGAAATCGCGAGCAATTATCATGAGAAACTCAAGTTTCATAAAATGCAACTACTCAGTTTAGAAACGGAACACAACAGAGGTGTGCAGCGGATCAGGTTAGATCTTTGAGCTCACTCACTAACTTAGCCAACTGCATACAAGTTACGAGAAACTTAAAAAAAAGCATATATATAGGCGTTCGTTTGAATGTTAAAACATATAAAGAAATTATTATAAGAAACTCGTTTAATCATTATTTAACTATAAAAGATTCAATTTACTCAGATAGCAGTATTTATTAATCCTATTACTTGTCAATACATCGAAATTTTCTTGAGAATCGGTATTACAAAAACAAATGTTAAATTTGTATTCATCATTAAATAAAAACATTCATTAATTCTTCATAAATAATTCATTCTGCATTCATTAATGATTTTCTTAATGAATGTTAAATTTGTATTCATCATTAAATAAAAACATTCATTAATTCTTCATAAACAATTCATTCTGCATTCATTAATGATTTTCCTTTTTTAATAACCTTAAGCCTATTTTATCAAATTGACCATAAAAGGAGAGAAATGATTTTATTTTCTAAATTAAGTAATTACAAATAAATATTTTAGAGTTATTTTATTTTCATTTTATAACATCAATTTGATGTTCTTGGATTTAACGGAAATCAGAAAATATAGAAGTAACAAAGAATTTAAGGATGAATAAAAGATCATAGTTTAAGATTGAGATACTTCGAGCTTTCGTTTATTTCATTTGAAAAGTATGCTATTAAGATTTCAAGGTACCTAATAAAATATTCTTTAAATGTATTTCAACTTTAACCTAAGCATATGCGTTCACAAAACAATTTCGCTATCCAAAATTGATTTCCTATTCAGCACTTTAATTCTAGGGTTAAACTATTTCCAAGAACACCACCTTTAAAACTACGCGCATCGAAAAATCTTTATTGGAAACTTCCGCGGTCGACAGACGATAAAGATTTCCTAGTTGTTAAGCATGTACCGATATACCGTTTAAAGGATTAAATATTCGTCTCAATAGAGGATGAAAATCTTCGAAAAATGTATAATTCTACAATGTAAAGCTTTCAAATGTAAGTTGGTATGGAATTGCATACTTAAAATTTTCTTCAACCCATTTTGGAATTATTTGAAAATATAATGCTGGTTCATATTTTCTTAACTTATCGTTAACATCAAAGAGTTTCATAAATTTATTGAAAGGCTCTAGTATGGAATACGGAAATATATGGAAATATTTATTCTGGGAATATATTTTCTTACCTTAATATTTGTTGAATTGAACACCGATTGAAAATTAAACACTCCATCTTTAAAGGAGAATGAATTAAATAGGCTTCAATTTAACTTTGAACTTACATCATCAGCTTAAATCTAAAAAAAAAAAAAAAAATGAGAAATAATGCTAAAAAGGTTTTTAAGAAGCTAAAAGAATATTTTTAAATTCGTATTGATAAATATTTTAAATGAATTTCATGAAACAGAAGTGTAATTTTATAGGAATTTAAAAGAGTCTTTAAAGTCTTAGTGAAAATGAGTTTGAATTTTATGACATTCTGAGGAAAGACATCTTAAAAGATTTACTTACTGAGATTATAATATAAAAAATAAAGCTATAAATGCATTTAGCCTATTTTTATAAGATTAAAAAATATAAAGGAAAATACAACTATTATAACGGTAAATAAGAATTAAAAAAATGTTTAAACAAAGAAAATCAAATTTCGTAGCAAATGCTTTAGAACAAAAAAATATGCCATAGGAGTTTCAACTCAATAACAGTGCAGAAAAATGAATCGTTTTTCCATTTAGAATGCTGCAATTTTTGCAAATAGATTTCGAGTTCGAATTCAAATAATTTAAAATGAAATATTTATGACCTTAATTTCAAAAAAGAAGCTACATGAAAAAAAAATCCTTATAGAATAAAAACTAACGACTTAAATTTTTTTTCAAAAATCAAATGCAGTGCTTTATAAAAATATGAAGAAGACTAAAAAAGTATTATATTTGCATAATTGTTATCAAAGTTATGTTCAGAAATAAATATGCCTAATTATTATTTTTTAAAAAATGCATTTTTGTTTGTGAAGTTTTGTAATTTTTATATTCATCTGTGTTTCTGGAAGCTTATTAAATTTCGTATTTGATATGCCTGTATCACGTATTGTTTATAATAAAGATTTTTGAAAAAAAGTTTATAGGAATAAAAAGATTAACCTTTAAGCTTCTGCAACCCAAACTCGAAAAAGTTACTTTGAATGCGGGCATTCAGTGAGAGAAACTAGAAGATGCTTTCCCCTTCTTTTAAAGGCGTTTGTTAAAAATAACCTCTTCGATTTCAACCACCCGTAGAGTTAATGGGTCATCTGTCCCCGTCGTAGTAAGCGGGTTGCCTTTTTTTTGTGGTTTCGGCTCGTCCGAACCCTTGAGAAGGGTTTTAATCTCAGTTTTATTTTATTTTTTCCCTGAAAATTATTCCAGCAATTCTGTAGGAGAAATTGCAATAATAAATAAATTGCAAATATGATATCTGCTGAATAGTTTAGTACATTAAACAATAATTTTACAATTTTTCAATTATATTTCAAATTAAATCAATTTCTCAAGCATTACTGAAGCTATGAATTTAGCTGACAACGCTTGAACACAGCATTGTGAATTTTATTTTATTTTTATAATTTTAAATCATCAATTTTAATAAAAAGTAAAGATTTATATATAATGTATTAAAGATCTTAATTATTTATATCTTCTTTTTAAAAGTATTCACATCTCTTCGCGCATCACACAGATAACAATTATCTGCTGTTTTGTAAATTAAAAACATCTTTAAATGATTTTATAATATTATATTTCTCCCATAGAAATCGAATATAATTTTTATTCCTAACATAGTTTGAACGGTTTTTAGTATAATTACTAGTAACGCTTTCCTATTCTATTGTCGATTCTTACAATTTATAGTGATTTTTTTTTTTGCCGAAAATTTCAATTACTTATTGCAGTGTAGTATTTTTGAAAACTATGCTCACTTTTGCAGACAATAAATACCTGCATTATAAGAAAAATTATTTTTCTGCAGAAAAATTATTTTTCTGCAGAAAAATTTACTAATACGTAGGTAATCACCAGATTTAAAATTTTTTATAAAAAGCAAGATTAGATATGGTTTACTTAGTATTATTATAAAGCTACAAAATTATATTAAGTTAAAATATTAAGGAATTTATAAAGTTAAAAAATTAAGAAACAGGGGGAAAGACGAAAGTTTTCAACGAGTATTTCCCACAAATAAAATTATGCAAACTCATTCCACTTTAAAAAAATGTTGCCAAAGCAGGATTCACAAGACTCATTAGCGCCAACAAATGATAATAACAACTGCTGGACGAAATCTACTGATCCTACGGGGTGCGACACAAAAGGGAAGCGATTTTACGAGGAAATTAGGGTTCAGCTGGAAAGTTCAAGTAGGGGACGAAATTCAAACTCGTAACTGGTACAACTGTTGTACCGCGCCGTAAGGAAAGGTAAAAAAATCAGGTACAACTGTTGTACCAGCCGTAAGCTAAAGGTTAATTTGGGATTTGAAGAAATAAAATATAGTGTTTTATCCAGTAATGTATATTCTTATTAAATTTCAAATTTTAAAAATAAATTTTAATTCTAATCTGGTTCAGTTTTATTTAACCATAAAATAATATTATTTTTATGAATTTGAAACAAGGAGACTATAGAAATTCAGTTGTTAATATTTAATTTTCATTTAATGAATATAAAGTAATTCCTTCGTTATATTAAGTAAGACACCTTTTGTTGTAATATAACAGCTTATAAAATATAAAAACATTTGCAGTGATTTTTTTTTTCAATTTATTAAAAAAGCTTTATTTTAAGAATCAAATCCAAATGTTATTTATATTTATTTTTAATTGTGATAATTTACTGTTTTTCTACAAAATCCTATTAGTTAGAAAAATTAGTTAAAAAATAACTGTCTTTAAAATGTAGGAAACAATGTAACTTAAACGATACAATATCCATGCATAACTTTGGAAGGCCCCCTCGTTTGATGAAAATTCCTGGAAGGAATATTGAAAGTATTTTAATCAAAATTTCATAAGAACCTAGCATAAGAAATTAAGACGCTGAAACAAAAAAATGAATAGTTGATATAGTAAATACATTGAAATGCTTTGAATATTTCTTTACGGCTAGTTTAACTCAAAATATCCAGTCAAACGATTGAGAGAAATTTTAAACATTTATTAGCATAAAGTCGAAAGAAAAAATTCTATTATTCATTTGTAAAAGTAAATTACTAAGCTAAAGTATGTTTAATTTATTTTTGTTTTTAAATTCTCATCTATTCTTTTCTTTACCATTCATATATGCAAAAAAATATCGTGAATTTTGTATTAACTAATTAACGCAACTAATTATTATAACTAATATTAGCTATATTTGCAAGTCTTTTATTAATGAATGTGAATAAATTAGATATATATGCAGTAAAGTTTAATATGACTTATTATACGAATCAAGATTAGCATTTTAAGATAGTATCTTAAAAAGTTATTGTTTGTATTCCATGGATGATTTAACTATATTTCCATAAATACTATGAAAGTACAGATATTTATAAAATTAGCACATGTTAATATATTCCAACGTGAAAAACGTACTTATCAATGGCTTATCAATTTATGCAAGCAAATAATTTATACAACCAAAAAGAAAAAAAATCGGAAAATTAAACATACTGATTTCGTTAAGTTGAACGTTCATTTCATAATTCTAAGCATTTTAAAATGTCTCATTCTGTGTCTTTTTGTAATTCCTTGCTAAGAAAAGTAATTTATTAGTGTCTGGTTCTCATATTTTAAAATTTTGCATGTTTTAATTTCTTCAAATAAATTTATAAGTGAAGTTATGAAATGGATAACAAACGGTTTATAAATCTTTCTCTTTCCAGTGACAATACTTGAAAGGATGACTTAATAAATATTGATCTCGTGTCACTTCCTAATATACCTACTGTGAATAATTAAACAAACAAAAGTATTGCGATTAGACTTTCCGTAGTTTCCTAGATCCTAAAGAATGATTTTTCCCATAAGGATATAATTATAAAGAAAGAATAATATATAATGTTGGTCAGTAAAGCGTTGTCCCTAATATGTTATAAAGTTTTTTTATACATATATCTTTAGTAATCTCATTTTTATCCTGTTTCATTTATACAAATGGTTTATTTACCGAAACATGCATAAATGTAAGTTGGAATCAAATATTCAATTTTTAAGTTTTAAAAACGCATATTTCTTCTAGAATGCATGTTTCGTGGGACTCTTGATTAGTAAATTTATTCAGAATTTTTATTTTATTGTTCGCTTTCGGCCATATAAGCTTGACTAGAAACTGTAAATCATTTAAAACATTCTAGTTTTTGTTGCTAATATTGAAGAATTTATCAATCTTAAAATTATTCATTAGGGAATTTAATTTTTTTAAATGCTATTTAATCGACTATTCGGCGACAGAAAATTTTTGAATAATAATTCGTATAGAATATTATGGTTATTTTCAAAAGATGCTGTATGAATACAAATTCCTCTGTTTCGAAATAAAATTTAACGATTTGTTAATATAGAAGACCGGTTTTCTTCTATTCTTAAGAAGTGAAATATCAAAATTTATACAAAAAGTTTTCTTAATATTTCAAGACAACTATTAAATGTATTGATTATATGAAAAAATATAACAATGTTTCTTTGAAATTATATCTGCTTGAAAATGTCCTTGAAATGTACTGAAATATAATTCTCCGTATGATAATCAGCTTCTTTGTTAATAATATTTAGTTAAATCGGCTTTTGCATTTTAATATCTAAGTTCCGTTGATCGAACCTTTCTTTGGTCAAGCAATATTGGATTTCATTGCTTTCCTAAAAATATAGAAATCCGCAGGGAAGTAAAATAAGAAATATTAGAAATATTATTTGTTTCTTTTGCGCTATCTTTCAAATCTACTAGTTGCTCTCAGACGATAAAATATTCTTCTGTCTCAAACTTAGCCAGTAGAATGTTGCTTATTTTTAAAACAGCGTCTATGAAACTTTAAGGAGACAATTATAATGCGCTCCATTTACATGTCTTCTTACTGATTTTTATGTATACATATTTGAAGAAAATTCAGCTTAACTTTATATTCATTTTTTTAACATTCTGAATTAAGGATTGCACAAATATATGGTAGAGATTTGTAACAACAGATTTTTAATCTAAATCATTCATTGAATAGATTATAATTGTATATGTATTCTCTAGTACTCTTTTCTGAAAAAAAAAATCCATTTTGAATTTCTTAAAATATAAATAGCTAACTTAAAACTGAAATATTAGCCCCAATTTTTTTTCCTCCTTTAGATTCCTATGAACACAAAATATATTAGTAGTGAAAAATAATCAGAAACAGTTATGTTTGAACTACACAGAACTCTTTTCTTTTTATCACACATTATTTATTGTTTATAAAATTATATTTTCCAGACAGGAGTTTAAAGGCAACCTAGGGGGATTTTAATTAAAGCTATCGAATGTATCATCTGTTACTAAAAGTTCATTTACGATGTCGATAAATCATGCAAGATTTGGAAATATCACTTGATTTTGAGACTGCACAGCTAAATATTCACTTTTATATTGCACGTTTAAGAACTCATATCTTAATGATAATCTATAAACAAAATATTCGATTCGAAATCAGTAAATTCTGGGCGAAATAGCATTTGGTGTTATGATAAGATGATATCTCATTTTTCATCATGCCATAAATATGCTAATATACCGCTATTTAAAATCTACATTGCTTATTTATTGCTAATAAATACTCCATGGTTGTAGATAATATAATGAATTAATGTTATAGCATTGTAAAATACTCGATGAAATATTATTAATAAAAATTTTCTTTCTTGACCGTTCTTTCAATTTTTAAGATCATGACTGTATTACAATCTTATCCATCTTTCCAGAAGCTATTATTAAGTTTTTCATTATTATTGAAAATAATTTGAAGTAATAAATTTTTATCATCCATTTATCTGTCTCATTTGAAAGAAGAACAAGTTTCATTTAAACGTCTTTTTCTTAATTCATTTTTTTTTCAAATTAAGTAAAAGCAGTAGATGCTCATTAAAATAGGAGCATATCAGATATGAGACAATCATGACTGCATTTTATGTACAATTTTTTTCGTTTAGTATCCTTTCTTGAATGATCATGAAATCGACATCTTAAATTGTGAGATAACATCCTATACCTAAGCTATTCATCCACTTTCAGATTTATTAGCAAATAAAGCTGCAAACTATAATCTGCATAATCAAATAACAAGCAACGATGTACTAAAATTCAATTTTTTTTAAGGATATGGTCCTTTTACTTGCAATGTTATTTTAGTTGTTTGGGTATCTTTCTATCTGCTTATCCTCTTGCTTCAAATTTTTATCTATTCATGGTAACGCCATATATTAAAATTAAAATCATTATATGCAAGTATTGGACTAGTTGACGTATCATCTATTGTTAAATTGATAAGCTCTACAATTTTTTTCTACATCTTTTTAACTACGTTTTAAAATAATATTTTTGGGTTCTGATTTTAAAAAATGACATTTTTTTTTTCTCTTTCGATTAGAATAACATAAAACTCTATTCCTGGCTTGTTAGATTTTGGAAATAGGAGGAGAAATGCATAATTTAAACTGGCAATTTATTTCATTGGACAATTTTTCATTTATTTTACAACGTTTATTCAAAGTGTGAACATATATTTATTTACTAAAAGATTGTTTATTGAAATGGAATATATTTAAAGGTCTAGATAATTTAAAACATTTCTATTGCTTTTTTCTCAGGATTACTTTTGATAAAATAATCATTTTAGTTCATTTTAATTATCTCAGTCTTTTAGTTAATGTTTTCTTAAAAATGCTTTTAGCAATTCAAATTTACTATGAACTATTATACTGATGAATTATGACTCTGGATACTTTTAAAATTTATGAAAAATGTATTTAAAAAATTGTACAATTCAGGAAAACAGCAATTAAAATTAAATTCTTAAAAATTAAAATTATGGATATTAAAAAGGAGTAAACAAAAATATTTCGCAAACAATAGTTGTATTTTACGGAATTGTAAGAAAATGCTGAAATTTCGCTTTAGTTTTATTAATTTAAAATTCAAGAGATTTTTTTTTAACTATTCAATAGATAATTTTTACACACAAGACACATTTCTACTAAATTTGCTAGTTCTAAGTCAAAGATGTGTAAAGTGTCAATATACACATATATTTTCCTTTATTATTGATAAATATTATGATTTAATAAAAAAGACGCATCAAATAATAAGAGAATTCATTTCTTCGTCGTTGGAAATTTGCTCACCATATAATTGTTTTATTTTCAGCTTTTTCAGAAGAAAATTTACGTAGTTATAGCATTTAAAATTCGGTAAAGCAAAATAATTGTATTTCTTGTAATAATGAGACTCATTTTACAGATATATTTATTTATTATTTATGCTAATTATGAATAGAATTCTGGAACTTGAAAAATAACTATGAAAATGGGAGACGTAGAAAACAAAGGAAGAAGAAAAATATCACAGTTCCCATGGTATAAAAATTAAAATGATTTAAATTTGTTATTACAAATTCAGCTTATTTAAAAAAAATTCTGTCTGCACTTCATGATTTCACAGTTCTTATTTGATCTCTAGAGTTTTGATAAAAATATTTTTCAGCTTTGTTATATTAGAAAAAAAATGTATTTCAAATGTCTTTTATATTTATCTCTAATTTTTTCATATGCTAGAGAATAAAAATTTTGCACATCCCAACGGTATTGCACTCTTTTAATATTTTCAAAGAATAATTTTTGATTTATTATTTATCAAATCATATTTTGATTCCACTCAAGGAATGGTAAGTGTTAAAGAATTTATGATACCATGGATTATCAGAATTAAAGGTGAAAAATAGTTAAAATAAAAATATATGCTTTTAGCAAAACAGTACATGAGATTTTTGAATAGTTTTCTTTTAAATATTATTTTTAATGATAATATTGTATTCTTCTGCTTATAATAATTCCGATTTACAAAAAAATTCGATCTAGAATTCTTTTTCCTGAGAACTTGAAATCTCTTTTCTCCAATAATAATTGAAGCTTCCTCATATTAAAGTTTCCTATAAGAAAAATTGTAGAAAAAAAAAACAAAAAATGGCTTTCTTCTACATTTTGGATTTTTTTAATCAAAATATTATTTCTAAAGGTTTTGCATAGGGTTAAAATTTCACTATGATAATGCTAATAAATATAAAATAACTAGCGGATTAATTGAATCATAAGTATTTTTATTATCAGATTTAAGCACTGGTATTTACTGGTAATGAATCAACAAAAAATAATATCAACGACGAAACTTTATATTATCAATCTTATAACTGATAATAGTAAAACTCCGAAAACATGATGATATTTCTAGAAGAATTAATAAAATTTTAAAGTCATTTTAAGCTTTGATTATTCAAAAGTAAGAAAATGAAAAAAATTTCCTAGAATTAATCTCTTATATTTGCTTTTAAGAAACATTTTTTTTTATAATTTAGTTTCATCTCATTCATCATAATGATTGCTTAAAAAACATAGTAATCCCATTGAAAAAGTAAATATCTATCATGTTTGGAACCTTTGAAATAATCACTAAAAATAATCCTATTAATTTGATTTTCGATTGAAAGCTCTCATACGATAAAAACTTCAGAAAGAATGCAAACAAAACGAATTAAAAAAAAATCCTCTCTTTTGAAAACTGAACTACCACACGCACTTAAATAGTCCCACATTTAGCTAAAACATACACGGGACCATGAATATTTAAACGAATACTTTTAGGGTTATCGATGTGGAAGTAAACATATGGTATTTACAAACTGCCAGAGGCTCTGCAAATGAACATTACATAAGAGAAAACTGATTTTTTTTATTCGCACTTCGTTTAAAAAAAATGCGACTTATAAAATATTCATTTTAATAGTTTTCAAGAAAGGAATACATATTTTTATTTGTTCTGGCAATGCTTTTAAGTGGTTTGTTAATTCTATAAATATACTAACATCTTTTAAAGGTTCATAGATATTGGATCTACAAAGATGTTGATTTTGATCAAGTATCATTCATGAAAATAAACAAATTTAAATTAAACAGTTTCGAAGAACTCACCTTTACTGTAAGCATATATATTATTTTTTATTTAATGAAATTCAATATTTTCACTCTTCATAAAATGCTCATATTATTTGAAAATAATACATATTTAAAATAAACGATACATTTTAAATTAAGTCCGCTGTTACTTTTATGACTAAGTTAATCTGATTTTCGCTAGATATACTGGCGAAATACTTTGAAAATATTTAATAACTATTTACTCGCATTTAATCATGCTAAAACTTCAAGATAAACTTCATTTTTATTCCAAATTTCATCTGAAAATATCCCTTGAAGGGAATATGGGTATATTTTGACTTTAAGGATTTATTTCTCGATAATATTTGAAAAATTCTATATATTACATTACACGTACAAAGAAAGATAAAATTTTTAAAAGAAAAACAGAATGGAGAGAGAAGATTTTCGAAAGTTCTTCCCTGAGATTTTATAACCGTAATAACAGTCCAATCAAAACGGAAATTGTATACTTGCAAATACAAAGAATAATATTACATCATGAGTAATGTCTTCATGTTATTTATCTATCATTATTATTATTCACCGATTTGAACAGGATAAATTCAGTCATAACTTCCAATCATTTTCTTCATTTAAACCATGATTTTAAAATTTATGATTTCGTTTAAATGATTAAATTTAAAAATTTCTGAATGAGCCAGTGTTAGAGTTCTAGTTTTGAATCAGCATCAAAATAATTCGAATGTTTTGAACTATTTATTATTGGGAAAGCTTGATGGAAGAAACTGACAGACAAAAATGAGTACGATGATTTTTTTAATGTAAATGAATAACCAGAAAGAAAAAGAAAAAACTGAATGAGCAGTTACTGCCAATGAGGAATGTAATTTTAATGTTTAGATGTTAAAAATTCTTTGATGACTTTTAATTAAAGGATTTGGAACTCCATTTACATAATTATAGATACTAGAAATATTGCCATTAAAAATGTATCGTCAATAAAATCACATACTTACGAACTAATGATATCTAAAAACGACGCTCCGTTTTCTGTATTCACTCTTTATCTTTGATATTTCAGGAGATTTTTTAATCAGTTTGCATCATAACAGACATTGTAGTTCTGATTGATATGAACATTATTTTGAAGGACACATTATCAGGACTTACATTAAGTCAGTCCGATATTAACATCACTCGGCATAGTTTGCGTGCCACTACTTTACCGCAAAGCTATCCTGATGCGAACACAGTTTCGTCGCTCTTTTGTCCAATCTGCGTCATAGAACGGATACGAAATTAGCTCTGGTAGATTTAACAGAGAAATTGTGATCTTGCCTTTTCAACAGTTCCCTTAATATTTATTTCATAGACACATATGAAAATAATTCATTCTTATGAAAAATGAAATGAAAATAATATGAACGCATATGAAAATAATTCATTCATAAGGATGTAGTGGTTCTAACAGACAATGCGAAAACATCCTCCCAACGTCATCCAAAAGATGTTCTGGAAGACCTTTGAAGGTGTTTTATATTAGTTTTAGGACTGATGTTGATCAAAATTCACGAAACTTCTCAGTAAAAAAGATAGTCCGCCTATTTTTATTGGGGAACATTTTATGTATGCATCTCTGATCCAAAATTCCATTCGAAAAAGAAGATGTTTTTCAAAAGTGAAAGGTGAGGATTTCAGGTATGGAACTCAAAGGAAAAAGTAAGAAACATTTATGTAAGGAAGAAGAAATAAATTTCATTCTGTAGTCTAAAACTAGCAATAGGAAGGGAGAAATCGGTAAGTCTGTTAGAGAACTCACCGATTCTGTACTTTTTGGATATAGGTGGGTTATATTTTTCTTTACAATAAAGGAAACTGAAAAGAAAGATTTCAGCTGAAATAGGGGGAGAATGAAAGGAATAGATATTGGATGTTTTCCTTTCTTGTTTTCTGTTCTTTTTCATCAAGTTCTCATCTATGTCTTCATATGGAAGTTTGTCTTTATTCTAAGAAAAGAGAACCATAAGAGTTTTGAACCTTTCATTTTATTATTATTTTTTTTTTCGTTACTTAATAATACCGTAGTCATCGATTTCGTAATTCATCTTGGAAATCAGAGAACATCAAAATTGTTTCTTAAATTAAGATTTTGAATTAAAAAAATAAATTAAAGTTTCAATTCGATTTGATATTGATTCTTGTTGAATATTTTATTCATTGTCAATAAATATTATGACCATCATAAACTAAGGAGTTAAGATTTTAACGAACTGATAAAAGGCAGTACACTTGATAAAGAAAATTAAGAGCAATTTTCTAATTCTACTTCTTCTGAAAATTACTGTTAATGCCATTTGTAGAGATAGTTTTAGGTTGAAGCCAAACTGATAATTAAATCCAAAATATATAAAAACAATGCAAATTTTTATAAGCATACAAAAAAAAAAAGGGCAATACATCATTCGTTTAGATTAGAAACAGAAAAATCGATTCAATGATCAGCATCACATAGCATTCATATGTATTTAATTTTTTAAACATTCTTAAAACTTACTGAGATTATTGAATTATCAAACATTCATTGGATATACTTTTCATATGAATCAAAAAGCAAAAGTTTCAGCACAAAATTCAGCTGATCTTCTTGAGACTCGAAGAGATTGCATATTTATGCGGTCTAATTGTAGTTTCTATTTTGGTTCTTCTTGATCGCCAATGTCCTCATACTAATGCCGCCAATTCTTCTTTTCATAATACATAAGAAACTGTCCATTCTTTAGATTTTTGTATCTATCTTATTTACCAGGCCTCATTATCTTCATCTGGAAGGTCTGTGGACTTTTCAATGAATTAGTGTCATCCCCTTGATTGATTCTAATAAAACCTCCATTTCGAAAGCACTGACATTGAAAATGATTATTAAAAGAGAATTGTTGATCACTAGAACCGGCAGATTTTCTACATATTTAGATATGGAAGATCCATTCTTCGATATTTCGATTAGTACTATTGATTGTTCGTTACAAATATGTCATTTCTCGTCATTGCAATAGTCAGTATCACTGCATTACCGAGAAAATCTATTTTGTAACTTGAACGTTACTTTACTTCGTTAGCTTACTATAAGAAAATATTTAATGTCTTAAAACTCTATTTCTGAAACCTCAAGTGTCAATGAATGGGAAATAATCTGTAGGTTTTTAAATGTACATATAAACGGTACTACATTATTTTCACATTCCACTTTCTATCAGCCTGGGAAGATTCTTATTCAGAAATATACTAAAAAGGATTTTTTTTTTCATTTTGCAAAAATCAATATTTATCTAATAAATTTATGATCGTAACTATGCAACTGAAAAAAAATTCGAAAGATGTTCATTAGAAAAAAATCTTACTTGATGTTTAAATTTCAATGTATTATAAAGAAATTTATGATTAAAAACAAGGAAAAGCAGCAATTTAGTACTTTTTTCATTTTTCACAGTGTGATTACCTCTATTGATCATCGTTTATTTTGATTTGTTTTAAGAAATAAGAGTTTTCAAATCCTTATGAATGCAAATGAGCGTAATAATATAAAAAAGTATGTTGTTTCCTAAAATTTCAATAATAAAAATTAATGATTTTTTTTTATTTCTCAGTCATTTTTAATAATTAAATTTATCTTCTTTCTATTTTAACAAAGACATTGCAAAATTAATACCTAAATACTAATAGTTGGCCTTCTGAAGATGTTTTACTTTTAAACTAATCCACATTCAGTTGAATGTGAATAAAATTATGTCATATAAACCTCATCAAAATAGAAGGTTTGAAATTCAAATATATAAAAAAAATACCTTCCATAAATGAGTATATTTAATCATATTTAGAATTTCAGACAATTTATAATGTTTTCTTTATAAAAATAGATTAGTCCTTCAATTTGTAAAAGCCTCCATATTCAAAAAAAAAAAAAATTAAGCCTAGTTAGATTAGTTAATTATTAAAATGTTTAGTTAAAATAATTCGTCAAAACTCAAAACAGATGCAATATTTTCAATAATGTATCTTCATTCAGAGTAGTAAGTGTAAATGAATTATTAAATTCATCATTTTTGCATTAATAAAAATTATGTTTGAAAACTTCCAAAAGTGGCAAATATATAAAACGACATTAATCGCATTTCAAAAGCAACCGTAGGAATATTAATTTTGCTTTACCGTAACTCAATTACCTACATATTTATTATCAGAATTAAACAAAGTTACAAAAAGCTATTCCCCCCCCCCAGAAAATTGTATTATTGCAAAAAAGTAATAATAGTTTTCAAATTTTATAGAAAAAAAATAACAGTTTTATGGACCGAACTTTATTATTTAAAAGCTTTTTTTTTTATTACTATATTATATTTGGAAGTAAACTAGTAAAAATTAATTGATAATGCTCTTAATAATGCATAACTATTAAGAAGCAAAAACGACCAGTTTTATTTATTCTTTAATTTGCTATTCATTTACTGAAATACACATTTTTCTTTATATTGAAGATGAAAATATTTTTAACTACATTACTAAAGGGTAATGGCATTTGATAAAAAATTATATAAAAAAATCAATGCAGGAAAAAAAATGATGTTAATCATTTAACTTTTAAAAAAAAAAAAAAAAAAAAAAAAAAAACTTGTGCAGATGTTTTTATGATGAATATTAATATGAAGTTTCTTTTAATAAATTTGTAAGAAAATTTCAGATTTTTTTTCCTATGAAAACATTTCTTTTAAGCATTATTAATTTTCCCTCATGTACAGTTGTCATGTCAGTGATATATTACAATGCAGTTAATGTATTAGTACTTAAAGAACAATTATCTTTGAAAAGTTATGAAACAGAATAAAAACACTCATAATTTTTTAAGGGGGAGGGGGTTCCAGTCGCTTTCTCAGGTTTTTGACATCTCTCATTAATAATATTGAGACCCAACTAGATTGGCAGAATGGAAACTACTTAAGAAGAGAATTAAAATAATTTTTCTTTTACATATTGAATAAAATAATAGAATTATTGCATCTAATGTTTCTAATGAGGTTATGCAGTCAATATTTTTTAGCACTAGAAAAAAGAATGACAAAAACAATATCCATATAGGAAAAAACATTGGCCCTCGAAACACACATAATATCTGAAGTCTATGGAGAATTACGAGCTAATCAAATAATATCTTTCGCATAAAATGTTTGCATTCTTTTGTAACAAACGCAAGAGTTCTGAAGACTTCCCAGTTTTTAAAGTTGTATACTATTTATAATGTCATTATCAACATAACTTCTCGAATTCTTTGTCCGACAAGTTTAATATGATGTGATTTCTCTATTTTTGCTCAAAATACTTTGATGAAGTAAATGTAATATTTTTTACATAGTTGACGAAGTCAGATTAAATTTTATTTCATTTGCAATTAAATTTCACTCTGAGATTTTTTGGAGACTCCGATCATCTAACAACATTGTGATTATTACTTAGATTAACTTAAATCTAGATCATGTATGCTGTTAAGCATGATGACCAGACAATTTTCAGAATACAATATCACTATTATTCTAATCAGCCGATTATTGAATATTTTACAACACTAGCTTAAAATTTATTATAATGTAGTTTCCTCTCTTTCTCTTTATATATATAAATATAATTTCTTTAATAATTTTCATAGTATATTTCATCAAAAATTTAAATTATGAAATGTAATATTTAGAAAAAATAAGAATACATTATATCATTTTAAACCATATTATAAAAATTAAAAAATCGTACATATGCAAAACAAAGTACGTTTTTTTTTATCAATAGAAAAAATAAGATTATAATTCAGCATGAGATAAAAAAAAAACTTGATAATTCATAACTCAATTCATAAATCATTTAAAAAACCATGCTATATTTAGTAAAACTTACAATTAAAATATTTATACTAAATTTTAAAATATAAAATTACAAATATGATCAATTAAAATTAAAAAATATATATTATATTTTAATAATGTATATGATGTTTTAATATTATAATTAAAATATTTTTTTGATTTTTATATTTTTTTTGTTTTACACCTCCATTTCAAAATATAGGCACAAAAGAATAAAAAAAGAAATACTAATTCAAATTAAGAAATAATTAGTTAAATGAAATACTAAATATGAAAGGAATATTAGTTATATGAGAATACTTTGAGCAATGTGATAATAGAAATATAATAAATAATAAAAATTAACTTTTATGTCTATCTGTTATAATAATTTCCTTTTGTATACCTCTTCTGTTTATACTAGAAAACACTGAAGTATTCCCATGGTGACCTGTATTGCATTCAATAATATAAAATATTTTAAGTTATGAAATACGTTTTTGTTTATAATATTTTTTTCTGATGAAGTAGACTGGAATATTATTTTTTTCTTCAATTTTCATTAAATGAGTTTTTAGGCAGAATATCATGAATATGATATAATATTTATAATACCCATTTCAAAGACATGTTTTTCACTTTGAATTTTTTTAGCATGTCATATATATATATAAAACAAAAGCAAATATTTTTTATGATGGTAATTTCCATTTAAGGGAATACTTAATAATTTTACACACATTCTGTATACTATGCCCATGGGATGCTTTGGTCATTTTATTTTAAAAACATTTCCATCTTATGTATTTTTTCTAAAAACTGTGAATGATTTTGTTCTTTAATAATATCATACAATTATGTTTATGTGAATCCATTTTGTAGTTTGCATGATTTTTCTAAAAATGAATTTTTATATATATTGCTTTAAAAACTGAAGTATATTTAAATATCTGTGAATTATCCTTTCAATATTAATTATGAATATATATAATTAATATTGAACGGATAATACTATTTCAACACGTGTACAAATTAAATTATTAATATTGCTGAAATTTATAAACAGTTTTTTCTAAACCTTCAACGATACAAGAAAAAAATATAGAAAACTTGAATGAGATTTCTCAAACTATTTCAACAAAATATTGAAATATTCATTATTTGTTAAGTTGTATATATATATATATATAAGTTTATCACTTGAAATAAATATATCTCAGCAAGAGCGTATATAAATTAATTTCTTAAATTAAGAACCTGTAATTTTTTTTTGAAGTAATAAGTATATCCTTATTTTTTACTAGCTGGGGCAACGACAACGTACACTTTTTTTTATGATTTTAATAGTAGTTATTCAAGAAGACGTAAAATTTGTAGTTTATCATAGGAAAACATAAAGCACCATTTTAAGATAAACCAGCAATTATCATGGATAGTTAAGATATCAGTGATTAAAATTTAGAAATATTTATAGCTAATTGCATAGTCAATGTATATGGAACTACAAACCTTTTCTTAAGGTGAATTAAACAGAGAAAAATAAATTTTCCGTTCCTTTTATTAACGCTTCATTTTTATTTCATACCATGAGAATTCACCTTACCGTAATCGTAAATATATTTACTTTTTTAATTCTATATTATAATATACTCCCTCGAAACTGGAATTCTGTATCTATCTCCTAAAATTTAATTTGATTTTAATTTGGGTAATTTGAATTTAATTTGGTACCTTAAAATATCTTTTCTGATATTAAGATTTTCTTAAAATCATAAATTTTTAGATTTTCTTAATATTATCAACAATTATGTTTCTTTTGTATTTATTTCTTTTTGGAAAATTACATACTTTCTAGTGAATCAGTTATCTACTATTAGCATAAAATTTTGATTCCATATGTGATACAAAATATGTTATCCATTTTTAGTAGTATAAAATATGCATATGAATCTGTTTATTCGATAAGACTATATAAATATTTCAAATATTGAATGAAACACAAATACATTGATACCAGCAATCCTGTGTCGGTAGCAGGCTTGGTAAAGAAATAATTATAAATTAAATAATATAAAGAGCAAATAAAGAATATCTTATAGTAACCTACCAAAATAGCAATAATTTTCAAAATATTTTAGATAATTATTAATAACAATCATTATTTGCTAATGATTAGTTATTTTACAATAAAAAATTACTATAATCCATAAAGGCTGTAAGAGCCTTTCTTTTTTAATTCTATATGTGGGCACTTATGTATTTGCTCTAACTTAAATTTGTTCTATCATCTTTTAATTCAGTTGGACTTTATTCTTTTATAAATTAAGATAAAAATATATTTCGCATAATCACCCTGATACCAATCAAAATATTTATAGGTAGATACCCCTATTATAAGTGGCAGGTAGTTATTATATGAAAAGCATCCATTGATGCTCTACCTTAATGTTCAACAAAGAAAATCTTTAAAAAAAAGTGAGAGAGATATTGTAAACCATTGAAGCGAGAAAAATGTTCCGACGTTTTAGGCAAAAATAAAGTAAAATATTTCAAAAACGCTTTCGAGCATCACAAATTTCTTTTAAAATATTTTTAGATAAAGTTATATAAAATATTGTTCAATAGCATATTTAGCTGCATGTGGGTGTTTGTTGGAAGAAGTTTAACGTTTTACCAATAATCGATATTTTGAAAAGTTAGAAGGCATTGAAGCGTTATTGTAGATTCTTTCTTGAACAACAATATTTAAAAATAATAAAAAAAATCTGAACATTTTCTTTGCATAAAAAATGAGTATGTCATTGTATAAAATAAACTCTTTCTCTTTGTTCTATGATAAAGTTTTTCTCGGACCTAAAGGCACTTTTTATTAAGAGCTTTTTTATTAAATTTAAGCAGGTATTAAATTCATCTAATCTTTCTATTCTAAACATATTGTATCCAGGTAAAGGCATTCATTTTGACCATAAACAATTTCAAAAATTTGTCCAAGATGATGATGATAGATTATATCTGTTCATTCAACTAAGCGCATATGAAAAAAAAAACCCATTAAAAACTTTCAATGCATCTAATGCATTAATGATGCATTAAAAGGATCTTTTTAGAAGAAAAGAGGACAAGATAAAAGTTGTAATTTATTTTCTATACCCATTCTTGGACACCGGTAGATTACCAATTTCTTCAAGATATAAAAAGAATAAGTATTAATACAAAACTCAATTTCTTTGCGTGATATATTAAAAGTTCGGAAAATAGAAGGATAGAATTTTTCATTGTATTTTGTAGTACATTGTTTCTTTAAAGAGACTGTCGTTTTTGTCTTCGGAAAGAGAGTTCTATATTATTTCCTTTGGAAATGAAAAAAAATGAGAGAAAAAAAGGGATTCCGGAAATTTTCACTTTAGCGCACAAACTGTCTCAAAATAACCGTAGATAGACATATTTTGGATTCCATCATTCAGATCAGCAAGCGAGACGAAGAGTTTTTAAACTGAAAGTTCAATTTAGTGATGGATATTTCATATTATTCTTTATCTGCTTGGAAAATGCTAATTTTCACATTAATTGATTTTCTGAAATTCGTAAGAAATGCTTCTAATAAAAATACCGAAAATAAATTCAGTCTCAGGGGTTACAATTTTATATTGGCATAAAATTATTCAACTTATATATGCTTCATTTAAAAAACTGTCTATTGATTTAAAGAATAAATGAAATTCAATCAGTGATCTCTTCGAAAATTTTTTATTCTGCAGAGTTAATTTAATATGTTTGCAAATGTATTGTAACAGATTTATGGTTTAAAGCTATTCCATTTGTGGATAAAAAATGTATAACATTCGCATTTTTTATTAATGAGATATATTTCTTTAGTAAAGATTATTCTGACACACTTTTTGCTTAAAAATAAACACTAATTGAAAACTGATTATTCTTACACACTTTTGCTTAAAAATAAACACTAATTGAAAACTGATTATTCTTACACACTTTTGCTTAAAAATAAACACTAATTGAAAACTGATTATTCTTACACACTTTTGCTTAAAAATAAACACTAATTGAAAACTGATTATTCTTACACACTTTTGCTTAAAAATAAACACTAATTGAAAACTGATTATTCTTACACACTTTTGCTTAAAAATAAACACTAATTGAAAACTGATTATTCTTACACACTTTTGCTTAAAAATAAACACTAATTGAAAACTGATTATTCTTACACACTTTTGCTTAAAAATAAACACTAATTGAAAACTGATTATTCTTACACACTTTTGCTTAAAAATAAACACTAATTGAAAACTGATTATTCTTACACACTTTTGCTTAAAAATAAACACTAATTGAAAACTGATTATTCTTACACACTTTTGCTTAAAAATAAACACTAATTGAAAACTGATTATTCTTACACACTTTTGCTTAAAAATAAACACTAATTGAAAACTGATTATTCTTACACACTTTTGCTTAAAAATAAACACTAATTGAAAACTGATTATTCTTACACACTTTTGCTTAAAAATAAACACTAATTGAAAACTGATTATTCTTACACACTTTTGCTTAAAAATAAACACTAATTGAAAACTGATTATTCTTACACACTTTTGCTTAAAAATAAACACTAATTGAAAACTGATTATTCTTACACACTTTTGCTTAAAAATAAACACTAATTGAAAACTGATTATTCTTACACACTTTTGCTTAAAAATAAACACTAATTGAAAACTGATTATTCTTACACACTTTTGCTTAAAAATAAACACTAATTGAAAACTGATTATTCTTACACACTTTTGCTTAAAAATAAACACTAATTGAAAACTGATTATTCTTACACACTTTTGCTTAAAAATAAACACTAATTGAAAACTGATTATTCTTACACACTTTTGCTTAAAAATAAACACTAATCAAGTTCTACTAAGCTGTTTCAATTTAGAACGGAGTATAGTATAGTCAAGGAAATAACGTGTACCTAAAACAAAAAGACTATGTTAAATTTATTGAGACATGTTACGGCCTTCTCAGAGGCAAAATAAAGATGTTATCATAAATAACTAAAAGAATAAAGGATATATATAAAAAATTCCGAATAAAAGGATGGAAACTATTTCATAATAAAAAAAACAGGAAAAAGTGTCATGGAGTTATCATTAAAATTGGTGGAAATATTTGTAATTAAAATCGTAAACTTATTATAGTTTTAAAAAGGATTCGTCCAAAAATTGATATATATATATATATATATATATTCTTGGGTATTATCATACATTTTTTTTCTGAATTATCAATGACGAAGTAAAATTTAGCAACAAAGGAAAAAAAAAATACAAAATCTGAAAAATGCAGCAGGAGGAGGATCTGAGAATACATTTTCAATTTGTGAAAGGACGCTATTCGAATTACAGAAATCTCATAATTTTAATTACGAATATCTCCGAAGCTAATTTTATGGATAGCTCCACTTTTCCCAGTGTTTTTATTAAGGAATCGCAATTTTTATTAATTTTTTATTAAGGAATCGAATTTTCTAAACCAACTTTTTATTCGATTTCCTTTATTTTTTGTTACTCTTTTCTCCTAGCTAGAGTTTCTGTAACCTGTTTCAATAAATTCAGAATAATCATTTTATTACAGGTGCAATAAATTGAGACATATCCTAATATTAGGGTTTTTTTATATACATTTATAGCTAAATTTAAATCCTTCCTTCTTGCATCTATGTAAAAATACCATCTATCTTTAGTAAATGAGTTGCTTTTGATAAAATATACTTATTACTTATTTGTTTGTACATTTATGTGAGCAAAAGGGAATATGCATAATTTTAATTTGCCATAAAATCAATAGTTTTCTAATTTTTTTTTTTTAATTTTCATTTCTATTTCAGTTAGTTTTTTCCTGAATCACAAGTTGTATTTTCGATATACAAGTTGTATATTCGATATTTGACACTGAATATGGCATTTACTCAATAGCAATAAATAAATAAACTATTATTTAACCGAGTAGATGAAAACAAAGTGCATTTAAACAGAAAGTTTGTGTCACTTATGTCACTATACATTTTCCCAACAGATGTTTTATGTTGACTTTTGAAAAATCAAAAAAATAATCCTATAAACCGTCCTTATTTTTATTTTTTTTGAGGATATCATGATGCATGTGAAAGCCATGTTCGCCTTTTTCTCTTAAGTCGGGATTTCTTTGGCCAAATCTATGCATATCAACTACCCACAACCCAGAAGGATTGCTACATCACATAAGTGCCGTCCATTACATCATATAAGGTTAAAAAAATTGTGGATCGTGCGGGAAATTGTTCACGATATTTTCAACATTCTAATTCACTTGCACCATTAGGGTTTGTTACGACTTCTCATCAATCTCAAAACCATCAAAAGTCTTATTAGTTTATGCAATTGGATATATTTTTTGAATCTATTATAGTAATATAATTTTACCCTTTCGAAACTATTTTTGTGTTCTACCACCTTGAGAGGTTTAGCAGAGATTTCCGATATTCATCAATGAATTAACATATATAATCGATTAAAATAACTTTAAAATGATAATGGGTAAAGGTTAAATTATTTATTTCATTCCATAAAATACCATGTATATTTACCATTAATTATATGCGATTAATATTCTTTTTAATTTTATCATTTGTTCTTTAGTATTTCTTTGCAGATTCAAACTACAGAGGGTAGAATTATATCGGGGGCGTTTATTCCATGATGAAAAGTCCTTTCATAAAATGTTCAGGGTTTTGAACTGCATTTTGCAACTTCTTAGAGTTCATTTAAAGTTGCGTTTGCGATTAGAAAGAGATGTTTTTAATAAACCAGAGGCACAATAGTTCATAATTGAAAACGTCAGACGCATTGGAAAGAATATGTTGATAATGTATACTTGTAATACCTTTATCAGATTTCACTTTTTAAGATACTTTTCGAAGTATCACTCTTAACTTTTTCTTGATGAATTTTCACTCTTCAAAAGTCATTGGGATAAGGAAATAAAATCTCTTTATATAAATATCCGACATAAAACTTTTTTCTAATAGTACGTTGAATTAATTTTAATACTTCCCTCCGTTTATCTTATTTTTAAGTTTTTGCTGTATAACACTATGGTAGTCATAAACAACTTTGGATTGACAGAACCAGGTTTTAATATTTTTTAAATCATCGTTTCTAATTGTAAATATACCTCTTTTTACTGCAATAGTTGAGGTAAACTTATGCTTAATCAAAGGTCACTATGTATTTTTATTTATATCTTGTTAAATTGTTTAAATAGAGAGTTCGACAAACTGTTCTGCATTTAGCCACATGCTTCGAAAAAATCCAGCAAATGTATTTATTATTTTTTTTAAAGTAGTAAGTCTTTTTATTTATTGTTGTTACTGATGTATTTAAAGATTTCGCATTTAATTTCTAAATAGGCAAATTTATAATTTGTTTATTCGCTTTAGAAATATTTCGAAAAATAGGTACTTATTCAGGGTTACATTTTAAGTTTTCTTTCTCTTTCAGAAGTAATGATTAATGCTTTTTTCTTTCTGGTTAATATTGATGCTTATTTTGCACTTTGAAATTTTAAGCATCTCACAACGCTTTTGAATTATGAAATACGAATATTTTAATCGGTAACGCCAAAAGAAATTCTCCAATTTGTAGATTACTTGCATGCGTTATTTTGAAGGAAAAAAAGAACATTTAAAGTAGCAAACAGTATTTCCCATTCAAATAAAAATCCTTTACAAAAATTTATATTCCAAAACATCTATTTTCTTAAAAATTTTTAATCAAAATCTTTTTTAAAATATGAAAATACGTTCTGTTGATGGATTTGCCGAAGTACTTGAATAAGTTATTAAATGTGGAAAAAACCCCGCAATCATTTAAAATATTTTATCCCAAATTTAATGTTTGGATATCAATATGTATCATAAAAATCAACTGTTAGGATGTTAATCTATTAGAATTCCGTTTAAGACGGATAGATACAGGAAAGAGAAAAGTTGGAGATTATTTACAAGATGCGATTTTATAAAATATTCAATGCTAAAAATCAATATTTACATTTACGTTTTAAATAGCTTTTAAAATTTATGCTTGATGCAGATTTTGCAGCTCTCTATGTACATATATTACTAAAATATAAGCCCAGGAAATAAAACAATTTAAAAATTTTGTTTTATTTTCGTGATGAATTATGAAAGACAAAAATGCATGCAGTTAAAAACTTGAAACTGCAGAAATGCATCCACTTCAGATAAAAGAACATAAAATGATTTTCAAAATACACAAAAATTACATTGATGAAACACGTGCAAAAGAAAAAAAATCTGAATTATACAGAACTAAACAATGCTTTAAGCCTCAATTCGGAATTAGTTAGTGTAGAATATTTTTAAGTTACTTCTCAATTCAATTTTGTATAACTATTTTTGTTGTAGGATTAAAATTAAAACATATATCTGAATAAATTTGCTTGATAAAAAATCTTTGCAGTTTAAAATCTGAAAGCTTTTTAAAATGAAGCTTTTGAAATCTAAGTAATTATGCAATTTCGAACTTAAAATTATTATTTTCTTTCTTTTTTTTAAAAAAAAAATATAACAAGTAAAGAATACCGATTACATATGAAATCTAGAAATATTTTATTATAGTTAAAATAAAAAAAAAATCCATTTAAATTTAAATAAACCTCAATTTATGGATTATCAAAAATATCTAGAAAATATTTTAAACTCTACATACTGTTGTAAAAAAACATAGTTAAATATAATTCTTTTTAAAATTTAGATATTTCGTTGAATATCCTTTCTTGAATATATTAAATGTTGAATATTTAGAAATTTTAGTTAAAAAAAATATGATGAATAATGAATAAGTTAAAGTGATAAATAAGATTTTTTTAAGAAATAAGCTGCCTGATGATAAACTTCGTTTTTATAGCGAGTTGCTTGATTAAATGTGCCTTAATTTTTAATTAAATCTTTTCTTTTAAAGAAATATAGAAGTTGTGGATTTTTTTTATATCAAGTAACAAAATCCATATAAATTCTAATAATTCAGTTGCTTATTGTATTATCTGAAACTCAATATTAAAAAGTGAAGAATACTGCATTATCTATAACCAAAATAATTCAGTTAAGCCTTTTTGTGGAATGTCAAATTAATTATAAATGTCAAATTAATTATACTATTCATATTACTCAAAGAAGATTAACTTAATTATTATCTTTACTTTAATGAATTAATCGACTAAAACAATTGAAAAAGAAGAAAGTAATGTCTTTTTTTTATCATGAAAGCTTTTATTAAATTTATAAAAGAAAAATTGAAGTACAATTGAAACGTATAAAGAGCAAAAACAAGTTTAACGTTCTATATATAAATTAATTCATACATTTTATTCAAATCATAGATTTTATTTTCACATGGATGAAGGAATTAAGTCAATGGAAACAAAAGAATGTCTGAAAATATTCCTTAATGATTTAATTAATATTTTTTATGTACAAGAGAGTAAATCAAGATACAGAAGAACATGTTTGTACTTCAATTTTTATTCTTTTTGGTTAGAGTAAAGTCACATCTATATCTGCTGAGTTTTTCGGAACGCATTTATAATAATTATGATTTTTATCGAAATATAAAAGCTTCATTACGTCCTTATTATTGTTAAAAAATGATATAAAAAACCGAAGGATGCTCATGAGTTTACAAATGAATATGAATTCAAAGAAAATTTTAACAGGAGAGTACAGTTAAATACAATTCTTAAGAATCTTCTTCCCAAACAGCATAAAATTGTGTTTGTATTTGAATTATAGTTTAGAAAATAGTCAATGAAACGTTTTTCGAAAGATGGCTTTAACATTAAATTAACGAATTAAAGAAAACGAAAGTATATTAAAGCAGATGTGTTTCCATTGAGAAAATTTGACAATGAAAGCTGCTTTAGTGATATATTCCAATAAATGTATTATGCCTGCAATCCAAATAAAAATTGTGGAGCTTGTGTAATGTCACGAATGCCTTACATAACATTGGAAACAACAGTTTAGAAATGTAAATTTTCCCCTTGAATTTTCCCAGCTGTATTTACATGTTTACATGACAAAATTTATCGATTTAAGTCTTTGCTCTTTTAAAATATTTCGTTTACAAGGATGCGACAGTTGTATTTACCGTTTTTTATTTTCATAATTTGATAAGAATATACATTTTAATTGCTAAACGTAAGTATTTACTTGAATTAAATAACTGCAAGACGAACAATTAGAGACATCTTCCACCTTATTATGGAGAATATCTCATAAGTCTCTTTGACAGAGAGCTAGAAATACTTTAACAAGCTTTGTTTTTATAAAGATACAAGGCTATCTATTACTTGAAATAATATCAGTTTTAATCGAACAAAACCTATTTTAAAGTTTTAAAGTTAAGCTCCATTTTTCATTAATTGCACAGTCTATATTTAACTTTTTATTTCATAGTTCAATATGGATAGTTAAAGGAAGCATAGCAGCAAGGTTATATATAATACATAGAATGCGGTAGGTGAGGTTTGTACTATTAATGAGATAAATACTACAACAATTAACACTGTCAAGAGTAGATTTAAGATATTTAGCGCTGAAGACGACAGCGGCAACTTAATAACAACAGAAATGAATATTATTAAAGTTATGCTCATTGCAAATCTGGGATATAGTGTGCAAGAGGTAACTGATACCACAATCATTATCAGGCCAATATTACATAATCACATGATCAGGATGAAATATGTCGATCGCTCTGAAGTTTCAGTTCTACACTTTTTGACGGTTACAAACGTTGATTTTATATTAAAAGAAGCATTCAAACTGCACTTCGTCTAATCCCGAAGCTTGGAAGCTTAGTGGAATTGGAAACTTGCAGTCAATTAAGAACTCCTTCCTCAATGTGAAACCATCAATTTAGCCAAATTTTCAATTAGCTTGATAAAGCCGCCATTGCAGAAAACTGACATAATAGGCGAAACAAAAAAAGAGACCTTCATTTATCACCATCGAGAAAATGTGAATGTTGTAATTTGTAGCGAAAAAGAAATACAGAATCGAAATTTGCTGTCACAAACTTCAAGCTATCATGTAAGAACATTATTTTTTTCTAAAGTAATAGAGATTTAATTTTTTTTTTCTTGAGGCCAGAATTTTTTTTTGTGAAAAATCAGTTTAATCCGATTACAAACAATCATGTGATTATTAGATTACGCATACGTTGATAGTTAGAAGAATGATGGGCCTTTTTTTAATTTCAAAATCGTTCGAGCTCCAAACGTTTTCCACAAGACTATTTTGTTTTTGAACTCGTGACTATTTTGTTGCGCAATCGTTTAGAAAAGCGATGGATTTTTTTTTTCATCTCAAAATCTTTCGATCACCAGAATTCATTTTTTTGCCACTAAAATAATTGAATATTAAATATATATCACATTTTAATACTTCATCTCGCTGTTTCGCGTTGATTCCTGTTTTCTTCTTTGTGTTTCTTCGAGTGATAACTTTTTACGACTCATGCCCTTTGTTTTCTACCTACAACTTTTAATACTTCAGAAATCAAAACTAAAACACTATCATATTCTCACATGATAAAAAGGTTATGTGTTAACTTTCGTGTTATACCGTATCTTTCTTACTTCTCTCTCCATCCTATTCATATCATTTAAAAATTATTTTCTTGATAAATTGTTGCAAACCGTAACCTAAATAAATTAACACTTCGACGAATATTTTGCAAAGAATTCCTAATAATTCGGAAAGAAGGAATAAGGAAGCTTTCTGAAAAATTGTGAAAGGGCATGAAACAGTACAGTTCATATATAATGCAATAAATCGTGGAGGAACAAATATCATGTAATGGTTCCATATTAAAGGGAAAGAAACTTATGGGTTATCCCAATATCATAAGGTTATAATACTTTCGTTATGAAGCATCTCATGAGTTGAGAAAAGCGTTCTTTGAAATTCTTAAAACACATATTTAAACATATGTTTTGAAATTCTTAAAACATATATTTAAACGTATACTTAAAACATATAAACAAACATATTCTTAAAACATATAAAAAAAGGCCAGAAAAATTGCCTTGTCTTGAATTTTTATCTTCGTTATTGTTGTATTTAAATACTGAATCTAAATATTTGTTTTTTTCTTTTAAAATGTTGTTTCTCTATGCGTGTAAATGCCGAACTGAAATTAAGGAGATTATTTAATCAAAATTTTATATTATTTTAAAATATATCAGAATATATTAAAAATATATATCAATTAAAATCGGCATTATTTATATGATCAAAAACTCATTTAATAGCACAAGATAATTTATTTTTGCAGCAATTTAATTATTTATTTTTATCTTATTATCATTGTATAATACTCTCTTTATGTTTTCAATGATTTAATATCATATACATTAAATTGAATTTAAACAAAAAAAATTTATAATCTCATTAAAATAATATAAAAAATTAATATGAAATTGTAAAACGTTATGAGCAAATTTTTAGTACGTTTTAAATGAAATGCATTTGTTCTGACAAAATAAAAATCAAATTCTTTCAAACTAATATTTTTTAATTACATAAGGGTTGAATAATATGATTAGATATATCAAGTCTTATTTTTGGATCATTAAGATAAATAATGGAAAATTCCACTAATTTTTTGAAATAATTATATAAACGGAAACTCAAAAATCTATTTTTTAAAAATATGGTCACTTTATTACATATTTATAATTCAACAAATTTATAACAATGTTTTCAACGAAAAATAGTTTATAACAGCAAACTCAAAAAAATTTCATAATTGTGAACTCGCTTAGAACTAAGTTAATTATACTTCAAAATAACACAGAGAAACATTAATTGTGTTTTGGCTTAACAAAGTTACGTATTATCTAATTTGGGTAAATAAACAAATAGACTGCAAAACTACCTGGCAGTTAATTTGAGCAGAATGAAGGCGGAAACCGCATTATTTGAAAACGATGTAGCAAGCATTAATTCTGAACTATTGAAGATAAAACTTAATTAGTGGAAGGTACAAAAATTAATTTCTATGCATTTGGCTACTTTTTAACAATAATTTTTAGGCCGCATGTATTAAACACAGGATGAGGGGTGAATGGTAAGGATGTCATTAATTTTATTTATAAAATCCTTATTTATTTCTTCATCATTTTCATCACAATGAAGATAATTGAAATTTAGTAAATAAAGAAATGTAAATGCTTATTATTACTAATATAAGAAAAATAAAACTCCCATTTTCAGCCAAAATAAATAAGAGATAGCAAAATGATAAATTTAATTGATTATAAAACATGGAAGGGACTGATAGAAAGATTTGATTAGTTTCTTAAGATCAGTTTGATAATAATGATAAAAAAAAATTCTTTTTTTCTGTATAGAAAAATAAATCTCAATTTTGGGCTTGAATTCTTGAGGCAAAGGCGAAATAAATTCAATGAAAAAAATAATTTTATAACTTTGAACAAAGAAATATAATAATAAATTCATACTTGAATTTTTAAGAAAATGTGTTTAACATATTAAATGTAATTAAATCACATTCTATCATAAGATTTTATGTCGCGTTTACTAATGAATAAAAAAATGCAGTCTAATTACTTGGTTTTATTTTATAAGTACTAATAAAAGTTTTCATTCAAATATCACAGTAATTTATTTTCTAAGTTAAAATATATATATGTAAAATCATTTTCGCCAGTCGAAATAATTAAAATTTTTAAAGCATCGAAATTATAAAAAAAATATTAAAGAATAAGTACTGTACAAATTTTTTATGCAATTTAGCATATAAATGTTGGTTGATATGAATTCATTTGTGAAATGTTCTACATTTCGTGTACAGAAATCAAATTAAAGAAAATGTAATGATATTTTTCGATTGTAAATAACCAAGCCATAGATGACAAATATCATATATATGATGACAAAATCTGGAATGATGCGTTTTCATTCCTGCATGCTGCACATTAAATGTTATGATGAGAATAACATACTAAAGTAGATCACCTTTCCATTAAAGCTAATTAAAATAAAATTTTAGTCAAAGCTGGATTTTCAAATAAAAGCCAAATTTGATATATGAGTTGCATTTAATTACAGCCAATTCCATCAGATTCGACATCAGCTGAAAAAAATACACTTTGATAGTTTACATGGGCTTTTCCATTTCTTTTTTCCATGGATTTTTTTTTAGTCATAAATTTTGCTTAACTTTGTGCTTATTAATGGTCCCTTGAATATGGTTTTTTTTTGTCGGAACAGAATAATCATAAATATTATTATTGTTAAATACAAATTTGTTTTTTCCGTTCCCTAAAATCTTGGAAGGAAGATTTTATTGGTGGAATGTGAGTAGTTACACATTTCTTCTGAATATTGCAAAGAGGATGACATCCATTAAATTACTAAAGCTGAATATGCAGTTTTAGAGTTAATTGTTGCAAAATATTTCTATTATTTTCATAGTTATACATACTTTCCAATAATTTGAAATAAATAAATGAGAAAACAAGTTTTATGTTCTGAGGAAACTAGAAAAAAACATACGTCAGCACGAGTCACAGTAAGGTTTAGAGAATCCTAGTGAGGTAACATATCTGCTTAAGCCCTTTCGAAAAAAAACTGAAGGGAAGGAATTTTTTTTCAAGGCTAAAATATTTTATTGTCAGTTTACGCAACTTAGCATGTAAGTTTGTTTAAGTTTCGTAATTCTGCTCCTAAAAAGGTTAGTACGGTTTCTTTTTTCATTTTTATGTAGAATACACGTAAAATATGTACACATTTAATGTACACGTTAAAAGTTTGAATGACATATTTTAGATAGCAATTTGTAGCTGATCTTACGGATCATAAATTTAAATAGAGCTTAATCAAAATTACAGAATATCTGAAATTGTACAAAAGTAATCAAAGGAAACATTTAAAATTTATATATTAATTTAAAAAATGAAATCCATAAAAAAATGGATTTATATACTAATTTGAAATATGTTGAATGTATATATCTAACAGAGAACCCCCCCCCGGCAATTTAATTGTTCGATCGAATAAATATGAATATTACGGTATGAACAAATAATCTTATTATTTAAATAAATGAAATGAATTAATTTTCTATTTATATAAATTTTCTTGAATATTTAACTCACAATTCTCTTTCATGAAGTGATTCTCCTTCATTATTTTTGTACTTAATGTTTTTTCTCTTTATCCCTTTCTTTTTTTGTGTGTAATATAAATTCAAAAACAAAGTTTCCAAATGTCTCGTTTTGAACTGATTTATTTAGCAGACAGCTTAAAATTACAGTTACATGAAGAACAACATTTTTAAGATATCATTAAATTGTATCTTTGTTGAGAAATTTTGTTGAATATCTTTATCTTAAAGTATGTTGGGAAACGTAAGAGTAGCAATTAAATCAAAAATATTGCCCAGATTATACATAAGAATAAGCATATTTCATTGTGTAATTTGGTGGAAAAAAAAAAGACTTAAGAAGATGTTGTGGGTTCATTTTATAGTTTTTACTACCGTAATTTAATTATGAAAACGCAAGAACACGATTCAAGTCACGTAAATGATATTCTGTGTAGCAAAGTAGCTTAACTAAATACATATACTTAATGAAAAGTGGTAAACAGGGGTAAACAAACAAAGTCAATGGGTAGAAAAGAAAAGGAGGAAAAAAATTCTTTTTGTCAAAATAACTGAAAATAAAAATTTACGCTGTAAAACTCTTTATAAAGAAGGTTGCTATATATAATTTTTATATAGTCCTGTCCTTGTCTTTTGAAATGCTTGGGAAAGCAATTTTTCTTCCTATCTCTCTCTATATATTTATCTGTTCTTATAGCCATCAATCTTTCCTATAATTTATTTTCCTTTAAGAGAAAGTATAATATTTCCGTTTTATTTTAGCTAAAAGATATATGAACATGACATTCATAATTCCAAATTATAGTAGTTTTCTGCTGCATAGTTTCTCTAAGGAATCTCTTTGCGTACATTAGTAAATTAATGGAAATTTGAATGATATATAAATGTCCTAGACAAATTATTCGCTTCATATAACGTATTTTTGTGACATCCAATTACTGAATATAATGTATAATATATAAAGGATTTTTTTAAAAAAAATCTTTGATCTATTTACTTACTATGCAAATGATATGAAGAAAATATATTAATATGATTCTTTAGCAACCCTCATTTGTAAAATGGTCACCATAAAAAATGAGCGCAAAGTCTGAATCTTTGTCATTTACAATTTTTGAATTCATTAAAAAGATTGGAGTAAAATCATTTAATAAAATGTAATATTTTAATTTAAATAGGCATAGGTGGCTCAGTTGTGAGACCAGAACATCGAGGTACCAAGTTCGAAACTCGCAACCATTGACGAACTGTCAAGTATGTCGGTCTGATGCACACTAAATCAGATGTCGTCGGCGAAGCGCTCCCCCGACAGTGTGGTGCGTAAGCTCGGAGAGGTGTTTCTAAATCTGTCGTCGTCATCGCCATCTGCTCAGGACCTTAAATTTTAATATCCGTGGCAAAATAACTTCGTGTTCCTTCCAAAAGGGGCGTTAATAGAATTAAATACATGTATATGTATAATTAGCCGACTTTCACCTTGATTATATAATATATATAATGTTTATATACTATTGCTATTTTTAATATTTATGAATTATATATTAAAGATAAAATGGGAAAAGCTTTAGATTCTTATTGTCTTTTTAGTGAAATGAAAAGTTTGTAAATTTTAACAAATTTCTTCTCATTAAGAAATCGCATTTCTTACAGAATTTTCAAATTCCTCAGTATTTACGATTCTATATTAAAATTAAACAGTTATTATGCAATTAATTTTCCTCATTCATTTTAATTTCAGATGAAAGTTAAAGGATGAAATTATATTGGTTAAATTATTTTAACATTATAAAATTCTTTATTTCATTTTTTTGCTCTACATTTCGTTTATTAAATATATTTAAAAATATGCAGAACCAGCCATACAAATATCATCAACTAATTATTTATTTAAATTATTTTTCTATCTGAAGAAAAAGTAAAATACAAATTATTTCAAAAAAAATCTATTATCTAAAAAATCTTGATCTAGAAATTAATAAAATTTAATCTATCCATGATATAAAAATCTAAAAAAATATAAAAATAAAAAATATCAATGTTTGATTTTTAAATTTTTTTGTGAAACTGAAATTATCTTGTAATGATGAATCAATGAAATTTTTTTTGGTTATAATTTCACCGTATATGATTATATTATACTAGTTAAATATTTATTAGTAGCAAATTCATGTTTATATTAATATTTAATTAATTTTTTATCTTCCAGAAGTCTTAATATTCTATGAAACATGAGGCGTAATTTAGCTAAAATAGAATTTATAGTATTTTTCTAAATTCTTTGGATTTATGCTTATCAGTAACAATAACAATTTTACAATAAAAATGCAGGTAAAATTCATCAATTTAGATTACTAATGGATTTACATTTATTGCTCAAAGTTGTGATACTACACAAAAAAATAAATGAATAGTATCAATGTTTTAGTTAGATGTTACATTCTTAGATGCTGGAAACGTGCCAAATTTTAAGTTGATAATTAAAGCTGGAAGCTAAATTATCTTATTTTATCTAAATTTCTGCAGCTATAGTTTAAACGTCTTTACAGTTAACTATTAATAAATAGTCATTTTAAGTCATTCCGAATGTTTCCTTTTTTTTTCTTCCAGAGTAAAAATATACCCTTTTTTTTACTATTCCTTGTATTTTGTCTAGAAATTATTATGACATACAGTATTTTTTGAGAAAAGTCATAATACATTGAGAAAAATAGAAACCGAAATCCGTTGCAAAAGAGATAACTAATAATTTATTTCAATGAATTATTAAATTCCTTTTTTTCAAATTTAAGAAAGCCATAAATATAAGTAAAAAGATGAATCCTAAAAACTATTTAAAAAATTAAATTCTTATTTCTTTCAGATATATCTTCATGGATATTTATACTTGTTGCTCAATACATACATGTATTGAGAAAAGACTAGAAGAAATGAGAAAATAAATAAAAGCTTTTTTTTTTAAATGCAATTCACCTTCGTTATAAAAAGCCGTCTGAGATATACAATTTTCAAGCATGTGATAAAACAAAGACAAAAGAATGTTCAATTTTGAAAGAACCAATAACAGGATTTATCACTACGATATGTGAATTTTATCGGAAAATTGCGAAGGAATGTCTAACTTTTTTATACGCTTCAATCAACCTACTGTTTTTCTAGTCAAATATTCCAGAAACATTTTCCAAAGAAACATTAAATAACAATTGTATATCGATTGAGATATTTCGTTTGAAGTTTAATTCAAAATTACTATCAATTATATTTAGTTGACAAATAAAATTAAATGTAATTTTTTATAGAAGAATTTGCATTAGTCATATGAAAAAATATCTCATTATTTACAAAAAAACATGTTATTATTATTTTAAGTTTCTGAAATTTATTATTATTAAGTTTATATATCATACTGATTAAAATTCACATTACAGATTACAATTTATTACCACTTATATATAAAAAATAATACACAATAAATGATTTAAGCAGTTATTATATGTATCTGTTGAATTTAGTTTGAATAAATAATTCATAGTTTTATTTCTTGGTCTTGAAATGATAAGAGTAGCACTTGTTTATTTCCGTTTATTGTTTTATAGGTATAAGTTGTGAAGAAATAAAATGAAAGCTGAAGCATTTTACTAGAAAGAATAATTACGCTATTGTAATGATGACCGTAATAATTATTACGATTAATGTGAATAATCAGTTATCATTAATACTAATTGGTCATCATTAATACTAACCAGTTTGGTTATTATTAATACTGACGGTTATTGTTTATAACAATCGATTATTCATAATGACAGAAGAATTATATATCTTACTGTTTCATTTTATCTTTTGCTTACTAAAACAAATTTAAAGTATTTTTATATAAAAGTTATATAAGTTCTTTTTACAGCGTCTAATTGTTTTTTCAAAAGAAAAGATTCAATCAATATTCAGCTTCTTAGTGTATACCAGAATCAAGTGTTTATCTTGTCGTGTAAGTCTGATACACTTTTATATTCTCATATATTTGCTTGCAATCAAAATTTAGACAGTATTGCGATTAGAAACATTACCATTTTAAGAGAAAGATCATAATAACTAGATTCAAACAATTGGCACACAACTTCAAAAGAAATACGTCAATTGTTGTAATATTCAGTTCTACTTCACTTGAGTAGCCAATATGATTAAAATTAAGTTATATGAAGGACAATCATATAAAGTGAGCTTATGGGTGGATATATTCATTTTAGATATTTTAAAAATATATAAATCAAACAAAATTCTTCTTTTTGCTTCTTAGGCATTTTTACATTCAAATTATTTTAGTTAATCAATGTTATTAAAATAGCATATTAGCGAAAAATTGCTACAGATTATGCTCCCAATATCTCCCACTATAGAATTAACCTAAATTTGAGAAATGTGAGTGCAAAAACTTTTCTTTGCTTATTTTTATCATACTGTTTGCTATCTAGTTGCATTTTTAAAACACGTATGATGCACTGCAATAATAGTTTTTTCCCCCTATTTTACGGAAGAATATTCTTGGAAGAATAAATTATACACAAAAATACTACTTTGCCTTTCAATATTATTTTTCATATAAAATTTTGTATCGTGTCATTAAAATTCTCGTATCGTGTATTTAATCTTGCTTTTATGTCTTTAATAAATATTATACTTATTAAAATCCACTCGTCCTTTCTATAGAAAATCTCACTTAAAAAATTCATAGCTTTCCCTGAAGAATATTTTAGCTACGTATCATTATCTGACAATATTTGTAATTAATCAACATTTTTGTTAGAAGTAACATTAATTCCTCGAGAAAACATACTTTTGAATCTTTTATTTTCAGGCAGATTATTTTTCAAAAAATTTATTTTTAGAGATAATTCTAATATGTATAATGCTGAAGATATTTTTCGTTAACTTTTGGCTAAACCAATTCAGGCTTCTAAAGAATACGGCTGAAACCAAATATTGTAAAAATAAGTGTACTTTTTTGATCAATTATTTTAAAATTTATAAAAAAATTACAAAAGATTACATGATGCGCACCATAATTCTTAAGTATATTGAATTATTGGATGATAATAATAAGAGATAATTTAAACACATTATACATGTATTTCCTATTTAATATTATGGGATATTATTTCAAGATAATATTTTCGATATCATTCGATCGTCTTTCCCAAAAAACATTATTTAAATATGATGAACAAATGACAATAAAAGTGAAACGTCTTTATTTCACAATTCTTCTCTAGACCTATAGACCGCTTGATTAGAACACCACAGGACTTTTGTAACTTTAATCACCGGAATCCTTACTGAGCGCCGAGAAATATCAAGGCAAACTTTCTGAAAGGAAACCATTATGGGTGACTCATTTACTTTTCTCACTTTAAACTTTTGTTCGACAACTGATACAGTTTTATTGTACTTTTGCAATTAGTTTTGGAAATGGATAGGAAGTCAATAACAAAGATAAGTATATCAACACAATAGTTTCTAAAATAAAATGAACTGATATCGATTTGAGCAATTGTAGTTTTATAACTTTTGCTAATAACTCCATGCTTCAATTTGAAAACTATCAAAATTATTAACAGAGAGAATTGTTTTATTGGTTACCAACAGAATTTTAAAAAATTTTCATTGTCTACTTCAAAACTATTGATAATTCGATAATTATTCTTGTTTAAAGATGATTGTGCTAGGGAAAAAAGAACAATAAGCAGCGGGAAGATACAGAACTACATGCATATATTAAAATGAATTTTAGTTTAACATTGAATATCATTCTTAAAATGGCTTAAATAGTTTTTATAATATTAATTATATTTTAAGTTTAGAAATATTAAATAATTTATTATAAAGAAGACTTAACACTTTAAAACTCTTGCTCATTAGATCTTGAGTATAAATTTTCATCTGCAAAAATATGATTTTATGATACAAAATATGTATGATAAATTCATAAAAATATATATAATTGGTTTGACGATATATTTATTGGTGTTGTATGGCATATAATATAAGGCAACGGAAGCAAAAAATAAAACCATTTAAAACTATGGAGTATAGCAAGTTTACCAGTTTTTATATAATTTTTCGTCAAAAAACAAATTTTATTTCCAGCTAATTCTGCCAAATTGGAAATCGGATAGTTTCTCATCTCCAGTCTTCAAATGCCTCCGAGGGGGCTCTAACAATACATATGAGAAGCTCCGGCATGGTAGTTAGATCTCTCCACCCTGTTTGGCACAGTAATGGTGGGGCCTTGAAATCTCTTACCAATGAAGGGACATACCTCTTATGAAAGGGATTGCACTGAGGCCAGAAATGACAACTAAGACTCAACCAAGCCGCCTATGGTGTCAAACTATTTCGATCATCTAATTTATCTGAATATCTACGCTCAAGTCGGAGTACTCATTTTGTGGTTACTATGTATTGAATGGCATGCAAGACATGTGATTTTATAATATATCCATCAAGAAATATATAGCTGGTTATTTTTACCATATTTTCTATTTTGCTTTTCGCTAAAAAAATATCAGATAACTAAAATTGATCTGTGATTTATAACAGTCTTTTAGTGAGGTTTTCCCCTTTAACTTCTAGTTTCGTTTGAATAAAAAACTGATTAGAGAATTTAATAAACTTCTTAATATAATCCTGAAACAGTTTGCACTCTCATCCGGTGACTCTATTGAATACTTGTTTTTCTGAACAAACCTCCTATCCTAAATTAGTTTTCTTAAAGAAAAAAACCTGCATTTGTACCAAATTCCCTAATTATTTACCCATAACAGTTTTGTTAAAATCCAATGCTAATTTACTTCCGTTTTTACAAACGTAGTTACTCCCTTCTATATAATCTATTATTGGCTAACAATGTACAAGTATTAAATTGTGACAAAATTTCTTTTGTTGATTACATTTTTTTTTTCATTCCTAACTGATTCCTTCATCTCTAGGCATGAAAATGTGAATGAAAGTAATCATTTCATCTATGTCTTATTTAGTGAATATCAATTACCTCTTTGTGGATTGTACAATTGTATTTGTGCTAATACGATGCCGTGAGAAATTAAATGTTTTCGTTTCTAAACTATTTTGCAGTTTTCACTCAGCCACAATTTATGTGAAGATAATAGGATATATCGTTGTTAGTCTATTGCAAATAAAAAAAAATACTGTTTGAGAATAGGGTGGACATCGAAATTAGTAGATAAATGTTAAAAATGTGAAATTTTCTTTGTAAAGATTCATATAAAAATATATTTATAAGGGACTAAAATATCCTTATTAAATTTGCTGATAAAAAAGGGAACAATTAATTGATTTAGAAACGAACTATCCCTATTTTAAGGATATATCCATTATCCATATTTTACCAAAATGATGCTTTTTTTTGATGAGCATGCATTTGAAATATTCCAAATTTCTTAATGTTTCAAATTAAGACTTAATTACATCAAATATACTATAAAAATGTTTATAAATGGAAATTTGTTTAAGAGAAAATTCTTAAGCAACCGACGGTTGACCATAGATTATAATTTATTAATAGAAAGAAAAATAGAAAATGAAACAGTTTGAAAAAAATGAATAAATTATGTTACATTATATTGGTAATGGCATTTCTAAAAATTCTTCTTTCATACCATGGAAAGAAATATTATAAATATGAAAAAATTAATCGATTATGTGTGCCTTTTAATAATTTTACTTAAATAAAATTTGATCATTCATTTATAAGAATTTTGCCATCAAAATAAAACTTTAAAAAAATGCAGAATCTACCAGGAAAAAAAAATTACTTTTGCTGAAATTCTTTGAAACATCTGAATTATTTCTGGGCCATTTAAGAAAATGAATTAAACAGAAAAAATGGACTTAATTTAATTTCTCAACCTGATAAAGTTATTTTTGGTTTTAATGATCTCCGAAGTAATTTTCTCAATCATTAGGAAGCACAATCATCGTTAAGTTTAAAAGAAGAACTCTTTATACTTAATAAAAACGCATGAAATTATATTTATTAGAGGAATTCTGCTCTAAGCAATACTTATATTCAGAGTTTTTGTCACATTAGTTCCTCACCTTAAACTTATTCATTTGACTTTCCTTAATAGCACGTAAGCATATTTTTTACTAGAAAATATGTTAGGAAACTAATAATTAAGAACAATTTTTTTACAATATGCGTAAACCAATCCATATAAAATAATTTAAGAGATTATTACTTCAAAATGTTTATTATAGAAACAAAAAAAAAATGGATGATCCGTTTAATGAAACATTTCCTAAATGGCATATCGAAAGGAAATTTTTCTTTTAAATGAAGTAATTTTAGAATGGATTACCGTTCTTATACATAATGAAAATGTGACGCTTATATTAATTGTAATTAATATAATAAGGGTAATATAATAATATAGGACATAATAATTTAATAATACGAGAAATATAATATAATAAGGGTAATATTAATGTTAATTGTAATTAATATAATAAGGTTTTCTTAAAAAATTTTTATTGGCAGGTCTGAGAAGTGCTTGAATATGAAAATAAAATAAAAATCTTTGGATTCATTTTCTACTTATCGATGTCACAGCTTTTTATTTTCACTATAATTAAGATAATACATTATTTAAAATTTAAACGCAAAACAAGAGTAATAGTTTTAAATAAAATGGTGTTAAGACCCAATTCCAATTAAAAATAATTTCTTGCTCTGAATAATTTATAATTTTATTTAATTGACCCAAAAGATTTGAAATATATTAATTCCAAATTTATTAATAATTTCCTCATGCCTTGATAAAATATAATTCATAACTTAAATATACTAAGCGCCCAGGAATGCCCTTCTGATTACTTTTCTACCCCAACCCGATCGTTTGAGTTCTATGCTAACAAACTACTTTTAGATCGGTGGAAATAAAAGATGCAGGATGGAAGGCCTGTTGAACAAAAAAATGAAGTCTGCTGTTCGGATTTGACAATGATAAATTGCTTTTCAAAGCAGGTTGAGTTCATGTTAACAAAATGAATAATGCTTTGAATTTGTACTTGATGTATTCTAAAAGGCTTTTTAAGTATTACATTTTTTAAAAATTTATTGGATTCTTTTCTTATTTAAATGTGGGAAGTATTAAAAGTTAAGAATGTTGTACAAAAAATTAAATTTCTGAGAAATAGAACCTTTAATACAAGCAGGTTTAACTTGTTAACTTTTACTACATAGAAAAAACACACTTAGAAGAACTAAAATATTTCATGCATGCATGCATAATTTTTTGGCTTTTGGGGCTTGACTGAAATAATCAAGATTTAAACAAAATATTGGCAAAAATTTGTATTTTTATGTTTGTAATTAAAAAATTAATTCAAATTAAATGAATTCTAAATTCGAAATACTTCATAATTTAAAATCTGAAAAAAAGTATTTCATGATATCATAATAATGAGTTTTATACAAAGACTAAACGATAATAAATAAGAAAAATAAAATATTATTTTACAAATAAAATTGTACTTTTAAATATTGATTTTACTATGATTTCTCTCAAAATGGCTTGGGAAATAATTAAAATATAAAACATTAAACTTAACTTTAATTTTAAGTGGTAAGGATACATATTAATGAAGCATATTTTAGTGATATCACTTCATTTCAAAAACATCTAGTTCATGATTAATGTTTTTGGACCAGCTTTTGAGGTACAGTTGATGTTAAAAAATTTCTGGATTTGAAAAGCAAGGAATTGCAGAAATTGGTTAAAATTTTAATGCTTTGACTAATATAAAAAAAAATCGGTTGAGGGAAAGGATAAATAATTTTATTAATTTTTACTTTGAAAAAAATCCTAAACGATTTTTGCTTAAAATATTTTACTTTAACATTTCAAAATATATACCTAAAAGTATTGTTGAAAATCCTATCAATCCAACACAAGAGATTTCCTATAAACTGAGTAGCATTTGTTTCTTTATTTTATACTTATTTTTTACGTTAATAAAAATTAAGTATCAAAAAAGGCTTTAGTTGAAATTCAGTTACATTTGAAAACTTTATTCTGGAAGCAACGATTCTGTATTATAATTTAAGTAATTATCATTCATATATAGTAATTTAAATGCATCCTGTATACCCCAAACTTATAACATATTTTTCAGTTATTTTCTCGTATGTTGATTGTAGGCAAGCGCAATTGTGTTTTATTTAATTACAAAAATTTTAAATTTGAATTTTGGCCGTGCATACCTCAAAAAGACCTATCTTGCAATTACTGTTATTAATTTTGACGTCTAAAAAAATATCTCATATATTCTCATAGATAAACGTAATTTTCTTCTTTTGAAAATAGTTTTTTTTTTCTCTTTCTCGCTTGCATTATTAATACAGTAAATACGGAGAAATGAATCCCCAAAGCATCGTCGTAGTTAGTGTTAAAATATGTTCCTGTTGTGTCTCATAGTTATTTCTAAACCTTCAAAGAGAAAATGCTTCTACAGTCTTAAGAATAAATTTTGTCATCAAGAAAGTGTGTTTTATAATTACATGAAAAATATTCAATCTCAGACATTTTCTTATTGATTCACACAGAAATTGAGGCAAAATCAGCCTGATTTTGCCTCAATAGAAGTAGGAGTTTTGCATCTTAAAGGACCCTATTTTCTAATAATATCTCCTTTATGTTCTCTATTTAAGTGCTCTCCATTTACATCCCAAAATAAAATAACACTTTTTGAAGTATCATCAATTAGTCGTTCTGTTGTAGCTTTTCTTTTCGCATTTGAAGAGGGACAAATACATTTCAAAGAATAATTGGTTTACAAATTTCTATACAATTGTACTTAGTTTTCTGCTGTCTTCAGGAGCCAGAGTCATATACATGCAGGGCAAGTTTTTGTATCAGAAATTAAAGTATTCTTTTAAAAACCAATGGCAAAGGAAATTTTTCTTCTTCAAATTTTATAAATATTTCTGCAAAAGATCCTACGCGAATAAACTGTCATATATTCTATCTGGTATATCCAGAACTACTGAATTCATAAAATTCCTTTCAACTAACTCAGTTTTAAAGTGAATATAACATTTATGTCTTTCTGATGGACAAATATTTTCAATTTTGGTTCTAATGCCATTTTGGAACACAGGGATCTGTACATTAAATGTTTAAAAACATACGTAAAACGAAATCTCATCGAATCTGAAACACAATTTAAAAACAAAAGAATTCAACTAGATAGAAACTTTAAACTTTTACTCAAAACAGTAAAGAAAAAAAAAGTAAACAGAAATATGTTATAATAAATGTGTATGCTTCTCAGATACTAATGATTATAATATGTCTTAAAATATAAAAACTTTCCATTTGTACTATTCACCAACCAAGCATTACAGAGTTGGACATTTATATTGCATATATATGCATTTATAAAATATGGAAATAAAACGTGCTTTGAACTAAGCATTCTGTACATTTCATAAAATTATAAAATTCCCTAGGAAAATCTTCACGTTTTAACATACATTGAGGAAGAAACAAAAACATATTTAATTATTTTATGTGGAATACTTGTTGACATTGATTTTAACATCCCTTCGTTTGTGTTTCATATGCCTTTATTTAATTTTTCTTATATGTTTGTACAGATGGGACTTAAAACAGTTCTCCGCTGTCTTTTTTTGTCTTACTTATTTGTACTTTTCTTTATTTTTAATGAAAAAACCCTTATTCGAAATTTCCAGATCATTATTAAGAGTTAAACAATAAATGTCAATGTTCTATGTGGCGCCACCCAATAATAATTATGGAAAACAATGGATTTCAAAATTCCATTATGACAATGATTAGAAATAATATAATCAGAATTAAAAAGGCAATATTAATGAAAATCTGCTAATTTTCTATATAATAAAAAAATCATATTTATAACAGTTATTTCTATTAATTGTTTTAAATTTTAGTAGTTACATACATAAGATTACATAAGATAAAAAACATGAACAATGAATAATACTTTATTCATTAGAATTACAAAAAATATTAATAAATGAGCATCTAAATCATTCTAGAATAGAATAAAATATAAAAATTCTTTCATAATTTATATTCAATTCAATTTCATTTCCGATTTTTTATTTAATATGCATGCTTTTTTTTTAAAATCAAACAAAATGTAACATATTAGGATGTACAATATATTCATCAAAGTTTTCATTCGTAAGTTTTCTCAATATGAAAGTGAACAAATGATGGTAATTATGAAGAATCTTCTCTTATTTTAAATTTCAGCTATTGTTCCAAGAATAATTACATTTAGTTTTACAGTAAAGACCAAAAAATTAGAAATAATTTGATTAATCTTTAACGAGTAATTATAACTGTTCATTAATGCAAATACATTAATAATTCAACTGAAACTTATATTGGGATAAAAAAGTCAAATTTCTAAATAAGATTTAAAATTAAATTGCTTTAATAGTTACGAATTATTTCTATTGCTTTAATCTGCAGTTATCTCTCCAAAGAATCCAATTTTTATTTTGAAGGGAATAGGAAACCATGAATTAGGAGTCATAATATTTCTTACCAGAAACTTGTGTTGATATCAAGGGGAATTATTGTATTTCGATAATTATTTCCAGAAAATTGGAACAGTGTAAACGGACGGATTTGTAAACCAATAATAAACGAATGACTACAATAATTACGAAGAATCTTCAAATATTTCTCCCGTAATCTTTTGTATATTTCACGATCGAAAGCAAGTCAGTAATGAGCAATTATTTTATTTCTCAGCTTTCTAGATCTGTTGCACTTAAGTAATTAATTTTGAAAAGTGAAGGGTGAAGAAAAAAAAGCCAATTTTCTAAATGAGTTCTCAAAGAAAATTTGGGCAACAAAAGATTCTTCGTAATGGCCGCAATTTACGAAGAATCTCCCATTGCTTTAGTCCTCAAATATTTCTCCAATAATGTAATTCTTATTTCGAAAGCAAGTTTGTAATCAATAGCAATCTGATTTCTTATTTGAAACTTGTTTTGGCATTCAGAAGCTTTGTCATATTTTTGTAATTAGTTTTGAAAATCGAAAGACAAAATATTGAAAAGTTGTGCATGCAACATCTTATATTACAGATAAAACTGATTGCTGTTCTTATGCGAATTCATTTTGGAAAGGGTTGCTCCAGCCTACTTTTTAAGAAAAATTATATATAAATCAGAAATTTGTAAAAAAAAGCACTTCACCCCTAAATTTTTCCTCGGGGGGGGCGCACCTCGAAATGCGGATGAGAAGCTTCCGGCATGGTGGTTGGTTTTTGCCACCTCTGATAATACACGAAAAGGAAAGAGTCTGGCTCCTCCCAACAATGACGGGAGGTACTTCCTTAGGGAAGGGGTTGTACCACGACCGGAGATGGCCCTTAAGACTCAATCATTGTTCCCGACAATGTTGCTGTTGCCGCCGTCCAGTCCTTCAGTATTATTTATTCTCGAGCCTTCTGGCGGGTCGGAGAGTCAGTGATATGACTTACCTGTAAATCCTTAATAAAAGACATTGTTGTTTACTATAAAATGAATTTTGGGGAAATTCGGTGGGATACTTTATGACATTCTAATCAACGAACTTTTCTGCGAAGTGTAAGTAATTTTTCCATGTCTATTCAAAAATTTATTGAGGCTCTTACTTTATAAATTCAGTCCAACGCACTTATTTTTAATCATAAAATAAACGATTTTTTGGACACATATCATACCTCACCCTTAAATATTTTCTGTCTAATTCAGTGATTTTTCTTAGCTTAAGACACCAGCATGTTATTGAAATGATATATCGGTATTTTTATATTAGAATGTAGGTCTGTTCTAGAACTTTTTTTTTTTTGTATTTTCTGATATCCTCCATTTATGGACATGAATGTAAGCAATGCCATATAATTTGGAAAAGATCAGCATGTTATCATTTCAGTGCATATCATTTTTTACTATAAATAATGTTTTAAATTTTAATATTGTGAATTAATTTATAACAATTAAGGATTGTATTGTTTAAGAGCGAAATTGAAAAAGAACGAATCGAATTTTAATAATGTAATTTAAATAATGGAAAACAATATTTTTCGATTTGGGTGCATAATTTACTAGAGTAGAATTTTATTTAGGAATGTTATAATACGCCTTCGAGATCCTAGGAACTGCTTCCGATAAAAAATAATAATAAAACTTTATTAAGTTAAGTTTTTAAACTTAATATTTCATAAAAGAAAAAAAACCGCTTTTGTAGTTAGACAGTTTTGGTTAAGTTTAGTCATAACTGTCTAAAGCTTAACTGTACTCGTTAATCAAGTTTAGTCATAACAGTCTAACGCTTAACTGTACTTGTTAGTCAAGTTTAGTGATAACAGTCTAACGCTTAACTGTAACCATTAGTCAAGGTTAGTCTTTACTGTCTAACGCTTAACATAACTGCCTAACACTTTTGTCGCTAGAAATTTTTAGTTATTTAGTTCTTTCAGGTGCCATACTGAAAGAAAATGAGTCAATGTTCTTTCTTATAAACCTACGTCCTTTGTGTCTATTTTAAATGCTGATATATATCAAATTTATTACTTCTTATTTAGCAAATAAAGCAATTGCTAAGACTCCATGAGAAAAAAAATCATATATATATATATATATATATATATATATATATATATATATATATATATATATATATATATATATATATATATTTAAATACAGACCGTAACAAAATATTCACCAAAACGAAAAAGTTCGGAATTTACTATTTTTGGATAAAGAGCATTATTTTATCAATATTGGAGAAGGACTTAAGAGAAAAAGAATTTTTCAATTCTTGAAAACCCTCCCAAATCTCTTCGCTTTTCACAGAAAAAGAAAAAAAAAACACCAAGTACCAAACCTTCAATATATTTTTCTTCCAAACTTATCTTACTCTGTGTGCGGAAAACTGTTTCATTTACCTTGGACGTATTTGCTTGTTTCCTGTGAAAAGCTGAGCAGGAAACCAATTTCTCACCTTCTGAATGGGCGTTTTTGTGCTCGACGACAATTCACATTTAAGGCTTACTGTGTCTGCTGAAGAATTGAAAAGGGTTTGGTTTTCGTTTCACACGCTGGGCTGAACTGAACTTTCAAGTGAATACTGGGAACACGTTTTTCTTTTCATAATTCTCTTTAAAATATGAAATTCTTAGACTGTATCCAAAATATACTAAGATAATTTTTATACTCAGAATCCTTTCGAACATCAATTTTAAACAGGAAAACAAAATTAACGGCGTTAAAAAATAATTTCCTTTATGAAGTGTTTATTTTGTGTTTCTTAATCCATCGAATCTCAAAAAATTTGATTTTGTACCTAACCAATGCAATCTTTATTTGTTATAAAGTAATAAGACACAAAAAGTTCAATTTATTATGTAGAAAACAGTTTATTATGTAGAACTTTTGTTAACCATTCTTTAAGAATTAGATATTTTTCTGTTAAGGAATATTGAATGTTTTAATGCATTTAAATAACGTGATGAAAACAGAAAATAAAATAAACATCAATAACTAATGTCATATCACATCAGTAAATGATATTAAATAGTAAAGATAACATGGTTTGGTAGTTAATTTTTTTTATTATGGTTGGAATATATCTGCCATTTCTATATATCTTCATAATCGGGAAACTGAATCAAAATTTATAATTTATAAATATTAACGTATAATTTACAAATTATACGTTACGGAAAATAGAACACTCCGCCCTACAAATAATATAAGTATTTCGCTAATGAATTCTATATATTTAAATATCTCTTGTAATAGTCTACGAATTGCACACATATTCTATATTATTATTAATTAATAATAATTTATGTGTGCATATGTATGCTGTATGCCAATGGGCACATTTCATATGAAATAATTTGACCTAGTATTACAGAATTTGGCGCATATATATTTTAAAGTTTCAAAGTCAACTGATCTTTTCAGTATGTAGATTTTAATAAAAAAGAATAACCATATAATGTATTGGAAAGGTGAATTAAATTTAAACTACAGCACATCACATTAGTTAGAACCTACTAGTTTAACATTCCGAGACAGACGAATAATTTTTTAGAAATATTCTTAAAGCTGAAGAATTCTCCGAAGTCATATTTTAAGGTGCCATTGCAACAAAAGAGGGAGGATGTTCGTATTAATTACTAACCACCTTGGTGGACCAGTTGGTTCACTGGAATTAATAGGTACTGAAAATTTTAACTGATTCCCGCAAAATAATTTTAAACTTCGCATTTCGGTAGACATATAATTATATATTATTTCGAAAACTTTACATGGTTATGTCCACTGTGCTTTGTATTTTCCAAATTTCAGTCTGTATCTTTATATATCGTATTATATCTCAGGAAAAGGCAGTAGCATTTTGAACAGGAAGTATTTTAAAACTTCCCGGCCATTCTCTCATTTTGAATTTAAATCTTAATTTTAAGTGCAACAATACATAAAAAAAACTGTTAAAAGCATGTATTATACTTTAACATACTCAACATGTAAAAATATGCTGAGACTACATATCTTTATGAAAGCAACGGAAAAAAAGCAGGTTTATATATTAGTAGCAGTAATGCAAACGATTTAAGTTTCACATTCGCAATAACATTTTTTGTTTGTTTGTTTATAAAATGTGTTTAAAATATTTTAAAAAATTAATTAAAATAGTAAGAAAATAGGTATAAAAATAATAAAATATTAAAAATAAAAAAATAAAAATTAAATCGTGAAATTTGAGCTTGATGGTTGAATTTTAGAGAGTCTTCCTTGTATCAAATTTCTAGACTTCAATCAAAGATTTTACAAAAATTCACAGAAAGTTCTTCTGTTTGATACCATTTACCCAATAATAACAAGAAGTAAGAACTACATGGATAATATTCGGTACAGAAGTTTAGTATTTAAAATGTTCATTCGTATCAAATTCACAAGCAAATACGTCAGCACATTGATTTACTGTAAGTCTGTACTTTTATTTATATGTAAAAGCGATCTTTCAAAAACTTAACAAAGGTAAATGAAATTCGGTTAAGAAATTTAGAATCTAAAGAGAAAATATTTTATCGAATTTTGAACGAAGTCTCTCAAATAGTTGACCGTCTGTCGGTCTGTATATTCATTCCCCTGTGTATCAATATAGTAAATTAAGAACACTGTAATTTTGATAAAAGTAATTTCATACATTCTTGTTACTAAAATTTTAGCTGCCGTTTCAAATTAGAATTTCATGCGATCTAAAAATGGAATCTGAACTGCGTACTCACTTTTCTTGCCCATTCTATGAAACACAGAACACTTATGTGCCGGATTTCAAAATTAAACAACAGCATTCGAATCTTAATAATATTGCCCAAAAAGCGTAATTTTATGAGACGAGAATATACCTTTATTTAAGAAATATGAGAGAATGTTTCTAGTCTTACTCATAATCTAAGTATATATTATGCACACAATACTATCATATTTTCCTCGCAGATAGAGAATTCCGGTAAATGTTGAAAGAAGCGAAACCTCATGCGTATTCAATTCTAAGCATTGTGTTCTTTTTTGGAAAGGCATTTTGTTGAATTCACATTTATGAAAGAGATTGCCTATGCAAGAATTCAGATAAAAGTGAAAGAAAGAAAAGAAAACCTCATTCCGAAGCTAGAAAATCGTCATCCAGAAAGATGAATCAAGTTTATTTCCAAAGAAGAAAGAAATTGTGCAAAAGCTGTCAGTGAATTCTTGATCCCCACCTTTTACACAGGTAGGCTATCAATTTCTTCAAGATAAAGAAAAATAAGCTAAGAAAGAAGTCGGATCCCTTAGGTGAAATATTTAAAAGATGGAGTAGTCTTGGGAAGCAATCTTTCATTGTTTGTTGCAGTTTGTTTTCTTCATGGAAAGTGTTTGCTCTTGTTTTCGTGTAGAGGATGCAGTCGTCTTCTTAAAGAAAGCATTGGCCAAAGCAATATATATATAAGAAGATATAGAATTTTTAATTTATAAGATCTATTTTATCAAATTAATCCTAGTGATACCTAATCCTAGAAATATATAAAGTAAAATAAATAATATTTTAGAAAGTGAAAAAGCTCGATATTTTAAAAACATATTATATTTAGTAACATGAACGATATATAATTTTATATCTGCTGTTAGTCGCGTTTGGTAGCCAATTGTTATTCCGAAATTAATAATTGCTTGAGCTTCGAATTAATTATTTTATGCAACTAAAAGGAGTTTTCAGCAAAATATTTTTAATCTTCTAATTTTTATAAATATGTAATTCATACTATTTTAGATGTTTAACGCCGACCTGTTCATTTTCTTATGCATTTGCAATATTTTCTGCTACCTCCTCTAAAATATGTTCTTTAATGTGAAGCGAAAGTGATTAAAATTATTGAGAATTAGTGAAATTATTGAGCATTGAAGTCTTATGTGTTCTACGAATTATTTTTCATAGTTTATACAATATCTCAAAGTATTATTCAATGAAAATTTATTTCTGAATTCAATAATCACGAACACAAGAGCAATTCATAAATCAGTTTTATGTACTTTCAAAAAGATTTAAATGGTGTAAATAATAATAGTTATTTTTATTCCAACTTTTTAACAATGTAACCTAATCTAAAACCTAAAATAATGTGAAATTTGGCATTTTTCTCTTTGTTAATAATATTTTTATATATAATATTTTAAACATTATTCTTAAGTAAAAATATATTTTGTTTCGCTGAAATATGCTTTGTCGATAATTATTTATATTAAAGATACAAAATTAATTTCCCTTTTTTGCAGCTTCCTTAATTCTTATATAAATAACGATAATAATTCCGATGCGGAAAGAAAATGAAAAATATCTGCAACCTGACCCTTATCAATAATTTTTATTCTAGGATCCTTATTTTATCGGTTTTATATTTTCATTCATGGAAATTAAACATTAGTTCGGATTTCTTTTGCATTCTTTTATTCTTATTGAAGAATGTGCTTAAAATATCTTTTTAGAAACTGATAAAAAATGAAAACAATTTATAATCAGTGAAAGGATATATATATTTTTTAAATTTTAGGATGCAAAAATTATTTTTTTCCTGTAATATTTTAGGAATTTATTACAGAAAAATCTTTATTTGATTATATATTATTATTTTGCACGTATTACATATTGCATGTAAAACAATTAAAATATTTAAATGTAAATCAAATATAGTTTACTAAATTAAAGTCCTTTCCAATTTTCAAATACTTTAAAAAACTTATTATTTCTTTACTTTTATAAAACTCAATTTATATTTATATTAATTGAACTTAAATGCAAAAGTCCTAAAAGTTTAGAAATGCAGTTATTTCTAAGATAGGAATAAACATTAATTTAAACACAACAGAGACGCTAAGGAAGTAATTTTGAAAATGACAACGATTTTATACTGAAGATAAATTATGTATTTGTGTTTCATTTTTTTAAGATGTTTTAAAATTATTTTTATATGACAATTTTAATATTCACCACAATTTTTTTTATAGAATACATTTACATATTTTATAGAATTTAGGAACTACTGCTAATTTCGAAAAAAAAACATAACTAATTCATAAGCAAATAATTTCATTAAAAAATTCAAAATAATTTAGTAGAAATGCATATTTTTTTCATAAATTGAAAAATTATAAAATAAATCACTAAAATATTAGCACGCCTTTAATTGTACTTTTAAGTGTTATTTCTTGGGTCTGCTTAATAATTCATTACAAAAAAAAATCCTTTTTCATTTAGTAGCTCTAGCAACGTTAGAATTATCTTAGTTTTGACATTATTTGAATGAAGACATTTTTAATAAAACTGGACGTAAATTATTTTTTTTACAAATAGTTTTTGATATAATAATTTTTTTTGAAATATGAAAGACCCTGTGACGTATACTCCGAAATAAAAAAATTATTAAATAAAATAGTTAAGACATTCATTTTTAATAGTGCATTAAATTTTAATAATTAATTTCGTTAAATTTTTCCCGCCATTATTTTGCAAAACGACAACAGCCTACCAATAGTTCCATAAATTCAGAGCAATGTGTTTCTAGTTAGATTCCAATAGAATCAAATTGTGGACACACAGAGAGTTGTGCTGAAAGGCGGACAGCTCATTTTCAAACACAAACCCAGTCAATAGTACAGCAAATCCGAACTATCCTATTGATTCTCTTAACAATAAAATTAAGATGATTTAAAGCAAATATTTTGCTCGAGCAGGCCATATCTGTAAAATTATTTCTGTAGTATCCAAGTCCAAGAAGATCAGATAAACAAACCCCGACTAAGCCAAAGACTAAACGGGGATACTAGAGGTCGTCTCCGCAAAGCAATCATACCGTAAAGGAACCAAACGATACATCAGTTTCCGATTTGCTACCGAAAATCGGAAACTGATGTACATTCCAAAGACCTTTAGGAGAATTCGCCAAATATCTCAAGAAGAGCAACCACTACCAAAACAGATCAATGTAAAATCTAGATTAAAGATTAAAGACGCTTCCTTAATAGTTGCCATTAAACAATGAGTCTTTAGCGTTGGTAAGAAAATTGGCTCTACACTTCAACCATAAGAAACATCCTTTAAATATACCTAATGATTTCCTTAATCAAGTAACGTGGATTAAACAGAATATCGTTTTTACAACCGATCGTGATTATTATTGCCCATAACGCATTAAAGATTCTGACGAGTGTGCATGCGGGGAAGTGGATGAATCATGCCATATGTTTTGTATTCTTTACCGTCTTTCGCCTCAGGAAATCCAAACAGAGCTACGAATCAGTTAGGTGAAGCAACACTATGACAAAAACAAATATTTAGTAGTAAAACAAGAAATTTTATACACTTTTTTCAGGGTAACTAAGAACTTATATCCCCATGTACTAACTCAATAAGTTTTCATTGCTCAACCAAATTTATCTTCCTGCATTAGTTTCATTGGTATTCTCAGCGAAAATACATCCTCACGAAAACTTTTAACCACATTCAAAGAAATTTTTTCTGCACCAAACATTTCCCATATATTAAAGCTTGTATTGCAACGTAGCCCTTTTCATATAAAATATTTTTTTTTATTGTTTTGTATTTGATTTTTCATAAATCTTTAATATAGATATTGTGTTTAACTTTCATTTACAATCACTCAACAAGGAACTGATTTCAATAGTCTATGGTGTTCAATTAGCTTACACTTCTTTTTAATCTGTACTGTGAAGTCTAGTTGTTCGAATTCAACATCAAGGACAGTTATGAATGTAAATAAAGTAATGTTTTTCAGAATGCTTTAACGCAAACCCAAATCCATTTCTTTTTATCAATTTTCTTTATATTTTGTATTTCTAAGTCATATCGCTATTTTGACTTCAGAATCGGAGACAATTTTCAAACCTTTAAAAATGTAACGAAGTTTTATATGCCTATGAAGACGGAAAAAAAATTCATTTCAGATTTTATAAATCAAATTAACTTTCAACTGCTTAGAGTTTTTCATTTATTTGTAGATTCAACACGCATTAAAAATTTTCAAGCACAAGAAAACAATAAAAATTCATATGAAATTAAATGTAGCTATCTATATATTAAAAATTAACAAGTATTTCAGGTTCTACGAAAAGGGAATTTCTTCCATTTCATAAAAAAATATTGAAATAGGAATCCGTTTTAGAGAAACATAAATAAAGGCGACTTAGTTTTACTTACATTTACGTATTAGACTAATCCTTTACTTTTAGAATGCAATAGAACAATAAATATAAGAAATTTTACGTGAAAGGTTTCCAATTTAAACTATGTATTCTTTATCAATTAATATATAAAATAATACATTATTATTAATTTAATCTCTTTTGCAATACTAAATAGCGAGGCATTGAATTTACTGCCAAATTGTGAGGAATTGTATTTATTTTTACAATGTATTGTTGAGGCTGTATTTGAATAATTTATTGTTTATGCAAAAGAAGAAAACTTCGTGAACTCGCATTTTTTTTTTGTACATTTAGAATAATTTTTTCGAATTTCTTAAAATTTAACCTTTTTGAGTCAATTACCGAAATTAGATAAAATTAAATTAAATACTTTGATGATAAACTAAATTAGATACTTTGTGCAACAGCCAGTCAAAGTTATAGTTAAACATAGTTTTCATTTAAGCTTAAAAATTAGAGTAATTTTCAGTATATTAAGGCTACAATTGAAAAAAAAATTGTTTCACTTGTTTTTAAAAATGCCCTTGAGGAAATGTTTTATTGGTTTTCTAAACTTTTAAATTAAATGCTTCAAAATAAATTGCTAGATACTGTTCAATTGGAGCCATAAATATAATCTGTTTTGGACATTCACAAAGTCATATTTTATAGTAAATTTATAGCAATTGTAGAATATGAGATTATATAATTTTACCTATTCTATTAGCATTGTTTTAATATAAAAATGTTCGAAACCAAATTTATAAGCAATGCTTAAAGCTGAATTACAATCATACTGTATGGATATAATAGATCAAACTTGTTCATCAGGCGTAACCAAATGAAACTTTTGAAGTGAGAAGTAAAACGGTTATGAATATTTTTATATTATAAATTTATTTATTTCAGTATCATTCACTCAGAATGATTTATGGCAAAAGTAAAAAAATCTTAGCTCATTTTCGTTGCTCACTTTACTGTTTTATAAAATCGTGTTGCATGATTCTTCTTTCTAAATTACCCTCTTCTTTTATGTAATTCTATCCTTGTCAACACCAATCAATCTATTCTTGTCAACAAACAATATTCTTACTTGGCTGGGAAATTTAACATTATTTATTCGTAGCAAAAAGATCCATTAGTACAGCTGAAAAACTGAAAATTACAGCAATTTTCAGCTAAACAACCTTTAGACGGATGCTCTTACTGTTTCTTTTCTTAAGTATTGCAGTGTTAGGTCCTCTACATGCAGAGTAATGTTAGTTTTCTTTAAGAACATTTATAGCAACAATTTTCTACTTTTTGTTTTTACCTTAGTAAATGAATTTAGGCTTTCGTATAAATATTTTTCTAAGAAATTTGTGTATTTCAGATGCTTTTAAATTGCTCTATATTGAAACAAAATTCTGAATCGAGAAAAAAAATTCTACTTATTTATAGCCAGTCTCAATTATACAAAGAAGAAACACTAAGATTAAATCCATCTGAAACTCTAGTTTTATTATTATAATCGCATGCATAATACGAGTTTTATTGATATAAATTTATAAATATGAAGAATTATTTTTTATTATTATTTTACATTTCAAACTCAGATATTTCAGCGCTTTGCGTTTAATGATTTAATATTTCAATTCTTATTCTACAAAATGATTCAAAATATTGTACTGTATTGTATTGTAATGTACTGTAACCAGTTTTAAAATTGCTACTGTAATTTTTATTATGTTTTATCAAAAAATCAGGATTCTCACTACAAATATAATTTAACCCTTGACAAGCGCGTTGAAAAGTAAATATTCTAACTAAAACAGTACTAGTTCTCTGAGATAGAGAAGTAATAATAGATCCGTTTTTATTTAGACTACAGGGGCAAATATTCCTCATATTATGAATTCATCTAAAATTCATAGTTTAAAAGGGTTTGGCTGCAAGTCAAGGCTATCAGGAGTCAAATATCTCCAATATGATTTTAGAAACTGCATTTTTTTCTCAGATTTTGTCATTATTATTTGATGTCGGTGCCTAATTCCTAATTAAATTTCATTCAGAAATAGCTTTCAGAAAATCTGGCAATCAACTGCAAACCTAACAAACCAAACAAATTTTATTATCCAAAAATAATAAGGCGCGAAGCAATACGTCCAGATTACACCCGTATTTCAGCAACAAATTTCCCTTATTTTTTTTTTCATGATGCCTAATGTAATTTTTCAATAATTCCAATGATCGAAATTTGGTTCATTGAAATCTCAGAAAATCTTTTCTGTAGGAGGCCGAGCAATAAATTAATCAAGATAATGGTGAGGAACAGGAGGGTTAAAGATTTAAAATATCCTTTTAAGGGAAAAAAAAAGAATGAAAGGACAGCCCAAAGGAAGGATTACTGTACAGGAACAATACAAATAATTTATTGTTTGCATGAATTTTTATGATGTTGTAAAGATAAAATTATGATCTCAAAATCAATGTTAATTTAAGTAAAATGAATGCAGTAAAACATTGCTATATAAATAGAGTATAAATTTTATTCTTAAAAATTTAAAATTAATGTACATTTATTCACGCAACGCTATATTACTATAATGAACATCATAGCACGTGTTATTTCATTTCGATTTAATTGTATGTTGTGACATAATGCAAAAAGCAGCAAATGCTGGACACCATTGGATGCAAGAATTAAACTATTTGAAATTAATTATAATTTTATTTTATTTTAATTCAATTATAATTTTTGACAAATTAGTTGCAGTTTACAATATTTTTTCATCTATATGTCAATCAAGTTAAATGCAATAATAATGTAGAGAAGAATATATTTTTCTACTCAAATGGAAAAAAATATTCTTGCACAAATTGTATTAAGAGCGTTTGGATAAGGCGTCAGTAAATACACTTTTCTAAGGAATATAATAACTATAATTCATTTATTCACTTTTACTATATTCAGAAGCCTATTTACTGAATCAGGGGGAAAAAATGGAAGTTATATTTTTTTTTTCTCATTAAAAATTTTTTTTAAATTCACTTTGTACAAAAAAAAAATCTGAGTAATAACATGCTATCCTTATAAATCTTTTAGTTGAATTAGAAATTTGATTTTTACTTGTTTAAACGAGTTAAACTACTTAAAGGAAAAAAAAGTGTTGAGTTTTTGCTTAGTAATTCGTTTAAATCTATTTTTGCACGTAATTGCATATTGAGGCAGAAAACAAAAGGTTATTTTTTCACTTTAAATTCGACTTATCGAAAACTACTTTTGTTACGGGGAGAAATTCTGTGTGAAGTTAAAAGGATACAAAAATATTTGGTCGCTTGAGAAATATATCACTTTTATTCTACAGATTTACATTTTACACCTTATAAAACGTTATTTTGTGTATATAAGTACAGCTATGCCAACAAAAACATATGGTTGTCTTTCAATTCGCTTTTTAAATATTCCATAGAAATATATTTTCTATTTATGGTAATTATTATATGAATTTAATTTGCAAACTATTACCCTTTTAAAATTATTATCAAAATTTCTGAATATTTTTAAGATTGTTAGAAAATAACTGAAGATTAGAAAAATATTTTTACCGGCACTTACTCATACTGACACATTTAAAGAAAAATATTAATATTAGAAAAAAATATCCTTTATTAAATTTTGTTTTACAAAAGAATAAAAAAAATAATGAGCATTTACCGACAAAAAAGAAAAAATTTATTTCAAAGGTCACATATCTTTACGTAATAATTAAGATATTTTATTTTGTTATTCATTATTGTTTTGAATATCCAAAATCATAAAATAGAGAAAAAATGTTTTCTGTATAAATACTGCAATTCTCTCCTTTTTGTTTTAATACTATATAGCATGCATTTTAGTTAGCTTCCGAAGTATTAATAATATGGAATAGCAAATACAGCTAAACTAAGTTGAGCCAATATTTTCTTTTCTTTGAGCTCTTATGCTTATTGAAAGTGCGGTAACATAAGAAAAGACAAAAAATTATATTAATAATCATAGCCATGAAGCCTTTGATACTGATTCAACATAACAGTAAAAAGAACTATCATAACTATTTTTTTTGTTTATATCAGATTTAATGATAAATTATCTAATCATTCATAGTATCAGACAACCATCATCATGTGGTTTGTGCTCTTTCGTTTCAAATAAATATATACAACATTAATTTTATATCAAATATTTAATTTTATATTTTCTTATTATTCAAATTATAAATATTTTCTTCAATTTAATGTCATTAGCAGTTCACACTATATTATATATATATATATATATATATATATATATATATATATATATATATATATATATATATAGAGAGAGAGAGAGAGAGAGAAAGTTGCAGACAATATAAAAAAATTTGCAAATATACGGAACGGAAAAATATACGGAAATTATTTCCAATATATTGTAATCAACAAATTATGTAATATGCACAGACCTGGTAAATCTTCTAAATATATTTAATCTAGTAGCAAGCATTGTCTGTGTTTATACGACATAAATCAATTTTAGTTCTAGTAAATAATATTTCAGTGTTTTTTAACAACCTAATTTCATACATGTAACTCAGGAATAATTATCATTATATCTAGATATAGAAACAATGTCTTCCTAAAGCAAAGATAATAAAAAAGGGATTTCTGTCCTTCTCCATAACGTAACTGCAGGTTTGTTTTATTGTTTACTCGTAAAAAGGATAAAAGGATGAGGAAAGATGAAAATGCCTTTTTTATGCACAGCTCCCTTTTGTTTCCTGATATCTTGTATTGGGACGATATCCTCCCCTTTCTTCCACTTTACGTAATTCTATTCTTGTCGACATCAATCTTCCCTATAATGTCTATACTCTTCAAACAAAGATTGCAATTTCCTTTTCACAATGACAAAAGAATATTTTTTTTACAAAATATTTCTAAATTCATTATTTTGGTCATTGTGGGTAAAAAAATATGAGGATTTCTCTGCTCCGGAAGAAAGTGATGCTTAAGGAATATTCTTCATGTCTCTCCCTTTAATGTCTGAAACAATGAATTTTATTACTTAATTTTTTTTCTAGTTATATAATCTTGTTTTCATCGTCTTGATACATATTTGAAAGTGCTTTTCGTAGGTGATGGGCTGGTTTTAGTCTCATTGTGCTACAGTTAAAATAATATCATTCAATCAGGAATTCTTAAACCTTTAAAAATTTATTGTAACAAAATTAGGGGAATCATTTAATATTTAAAATGGGATTACGAACTTAGTAATCAATTGAAATTTATTGCAATTCAGAAAATGGTATGGAAAAAGAATTTCAAAATTAAGTTAAATAGTGAATGATCCATTCACGATCTCGTGATTTAGCCTTTTTCTTCAAGTAAGTAGTTAATAAATACCAAAACTTCATTACAAATTCTCTTTTCATCACATGTCTTTTTCCTTTTTCAAGTTGAGGAATGGATTTCAAATCTAAATTAGAAGCCAAATTTCACTTGCTTTAAATGACCACTCATTGCTTTTACTCATAACTAACTTGTTAATAAATGTTCTAATATTAATAACCAATTCTAATATAAAAAGGAAGGATCCACTCTGTGAAAGTCAAACGCGATTTTAAATCGGTTGTATAATTATTTTTTTTTTAAATCAAAATAGTGGATTTCGCTCGACATCCCAGTTGTTGTCCGATAATGTACGCTGCGTTTGTCAATTAAAGTTAGCGAGTTTTTCAAAAGCATTGCCGTCAACTTAGCAGCTTCAAGATTTACTTTTCTTTTCAAATTGCGAGATTCTCGCTTGTTCATTCTACGCATTTTTTCTTCATTTGATATCGATGGATGCCCTATTACTATTTAAAAAAAGTAATACAGGGTTTGCACGTGTATTGAGTAGGTGCTCAGACAACTGCCATCTAAGAGACGACAAATGTCTGGTATTCGAAAAAGATAAATAAAGCGGAAGGCTATTTATTAATGTTGCCATATAGTGTGCCTAAAAGTAGAATGAATAAATAATGTTGTTTAAAACTCATTTTCTATTAATTTGGAGTTAATTAAAGCTTCACTTTTACATTATCGTTGCCATTTCATTTTCAAGGTCAATCAATATAAATACTTCTGACATAAAAATAGTTTTCTTTAAATATTTGAAGCGATACTGATAAAGCAAACCTTCAATATTACGATTCAGGTAACTCGCTATCTATCAATCACAATGGTGGGTTTACATTTAGAAAGTTATTCCCGTAAGTCACGCATGCGCAGAAGGAAGATTGCACATGCGCTGAGAGAGTGGACAATAGCAAGTTCTTGTCTCAACGTAACAAGTTCTTACTATTGTACAGTTTTTGCGCATGCGTGGTCTTACTGATGGTTTGTAGCTGGCTGAGTGTAAACCCACCTTTAAGTGCATACAACACAATTATTATATAAATATTTTATATAATATACTAGCCGCCTTTGGCGACCAGCTGGTTCGCCAATCTTAATGTTCGTTAAAATTTTAATAATTAAATATTTTATGCAACTCCTACTTTAATAGCTTCTTCATCAAAATATTTTAAGACTTCAAATTTTGATAGTCATATAATTCTCTCATAATATTATAAACGCCTTCAGTCATAACGTATTATGTATCTCTAATTTTCTGCTAGTTCCCGTAGAATTTATACTATAAATTAATGTGGAAATGATTAATCTGCAATTAATATAATAATATTTTTTACTGAAACAAAGTATTTTTTTGTAATATGATTACTGAAAACAGTCACTGAGCGTTTAAACTTTATGGGCACTAAAGAATATCTTTCCTAATTTATGTAATATTTCAAGAATTTGTCAACAAAATATTCTCAGATTCATTATGAATAGAACGATTAATTAACAATGTTTAATTTTAAATGCATATAAGAAAATAAAACGAATCGTTTAAAATAATCGGTTGAAAACAAGTTAAAAAAAAACTAAAAAAAACGATGTTCTTAAAACTATAAACGTATACAAAAAATATATAACTAACATAAATACAATTTAATTACAAAAGCATGAAACTAACGTAAAAATAATTAAGTCCGCATCCGTTGATAATAGTTGTCAATAATCAGAACACAATGCGCATGCGTGAATTTTCAACGCCAGTTACGTTAACTCAAATGCGTGAGTTTTTCTACGCCAGTTGGGATAACCCTATGCAGATTAGAAATTTTTAATTTCCTTTATTCTGTTTTATTTAAATTCAAAAGTATTTAAGAATGAATCTGAAAGATCGATTCATTAACAATGTTTAATTTTAAACGCATCAAACATAAAGAAAATAAATAGAATCGTTTCAAATAATCAGCCAAAAAATCTTAAGCCTAGCCTCATGACTGTTGGGAAAAAAAACTGAAGCCGTACTCATTTGGCGGTGGGGAAAATGAAGATTTTTTTGGCGGGAAAGTTAGTTTTTAATTAATAATTAAAATTCTAATTAAAAATTCAAAAAAAGGGCTATCCTATCTTTTAAGTTAGATCAAACTGCACACGGTGTGCAAATTTGATTAAAATCGGTTAAGTAGTTTAGGAGTCCATCGCGGACAAACAACATGACACGTAATTTATATATATTAAGATAAATATCATAAATTCCTAGAAACAATAAAAACATAATAATTCAAAGGGAAAACGAAGTATTTCGTTCAAAACGTAAATTTTGAAATAAATGCTTATTCTTTTTAGATACTGATTAATTATTTTTTTTCTTCTTTTCTTTCCTATTGTAATTTATGCTCCGTTACAACAATGTGAATGACGAGTTGAAGCATCAAATTATATTCGGAAATGCATTTCGAAAAATAATTTATTTATAAAATAATTTAGTAGTTCAGTTATCACGATTACTAAGCTAATTCCACTGATTCTTCCTAGAAAGGCACAAAAAATCATTGATAAACGAAAAGACTGTAAAGACAATCTCTTGAGTCAACAAACATGATAAACCAACCATCTTTCTAAGTCAAACGTTGAGATAACTTTTGGTGTCTCGGACATGACTGGCAAACCGACAAGATAAGTAAATCTCTTCCAGTCTTTCTTTCGACTGTAGGAAATATGTAATAGAATTCTTTGTAGCATTTCGAGTTTTTCTTGTATAAATCGAATATGAAATTTGTACTCTAATTTATTGTCTTTCTTTTCAGAACTCAATTTTATGACCTAAATTTAAATTTATGTTTTGAAAATCTGGTTAGATAGCGAATCTGAAAACTATAGCAAATATTCTTCGTCATTATTGTATTTTTTTTTTTTTTTTTTTTACCGATATAGATTATAAAGCATTGAACTCATTGAAGTGATTTTTTAATCATAATTTAATGCTGTAAAAATAATAATTCAATATCGAAATTTATTTATTTTTATTTCGAGGTGATATATGATTTATTTGAAATAAATATTGAGTTAAAATGTTATTTCTTTCGTGAAGAGCAGTGAAATAATTTCTAATTTTGATTTTTGATGGATTCATAGTCTGATGGATTTTTTTTAATACGATGTAATAATATGTTTTAGAATCAGAACTTATAAAATATATTTAAATACATATTTAAAAAAAATTATTATTTATAGACAAATTATTTTATGTACAAGTTGTAGTTTAGGTAATCATTCATTTCACAATTAGATAATTTTTCTCCATTAAGAAATTGATTTCTTACTCATACATGACTCATTAATTTTTAAACACATACATGCCTCATTAATTTTTAAACTCATACATGCCTCATTAATTTTTAAACTCATACATGAATCATTAATTTTTAAACTCATACATGAAAATCTGGCAATGCTGTTAGACGAATCGCATTTAATTATAAAACAAATTCACTTGGATGTAATGGTATTTAAATTTGATAACATATTGATAAACATCGCTGATAATGCCCATAAAATAACAAATATAATGAGATCAATGCTGCCATGAAAGAAATTGAGATCTTACATTTTTATTAAAATATTATTAGATTTAGATTAGAGAAACATGAAGAATGAACATGAGCTTTAATAAACAAAAGAATTGTATTTACGAAATCGAATGAGCTCCTGATATGTTTTAACTTTGGAAACTTGGATCTTTTCTTCATGAATGAATATTATATATATATATATATATATATATATATATATATTTGAAATTTTCAGTAGATAGATTTAAAACATATGATGCATATAACTTGAGTCTTAGGAAATTAAAATTTTCATTCATATTAGCAATAAATTTTAATATTATTATTTTATTTTTTGTCATATTTGTGAACTACATGAATACTTGCTATATACAGCGCATTTATTAGTATAATAGTGGATAAAAATTACAAAAAAATAATTGTTACATAATTTCAATTTCACTTTTATGAACAAAAAAAATTAACCAGACACAAAAAGAAACTAAACATTAGACTGCAGCTCCAACCACTTTCAAACATTAAATTTTTCCCTTAGTACCGACTGAAGAAAGATCAAAAACAAAAGGATAACAGCAAGGATAAACAAAAGAAAATAAAAGGAAGCCTTCTTCGAAACCAACAGCCTTAGTATACTTCTATCATAAAAAGGAAATCATTCTATGGAACTGGCTTTTCACGACCGCAAGTTGAAGAAAAAGGAAACAAAAATAATTTTTTTGAAATATATTTTTGTTTTAAACGTCCAGGAACATGATTTATAGCTCCTCAGGAATTCTATTTGAAACAGTTGTTGTCAAAAATGATTTTTTTATTTTCAAATTTCTTCAAAGTTTTGATTTAATTGAACTATTAAAAAAGAAACTGCACAACAAAGAAATGCTAAAATCATTACAGTTCAGTAATATTTTCAAAATTATTATTATTTTTTAAATCTTCGAAATCAAATTAAAATATTTTTAGATGTTTAAATATGAGCATTTCTTGAACAACTGCTTGCTACAAGCAATGGCTTGCCCTCGTATGCATCATCACGTAATTTAATTCAAATATTCCTCAAATCCTTCAGATATACAAAGGATCCATTTCACAAATACTTCTATTTATTTTTAGATTACTCTACAGAAAAAAAAAAATTACTTTATAGCTGTCTAGTAATTTATGCAGAGGAAATACGATTTGGGCCAACCTATTTTAGCGAGAAAAATAGTAAACTCACTTTTTTTTAAAGTTTTGATGCTAAGAGAAAAATAGATTTTCTCACATCTCCAAAAAATGCATATATTTAGACCGTATATTTCTTGAAAATTACAGATCAAATCTAATAATTATTGCTCTTATAATAGTAGACAATTATAAAATATATAAAAAAATAAAAAATATTTCATTATTTCTATATAACGAATTGAAAATATTATCAATAATACACGAAAGGAAAGTTTTTTGTACCTTTCTTAAAAAAAATATTACCTTGACATAAACCAAGATTAAAATATTAAACTAACTATAAATTTAACTTTCTCATGGATGAAGTATTTAAGTTAAAAATGAACTAAATATTACTACACTGAAATTTTAAATCATATTTTTTTTAAATTTATAAATAATAATAAGTATGTTTTCAAACTATATTATACCTTGATATAATAAACGAATATAAACGAAATATATAATATATATATTTAAACGGAAAAAAAAATCAGTGAAATACTGCATAGGTAATCGACTGTAGAAGCGATATAATTTTTTCTATCATTAAACCTGGTAAAAATCAGTCTAGCCAGACTGCAATTTCAGGCGTTTGCATAATAAAAACAAAAGTCATAACATGAAATTATTAAATTGGCATGATGACAGATTAAATGAAATTTTGCATGAATATAAATTGTTTTTGTATCTGTTAAAAATTCTTTCCATATAAAAATTACTTTTATGAACAATTTTCCTTTTCGAATTTATATTATAATTTCCTTTCATAAACATAATCGTGTTCTGCAATCCGGGATTTTTCCAAATCCATTATAAGATGACACGTTGCATATCGAATCAAAATTTAATTAAGTGAAAGTTATAATCCAGTTATGAAAATTTTAAAATAATGTATATTCCTCAAATGCAAAAATATACCCAAGAGTTGAAAATACTAGTATATAAAGGAGATGGTGATAAAAAGATTAGAATTATCCATCATTATTCACATGAAACATGTTTAATAAAAATATTTAAGAATAATTTAATTAATACTGAAATGTTCTATAACAAAGATATTTTAATTTTAAAGCTTTTCAAAACAGAGAAATTTACATTCAATTCTATATAGAGAATTTTTTTAGAAATTCTGCTAGAAATACTTTGTAATAATGTTTTTTGCATTAAATTAAACTTTAGCTGAATAATCATTGAAGTTAAACTTATTTTACTTCGTACTCTTAAATCATACTATGGGAAATGAATTTCATCTAATAATTGTCAAGTTATTTTTTTAGGATTGAATATTATACAAACAATGATATTATTCTAAATCTAAATTTTTATGAAAAAAAAACCTTACAGTTCCGCTTTAGCTAACTACATTTAAATATATATTTGTTTTCATTTTGAAATGTTATCGGGGCTTGTCTCTCCCAGTTTAAATTTTTTGTATTAAGTTCAAATATGCTATAGAAATTTTCGTTTTTCATAATTCATGACTCTATTCCCCTTGTTTATTATAAATGTATAAATTTAATTTTCCGGAATATTTCTCCATAATTAATATGTTTCGATATAATGTATGCTTTTAATGCAATTTTTGAAATTCCTCGCACTTACAACGAAAGTTCAACTTCAGAATTAAGCTAAGATGAAATTCTTTTAAATCTCGTCCATTTCTAAACACTAGTTCTTTAATGTAATATAAACGAATGTATAAACCTTTATTATCGTTCTTATTGCATAAAGATTACATTTTTTGCACTTTTTTGAGTCAGAAATTTTTTACTGAATCATATTTTGAGTTATTATACAGTTATTATTACGGGAATTAATCAATAGTTAAGGTATTTAACGAGGAATGATCGTATAATAGCATGTAACAGATCACGTTGCATGGAATAGATTACATATAAATCGGAGGCTTAAACAATTCCACTATTTGTTCTTAAATGCTGATATTTTGTTTCATCTAGAAAGTTACTGTATTCGTTGAAATTCAAATAATTCCAATTTCACAAATTATTTTATATTTTAGTGTAATGATAGGAAATTATGGAGTTACATTCTATAATGAATAGAAGAGTGTAAGTCATATCACTGACCCTCCGACCCTCTGAAGGCACATGGATAAAATAACTGAATGGCCTGACTGCCGCTACAGCAACACTGGCGATAACTATGGTTGAGTCCTAAGGGCTATTACCGACTAAGATAGAATCCTTCAATAAAGAAGTACGTCCCGTCATCGATGAGAGGAATCAGACTTCCCCACCTTTTCGTGTACCCTCCAGGGTGGCGAGAACCAACTACCAAGCCGGAAGCTTCTCATCCTGATTTTGATGTGCCGCGTGGGGGGGGGGGGTAGAATAGTGTAAAGCTTTTAAAATAGTTCGTGTTGCATTTCAAACTAATTTGAAATTTTAAATGATTTTGCTGAGGGAACCTTTAAGAGCAAACTATGGGAAATATATAAATGGAGGTTTTGCAAACTATTAATTACGTCGAACAAGCTGTTTGTCAAAGGCGGCTAATGAATAATAATTCTAAGTTTTTGCAATGAATTTTATTACCTATAATTTTAATATAAATGCCAATGGAAATTATACGAGTGCTGAGCTGCCATAAGTATTTCCTTTAATTTTTATAGGACTCATGTAGTCACCAGTTTTGTGTAGTATTTGGTTCAAACGATATTATAAAAGATTGAAACAGTATTAACGGTCTGTAGTTTCGGTGGTCAAAATTAAGAATTTTTGTAACAAGTGGATAGCGAATGTCATGAACTGTTTTCTTATCCAAAATCAAATCCTCAGATGCTTAAATATGAATAAAGCATTTTTATCACCACCACCCCAAACATACATGACAGCATAAAATTCTGATTAACAGCAATTGTTTTAATATTGCAGGAAAGCAATATCACATATGCATAATTTTATTTATCATAAAAGAGTGTTTTATTAAATAATAATAAGCACATATTTAACTGAATAATCACGCTTGTCCTAGATTTTAGTTTAGGTGCCAATGTCGAAAATTTCAGAATTTTAATTCCTGCTTAAAAGAAGACTTACTTTAAAGAAATTTATAGAATTTGTGGGTTAAATATCCTTCATCTGATGTCGAAATTCAAAGAGTGGTTGCCAGCAGTATTGTAATTCTCCTCATTTAATTAAAATTGCCTAAATCATCCTTCACTTGTTCTTATGTTGCCCAATATGCTTCAGTCTACGACTTATTAATCTACAGATTTAAGCCGAAATTAAATTCAAATGAAATTATAGTTGAAATCTTATATATTCATAAAAAATAACCACTCCAAAACGTATCTATATAAAATAATTCCCATGCTATCTTTTTTTTTGTTTGTAGATAATTGTTTTATTAGAAAAACCTCAGTGAGATATTTTTTATATGATATTTTTGCACTAATTTGTTGCCTTTGAATTTTTTAATCATAAATTTTTTTTTAAAATAAGAAAGTTAAAACAGAAATTACTGGTATAAAAATATCAGATTGGGCGATTTTTTGCTCCTGAATCCGTATCAATAAAAAGAAAAGGGAGAAAATACAATGATTTCCTAAAAAAAGAAATTTCTTTGAATATTAAGAGTTTTTTGCCTTTTAGAAATTCAATTAGAAAAGCACGAGTTATCAATATAATATCCGAAAGTAATTCAGAAATTTCAGAATCACATACGGAAGAGGGCACATTCCCTCAAAAAGAAATGATTCGAACCTTTTATCTAGTTCATCTAACCTTTTTTCTAAACAGGAAAAAAAAATCAAAGCAAAAAAAAAAAAAAAAAAAAAAAAAACAGCACAAAAAAACCTGGTCTTTTTTTATTCTTCCTTATTCGATTCAGCAAAAATAACTTCATCTTTGTTAATTTTCGAAATAATAACAAAGTTTCAACGGCAGAATTTAATTGTGGTTAAAAGGACAAACTATATTTTGTATAGTTGCATACTAAAGGCTTAATGTTAAACATAGCAGATAAATTCTTTGCTTATCCTTTTAAAATATTTATATAGTTTTTTTTTAGATTTTTTTTTTCAGAACTCAGATTAACAAACGTTAATTTCAGGCAGTTTTTAGTGCTTTTTAAATTGCAGTTAAATTTTTCTCCTTCCAAAATATTTTTTAAATACTAAATAATTTTTAAAATATGGAAGTGTAAAACAAAAGAAGTTTGATGAGTTTGCATTTTTTATATTATAAAGAAAAGCATAATTTCAAAAATAATTATATATTTTTCATTCTCGTATATAAGTTACACGTTAAAGTCATCCTAATTCCTAGAATACCGGATGTCATTGGTGCCCCGTCCCTTCTCACATTCTTGATTGTTTGGGTTTAGTCAAATAAGAATTTTAAAACTACCTAATTTTATTTATATACTGTTTGGAAGCCTTGTGATTCATCAGCGCCATTTAGCTTTGCATAGTAATAACAACAACAGAGTTATCTGAAAAGTTGTTATATTCTAAATACGCATAAAATATTGTGATCCTAAGTAATGAAAAATGACGTTAATTCTTCTTTTGTCGGGACTTATATTGGATTGTTTATACAACGAAGCCATTAACCTCCTCCTATTAGCCATCGCTTCATAGTCTTAGACTACTTTTATATTCATACTTTTATGAATTAACGACGAATATTTCATAATTTTTCATGCAATTTATGAATCATCAATAAAGTTGTTCACAATATGTATATACAATATATTTACAATCCGCTATCATATTGCTGCAGTCAATTTCCATCTTATTCATATCACATTCTGGATTAATACTGTTTATGGATTAATACTGTTTTAATACTATACTGGATTAATACCGTTATACTTTGACAATAATCTTAATGTACAGCGGCTTACTTAAGCCTATCTACCTTTCTAAATGTTCTTTTTTGAATCAGATTATCCGAATATGTGTTTGTACTTTTGAGGAAATGATAGGTTTTGATTTCGAAGCAATTCCATCGTTGCCACCTACAAAAAAGAAATTAACGGTATTTTGTAATAACGTACTTTAGCTTTTTATGCATTGATTGTCTATTGTAACATTGGATGTTATTTTACAATATATATAATCGCTGAGTGTAAATGCTTTGCCCGTTGTCGTGTTTTATATATAAGCTTTGAATAATTATTCCAAATGAAAAATAAAAATTTATTTATGCAAATAAATTGGGATATATTACAATATCACCCAATAAGCAAACATATCAAAATTTAAGAATTCGCTCATTGTTTGTATCTAAATATAGCCTTTATTGCGATTATAATCGCTGTCCGATTGCTAATAGGAGCATTTACTTGGCATTTAAATGGAAATTGAGCAGATATATTAAACTTTTCAAAAGAAAAAGACATCTAATAGATATGTTGCCTATCATTGTTTTAGAATAAATAGAAGAATTTTCAAACAAACTGAAAGCATTTATATTATATATAACAGCTATTCTTTATCAAACAAAGATTGCTATTAGCTTTTTGTCATCACAATGACCTCTTTAGTTAACAATTAGAATAGAAATTAATTCCATTTAATTTTTATACAGGAAGCATAACAGAAACTGCTTCAGTCATTAACAATCAAATGCGTTTTAAAATAATTTTGGAAATTCCACATTGACTTTGTCAAAATATTTGTAATGCAAAACAAAATTAAATCTATTTAGAAATAATCTTGATAAAAGAGACAGCCTTGATAGTAATAATTATATCCTAAATGCAATTTATTGTCATTTGATTATAATATTTTTATTTGCAATATAACCGTATTTTATTTATTTATAAAATTCCATTTTTAGACTCAGTTATGTAGCGAAATCATATTTTCGCAGATTTCAACACATGCATTTTCACTGTGTTAATTTCTAAATTATATAAATCGTACAAAAACATTATAGGAATCAATATAGGTTCTTGGAAAAGTTTACACACCTTTTATGTTTGCAGTTTTTCGTGCATTAATTGTATTGAAAATGTTTTTATTTTATTTATGTTAATTCATTTCCCAGAATACATCTGAATTGCATTTTTATTATAAAAATTTAAAATGTGTAATAATATGCTGTTTCCACATACAATATTATACAATTAAATTTGTCATCTAGATATAAATTGGCTAAAACTAATAAAATCTTCAGGTACCAAGCATAATTATCATACCAGTTGGCGATCTAATTTCCAAGCAAAATTGATATATTTTTCAATTTATAAATATAAATGGTTTGGTTAATATATATTGTTGCGTTTTTCCAATCATTTAAATGAATTATTCCTTTATTAAAATATTGAGTACTAAGTTATCAATTTGTTTCTGAAAATAATATTTTAAAATACCAAAATATTTTGTTTTAATCGTGCGCTTTTTAAAATTGTTAATAACTATGCACATATTTCATACTATTGAATTGACTGTGATATCTAAGATATTTTATGGAAGTTTCTGGATTTCACTTTATTAAATACAGGAATAATTAAATCTCCAGGAAAATCATGAATTTCAATGTGTAATGTATAATTTCTATAAAAATCTTAAAACAGGTTTCTATAAAGATATAAATATGAATTCAAGTTCCCATAAAAATGAGGAAAATATATAAAGTATAGAAATGGAGAAGTTGATCTCATATTTTTTTGTACCTTGAGAAATCTACATGTTCATGAATATATAATAGATTATCTCTGCGATATCTGTAACATAAGTAGAGTTTTAAAATATCCTCGATCCTTTTATATGCGCCACTAAAAGAAGCGGTATTATTTAGGCATGAAAAAACTCAAAAAATAGAGTTTTTATATGCATTTAAAATAGATTATCATCGATATATTAATAAAGTTAATTTTATTTATAAATTTCACGTTTTATTTGCATTATTTTATGCTAGATTATATAAAAGATCAATGAGTTCTGCAAAATTTATTATTACATATTAACACTATTTTTTTATTTATCTCCTCACGGAACAATTGGAATTAATATTAATATTTTTATTTTATATTTAACATTGCTTTTTTGTTAGTAGATGACTATTAGTTCGTTTTGTTTTCAGTGAATAGTTTTGATTTAGTATTTGTGGAATTTCTTAGATTAGTGGAATTTCGGCCCTTTATGGGTGCTATATATTTACATTTAAAGAGCGTTACAATATATGTGTTTCTTATTTAGTAAACCACTCTACCTATGTAAATGTGGTTTTCTAAAACAATTTCCATTTGTCTGTCTGATAATCAGATCTGAGATATTATTAACAAGATAACAGTCCGTCTAGACAGATACATCTTCTAGTATTATTAGAGTAATATAAACGAATAAAAACCTTCATATTTCTAAAATTTCAAAGTTTTTTTTTTTTTTTAATGCTGAAAAGAATGTCATTAGCTTCCATTTTGAATAGTAAAATGATGCTTTAAATAAAAACTATTACGAAACTAATATTTTTATCTATTAAATTATTTAAAAAATGATTTCTTTATCATAGCATTATTATCTCAATATTGATAAGACTTTTAAAGAATAACACACTTTAAATTCTTAAAGATGTTCCTAAATTCAACATTTCTCACAAATAAAAGAAATGGAATGTACTTTGCATCTAATGTATTCTTATGAGATTAATATTAACTCCAGCGTGAAAAAATTATATTGTTATAATTTAAAGATGAAATAGGATTTACAATTTCTAATTGACGATTATGGAAGGTGTAGAGAACAGAATAATTTTCCCATTGTATAATATTCTATGAATTATATTTGTAGAGTAACAATATTATAATAATTATGAATGATAAATACAACAACTACTTATAGAGTAATACTATTATTATAATTATGAATAATAAATACAACAACTGCTTATAGAGTAATACTTTTATTATAATTATGAATAATAAATACAACAACTACTTATAGAGTAATACTATTATTATGATTATGAATAATAAATACAACAACTGCTTATAGAGTAATACTTTTATTATAATTATGAATAATAAATACAACAACTGCTTGTAGAGTAATACTATTATTATAATTATGGATACTAAATACAACAACTGCTTGTAGATTAATACTATTATTATAATTATGAATACTAAATACAACAACTTCTTGTAGAGTAATTCTATTATTATAATTATGAATACTAAATACAACAACTTCTTGTAGAGTAATTCTATTATTATAATTATGAATACTAAATACAACAACTGCTTGTAGAGTAATTCTATTATTATAATTATGAATACTAAATACAACAACTGCTTGTAGAGTAATTCTATTATTATAATTATGAATACTAAATACAACAACTGCTTGTAGAGTAATTCTATTATTATAATTATGAATACTAAATACAACAACTTGCTTGTAGAGTAATACTATTATTATGAATTATCATTATTGTGTTACGTATTTTCCGTGAGCATAATTTCGCTTCAATACATTGTTCCTTAATAAATATTATTTTTCTGTTTTCTTCAAGGGCAGCAATGCTGATGCGAAATAATATTAAATTTCCTTCAGGCAATCATTATCAGCTTTGATCTAGACGTGTAGGAAATCAAAGTGTTATAAGTTAAATGATTAACCCAGGGTGGTTTTGAAGTTTTGTGATGACATATTCGAAATTCTCTTTATGATTTTGAAATCATTGTTCTTTTGAGAATATATCTTATAGAACTTCTAAGGAATGTTTAATGCCCATGAAAGCATACTGTAAAGAACTTATGTTGGTTTGGATTATCATCGGGCGTCAGGTTTCACAGCTTTGAAATCAACAGAGGGAGTTGTTTGTTTTTTGTCCCCCTATCAAAATCTTAACATTGAACCAAATGAATCGTGCATCAACGAATCGCATTTTATCTTGCTAAATTGTAAGTCAGAATATTTAATTTTGGATGAAGTCTTGATTTATTGAGAAAATTTAAGATTGCATTACATTTTGAATATTAAAAAAACATGTTTTTAATTCTAAAGAAGAAACAGTTATATACATTTAATTTAAACTATTTATCTTAATATTTCACATGCATTATAATTAGATAGTTCACATAAAATATAGTTCATCTACTAATTATAGAATACAAAAAGTATGACGAAGTATACTTCGCATAATAAATGTAAAATCTGTAATGAATGTATTGTAGAAAGCTGTAGAGTGTGAAAGATCACATTACACATTTTGCACTTTATGGAAATCCTGTTTTAAGAAATTTTTACTTGGTATGAAAAAAATGAAGAAATCGTAATTCATTTAAAGAAGAAACGTTTAAATTTAATACAAACTAAAAAAAAAATTTAAATGCAGCATTAGATTCTTTCCATCAATGATTTGCTGACACAGCTGTATCTCAATGTATTATGGAGTTAGTCCCATATTACTTGATTATATCTATTATATATGACGTCTCACTGCAAATCTATATTTAAACGCCAACAGGAGAATTTAGAAAACATTTGGAAAGAAAAAATATATCGTTGCTTAATCCCATATAATTTTGCAATTGTACATTTATTGCCTTCTGTTTGGCCTAAATTGCAAACAGGTATTTTAAATCCTAAGAGGAGTAAATAATTATTTTTCCATTTATATCTTTAAAGACAGAAAAATTTACACACACAATGAGTTTATAAAATATAAATCCCAGACAATTTCGATTCTCTGGAAATGACTTCAAAACAACATTTTTATCCTGGAATGTCAATGAAATATTTTAGTACTTAATTTAAATTTTAATTAGACTGCTCATAAAAGAGCATAAATATGTTTCCTGTAATAAATATATGCATCCTATCTTGAAACGTTCCAAAATAACACAAATTCTTTTATGCTGTCTTGACAGCTTGTTAAACCTGGCTGGATTCTTTTCCCTTTTTCAAAAACAGAGGAAACATGCTTTGGAAATGAGAATATCTTGAAAATTTATACATCAATAGAAAATGAGAAAGACAGTTAATGATCTGTCGACTAAGCAATAAATTAAATGCAAAGATTAAAACATTTATACTCAGTTAAACAAATCGGGAAAATACTTAATCTGAATTTAAAAGTTGAACATTTAATTGATTAAAATTTGTTTTGATAGATCATGTTTGATTATATTTAATATAAATATAATCGAAACAATTTGGTAAAATGATGGATCAGCAGGACTGGAAATTTAAGCCCCAAAAAATTATTTTAAAATTGGCATTATTTTTTTTATTTATTAAATGCTAAATGGCCAATTCGGGTCTTCCTTACTGATTTTAAAAAATAAGCATGCAATAGTTGCGAAAACCACTAGAAAGAATACATTTTTTTTTTAGATTTTATGCCCCATAACAGCAATTTTATTTAGAAAAATATATCGTTTTATAACTTTCTCACAATATTAAAAAAAATGCTATAATATTTCATCGCAATTTTTATAATCGACATCTGTGTTGAAAAAGCAGTTATAATGAAGAAAAAGGAAGCAAGTATACAGACGTATGTAAACATTCTCATTTCCGGCAATTAAATATTTATTTGGACAACCTTCAACATACGGCCTTGCGACTACTTTTCATGGTGCTCAACAGTGCTTAAGGTTCTTCAACAGTTATAATGCAGCGGCATGGTTTAATTATTCTTTTAATTAATTGGATTTTATTTCTGGGATCCACAAAGTTTTGATTGGGTTAGAGTATAGGCTGTTTCCAGGACATTGCAGTAGTAAAGTGTAATTGTCTTGAAACCAGTTTTTATATAGTGGTAATATGGCAAGGAGTTGAATCCTGTTGAAATATAAATTCTTCATTATTTGGAAAAGCATCACATGAGGAAACCAGCAGTTTAGGAATGAATATTTCGTTAATGTATTTATGGTCCTTTATATTTCAATTAATCTCACAAATTCTAAACATTTCTTTTGCTATTATATAGCTTGAGATCATAATGCAGTTTGGATGAAAATCTCGCATTCTTCTATTTCTTCTCTTTACATATTTCATGTCATCGCTACCATATAGTGAGATTGTTGTCTAATCATTCCAAATCACTTTGCCGTATTATGGTTATCTCACTTAACTTTACATTGCATTGTGCAATTTTACTTTATATAATTTCAGATGATTTTCTACTATTATATAGATGTAATCTTTAATAATTCTATTATTATTTGTGTTGCGTTCTTTTCTTGCCTTTACCAGCTTGGCTTTGTAGTGTTTTCCATCAAAAATTTAAAAATATCGCACTTGGTGTCCACATTTTTGCTTTTTAATTTCATTACAATTAAATCATTATTCATGAAATAGTAAAACTGTTCAATCGTTTTTGGATAATTAATGATCAATAAACTCCTTGTGCATTTTTTTTTTTTATTTTCTATGTTTTGACAACTCATAAAAATTAAAGACTAACCAGAGATCAACTAGAAGGCAATTACAGAGATTATGAAAAAAACGATTTCCTCTCAATTAGAAGACACGACGTCATCTGCTAAATTTTGCTGAAAACAATACGACCCCTTCTGACAGCATAATATAAGAGATAATTCTGAAAAAAAATCAGTCTGTGAGAAAATTTAGTTTTTTTGACTGTGTCGCAATTCACTGTAGACGTTCTTAGTTATAATTCTTTTTTTTTTTAATCTGAAAGCCTTTTGAGATGCAAAATTTGTTAAATAAGTGTTTGTTGAATTGGCGCTGAGAAAAAGCCGATGCGATACAAAGATAAATTAATGCAGTTGTACTAGCTTCTAGAACCAACTGAAACTTAGAAAAAGTATATTTACAGGCAAGATTTCAAAAAGGTCACATTCAGCATGAAGCGGCTTAACGAATATTTACATTGGCTGGGAAAACTTCATTACAATAATTATAGAAAAAAAATGAAATGTCATGAAAAAATACATATCCTGAATATCACGTGGTATCAACTAGTTACTCATTTAATAAACATTTCAGTGAATACAAAAACAAATCTGGTAAACAATACCAACCCTTTGAAACTCGAGAGGTGACTTATGATCACTTTTCAAGCCGGTGCATTATTTTAATGTTCTATTTATTTTTTGATTGTGTGTTAGATACAGAATTGAAAAAATAGTGCTTGCAGAATGGTAAAAAGATAATTTACATTTTTTTGTGGAAATTCAACTTTAAACAATTATATATATTTATTTTTTTGGAATAATAAACAAGCCCTTGTATTAGGTGAATAATTTTTACATCGAATTACTTTTCCGAGTACAAAAGGTTAAATTTAGTTTTAAAGCGAATGACAAAAAATAATGAATAATTAATTATATGTTATATAACGTGAATAATTAATTATATTAATTTGTTGTTAATTAACATAACAAAAAATTAATATAACATAATTAATAAACAGTACAAGACAGTACATATTTCTTCATATATTCAGATATTTTATATGATTGTCCTAGTCATTGATGACAACATTACAGAGAAATACCATTTGAAAAAAATAGCATATCAAGCTACCGATCATTTACTTTCCTTTATAACTAACCCACATATTGAAGAAAAGGTTTCTTATGATAGCAATCAAGCAAATCATATAGTTATCTCATTTTTAATCTAGGGAATGCAGTGCGCATTAAATTAAATTTATTCCTTCTTGTGATGAAGTCATTCTTCACTAAAGCAGTACATTCAAAACAGTTGGTTAAATTATTGTAATTATTCTTGTTAAAAAAAAATGTAATATTTTGGATTGCTGCTGAATTTGAACATAAATTGTATGATATAACTTTTTAAAGAAAAACGAAGACTTCGAAATTTTTTGAATTTATATATTCACAAACAATGTGAGAACTTTTATATTTGTTAGGAGTTACGATCAATACATAATGAAAGACATTAAATTCAGACAATTTAACAACATACATTTTTAAATGGCTTATTTCTCCTGTAAGAAATATCTTATTCACTACAAAAGAAACTCTGTTGCTTTAAACTCTACTTTCTTTCAAAGCACGCTTCTTCTTTAAAGCTTTTAAAATCTAAAGTAGTTTTTTTTTTTAGAAAAAGAAAAAAGCTAAAGCACAGAAGCCAAAAAAGGAGGTATGCCAATTTCATCAATATTTAAAACCACTTCAATTCTTTGCTATTCACTTAACAATAAAAAGAAAAACAGATCCCTTTCAAATATTTTTTTTTAAAAAATAAGTATTAAAGAGGTAATTTCTGAACTTTTGCTCACAACACAAGGACGTGATGTCTAGTATTGTTTTTATTCTTATTTATTAAGAGTATAAAATCGAAGACAAAATGTTCGCTTTACTCTTCGATTTTCAAGTGGATAAAAACTATATATGAATATAAAACAGATGCATGAATTAATCAGTTATATTTAATTGACATTTCTCGAATGTGATATTTCCTAATATTATCAGAGTAATGCTAGATTCTAACTCGAAATATTTATGAGATTAGTAAGGGTTAAAACAGAGAAAAATATAGCGAAAATTTTTTTAAGGGAATTAATGTTTTAAAAGAATTTTAGTTTATTTGAAAATAGACTTTATTTATAAAATGATATGTAGATTTTAAATATTTATAGGAAAATAGAAATGTTTATAACAGGTTAAATGCATTCTATCTATAGCCAATACCAAAAATCAAGCAACTTTATTGCCTTTGTTCATAGAAAAATTAAAATATACAAAATAATCTATAATAGGTTTGCATGTAATAATCTATAATAGGTTTGCATGTAATAATCTATAATAGGTTTACATGCAATAATCTTTAATAGGTTTAAATGTAATAATCTATAAGTTGTTTACATGTAATAATCGGTAAGTTGTTTACATGTAATAATCGGTAAGTTGTTTACATGTAATAATCTATAAGATGTTTACATGTAATAATCTATAAGATGTTTACATGTAATAATCTATAAGATGTTTACATGTAATAATCTATAAGATGTTTATATATAATAATCTATAAGATGTTTATATAATCTATAATAGCTTTATATATCTTAGAACTAAAATAAGTTCCAATTAATTTTTTTTAAACTTCTTTAAACAAAATATTTCAAAGCAAAGGACGATATAGTCATATAATTTTTAATAGAATGAGAGTATTATCTTTGTAATAAGCTTCTTTATGAAAAATATTCTTTAAGTTTTTTTTTGGAAAGATAATTCAATTTAAGTAATTGCAACTATAGAAATAAATTCAAAATTTTATAACCCCATAAATATATATATATATATCTGAAATTATCGGAATAAATGCTAAAAAGGCAAGTAAATTAATTATTCTCAAATGAGAGTTAATGTAAAATGTGGCATATAATACAACAGAAAAAAGGGCTATGTCGTTATCACACTTATGCATACCTTTAATTATATTCCAAAACATGCAAAACTATGAAAATAATTCCTGATTGATGTGTCATATTAGTTTGAAAAATAAATATATTGCCATTGCCCTGCGGTTCAGAGATTAGTAAAGTTTATGTTAAAGTTACAAAAAATAATAAAACTTATGAAATACTATATTTTATGAATCATAATTTCATTAATTATATTACATTTTCTTATATTTGGGTTACCGTCTGCTTCTGATCTTAGACCTTAAAGTTTTTTTTTAATACCAACATGATAGAAAATTAAATAAAGTTAGTGATAACTATAACGATATTAATAAATTAATTATCTACTTAAAGTGTAGCTATCGTCTATTTTTCTCAAAAAATATTGTTATAAAATTCTAAGAATGTAAATGGAATTCATTAGAAGCAGGAAACAATACAATTCCAAATTGGGAATTTGACGTGTAATGCATTTTCAAATATCTTTGACAGAGGTATGTTATAATATAATATGTAATAAGACAATTTCAATTGTCATTCGTACATTAAATTAAATTACGGAAATTTATATTTTGATAAACACATAAATTGAAAATAAAAATGTAAATGTAACAGATATCAAAATTCAGTATTTGCAATGAATTGATGAAGATGAAGATTGCACCCTGATAAAGATTGCATTGTGTTGAAGATTGCACCCTGATAAAGATTGAACCCTGATAAAGATTGCACTGTGTTGAAGATTGCAGCCTGATAAAGATTGCACCCTGATAAAGATTGCAACACTTCTAATGATTTAATCGCACCAAACAAAGCAAGATTATTTAAATTAATTTGTCTATCTCTAATATTACACAGCATATGCTTGGATCACGATCTAATAGTTAATTTTTAAATCATTCAGGAAAAGAATTATAATTAGAAATATGCTATAAATAATGTAAAAAAGTATATTTTATTTTTAATTCAGTGGACAAAATAATGAAAATCCTGCAATATCTAAATATTTTTCCAATTTTATGGCGTGAACAATTCATATTTAGAAAATGTAATCTTGAAATAATATTTTAAATGGGAAAAAAATGTTCCATTATTTTGAGATTAAAATCACCATTTCAGAATATCGTGTTGGTTTATTTTCACGTTCTCGAGATTACTTCCATCTTGTCTATGAAAATTTCAATTATAATTTCATAAATTATTAAATTTACTGATTACTTGATATGAGGAATTATTATTGCTGCATAGAAAATGTATTTAAATATTTACTTTGAAGAAATTTAAAATATCTCCATTTTTTGTAATCTTTTATCTGACCTTTTATAAAGGTACAACTCTGGGACGCCTGGCAAAACTATTTTGGATTGTTTTTATAGTAAACCGATTTAGAAAAAAGAAAATACTAAAATGTTGCTAGTTAACTAATGAATTTATGAAATTTCATGTAACAAATTCATTTGACGTTAAATATGAATCAAACTGGAAACTTCTCAATCGAACTGACAATGAATATTAAGACTGACAATATATCAATGCTCTCAGATACTTACAGTTTAATTGCCGACAGATTTAATTCTCTCAGAGATTTTAGAAAAACAACGACATTTATAAAAACTGATATTCAATATTTAATTAAACTAAATTATGAACTTCATTTTGTAATAATGTGATGACCACATGATAAGCTATATAATAAAAAATATAAATGAAACTCTGTAACCTCCTATATAATTAATAACAGTTTTTCTGTTATCCACAAGAAACAAAATTAAGAATCAATCACACATTTTAATTTTATAGCACATTTAAAATGAAATTCATTAATGCGTGCAATGATTATTATGAAAATCACAAATCTAGAGGAAAGCTAATTTAAATCACTTGTCCTTATAAACAATATCCCTGTCATGTTCAGAAATTGAAAATTAATTTAAAATAAATAAATTCCATTCAAAAAATTAAATGCAAGATAGTTTTTTATACATTTAGATGATATAAGGCTCTCGTTAGTTTTTTTTTTTTATTGAGTGAATCCTAAAACTGAAAGACAACAACAGTCACTATTAGATGTTAGAATTATAATATTATATTAATTATAATGATAATCACTGGATCAGTTTGATTTAAATCATATTCGATTCAGTCTTCTTTGTTGTGAAAATGGAACACTAGTCATTATCCTTACTGAACAGGAATATTTCCATTCATATTTTGGTGACCATTGAAATGTGTCACCACTATTAAATTTATATCTTTTTTGATAGCTGAGTAGTCGTTATCATAATTTCTGCTATGCACTAGATATGTTATAACAGAAAACGGCCCGTAACATTCTATACGAGGTTTACTGTACTATTGCTTTATTTAGAGAATCAAAACTTTTAAATTCGATGTATCCCAGAAGAAATATTTTTAAATCAACTGGTTGCATTCATATATAACTAGATGATATAGTAAATGTTTTATTATCAAAATCTAGAAAGGTCCACATTATAAGAAAAAAGATGGAAATTGTTCGTTTATAAAATTCTTTAAAGTCTGAACATGGAAATAAAATATTAGGATATCAATATATTTTATGTTTTATCATTCATAATTTTCCAAATTTTATCATTAATAAAAAAACCCATTAGAAAATAAACATTTAAATATATCCGTATCATTGTAAACTAATTGATATTATAACGGAAAACATTCTTTTTAATGCACAAAAACAAAATATAGTTCTTGTAATCATAAATATCTAAGGAAGATTCTACTAGTAAGGAACAGCTGTTATTTTTTACAATCATACAATTATATGCTTTGAAAAATAACTGAAAGAACGAATTATTAAAGTAGAAGTGATTATCTAGATCATGGTCTGGAAAAGTGTTCAGTGACTGCCGACAAATTGACAAAAATTCTGTTATATAAACCACTATATACTCATGAAATTTCTTAATTTTTTTTCAATTTTTGCTTCTCTCAATCTAATCAAAATATATGTGTATTACAATTATTTATTCTTATATTACTTTCATTTCCCCTAACTGGTCAAAATAGTTAATGGAACTGTTTTTGATGACTTATATTTTCCCTATCTAAACAGAAAAATCAAATTAGATATCTTCTTCCTTGGCAGTCACTCCTTATCTCCTTTTTCGCTATTTAAAAATCCATAGGCCATGTTACGACTTTATGTCCAAACTTCATAATAGAGATGACTTTTAATTATATCGGTCTAAAAGTAAAAAGAGGGAATTAATTAATTTTCTATTATCTTTTAACCGTGCATATTGATAAGAGAAGAGAAAAATGAATTCTCATAATATAAAGTCACAAATTATTATAAACGAGTATATTAACTAACAGATAGTTATGAAAGTTTAAAAAAAATGTGGAAAAAGCTCGTAATCCAGTTTGGATCAATATTATCCTTAATTAAAAACTTGCAGATATTAAAAAAAAAAAAAAAATGCATTTTTCAAATCGGATGAAAGTCATTTTCTCCATTAACGTTCTTTATTTTTTGATTGGATGCATTAAAGTGACATTTTAAAATTGGTTTAAACAAATGAATAGAGAAGTCCATTATTCTAAATCACAGGTGGAATTAATGATTCTTAATTATGCTTAACTATTCATTATTTTTATTCATCAATTAACTCTCTCTCTCTCTCTCTCACACACACACACACACACACACACACACACACACACAAGCCTGCATACGTTTATAATTATATATTAGGGTGAAGAAGCCTTGCTGATCAATGATATAGAAAATTTAGTAAATTTAAAAAGATAAATATACACATAAACATTTTAAAGTTTTGCATAATTAACAACTGGCTTTAACTTATTATAACTGGTACTTATTATAACTTATACAAAAAATATAATATATAAAATCGAAAAAATAATGATGAAATCGTGAATAATTACACTTTTTTTAAAATTCTTAACTTAAAACTGAAGAAATAGACACTATTGTATGCTACTGATGAGATATATCGTTGCATTTTTAAATTATTTAGTGTGCTGTATTTAAATAATTCTTTAGGATAAAAACTATGATATTTATTAGGTTTTAATATGACATTTTTGATATTATCTGCATTTGCCATTTCCTGCTTTGAATTTTTAAGTTTTATAATAATCATTACTCATTTTCCCATAAAAATCATTACTAATCTTCGTATCCTGGAAAATCGGATAAATATTTTGGAAATTATTTTAAATCATACGGAATGTAACATATCTACATAAGTTTGCATGAAATATATATCTACAATTGCGTGCTTTCAGTGCCATTATTAATTTCCAATCCATGTGTAGTACTAAATATTTTTCTAGATTTTTATCAAATACATTGAGATTCCCATAATAAATTATCCAGATCGTCTGTTATCCGAACTGCCTTGAGAAAGAAAGAAAAATCATAAGCTATAGGAGGAAAATAGCGAACTGGCTTCCACTGTTAGGTATATTTCTAGGTGGTATTTTTTTTAATATGTTAATATATGAATTTTGAATAGAATTACCTTTATTGTAACCATAATTAATATTTTGAATGTAAATTTCCTTTTTTTCCAAAAAAATATTATTTAAAATCCTTATTTAGCTAATTATCCAAATATCCGGTTCTGGTCCCAAGTTTTTGCGGCTTCTGCAAGACAAGGAATAATTGATCTCTCCAGACCCAAACCCTTCTGCAAAAAATCATCAAAATTCCTCAATTCATACTCCCAACCGAAAACTCCCTTTTTCATGTAATGTATTGAGTACAGTTATTATTTTGTGTACGTATGTAAACGTTTTTCCTTTTTAATAAATATTTTCATGTATACCCAATCAACCGATAAGGAATCCTAGAAATTCCAACTTCAGGGATATTCTGGGGCGAAAAGAAAAGTAAGCAGCATTATTGGAATTTTGCTCTTTAGAGGCAACGCAGTTCAAAGTTAACATAAAAGTTTGGAAACAAAATAGTTTTTCCCTTGCTTCAAATCTTACTTTCCTTTTTCTTAAATTAAATCTGTATATCGCAGCAATATAATATTTTATATAATTCTTGCATGAATCAATATAATAGTATAAAAATGTCAGAACCTTCGAATTCGAGCTATTACAAAATAAAAATAGAACTTTCTCTTATTCCAATACTGGGAATCTTCGGAATATCAGTTTCCTGCAAAATACAATCTACTATTGGTTTGAAATCACTGAAATCATTTCCCTGGTGGAATATATGGTAGAAAGATACAATTTAGCTGAATACTTTGAAACACATATACGAAAGCCTTAAATGTACCTCCCCCATTAATCTTTGTGCCCCAATATATCCGTAGTCGCAGGGGAATTTTCAAAGCTTGCTGATAAAATATACGAGAAAATAGAAAGTGCCCCTTTGAAAGCAGTTTATATAAGTAGATCTTTTTATGTTTTGTCGACAGAACTAAAAAGATCTCAACAAAGGATAACAGGAATGCTGTAATCATTAAATGCTGTGATGATTTGGATTTTCTGAATTTTTCTTGAATTTTTTTTTAACATTATCAGAGGTTCGTACATATCCGCAGTGTTTCAGGTGAATTTTCTTGCATATAAACAAATTAAGAAATTGTGTATTCAGAATGTACGTTTTGAGTTTATAAAAATGCGCGGAGATATTACTTTTAATTATATTTTTGAAAGTTATCGTGAACAACTATGCTTTAGTCATGTTCTGTAGAAATAGTAAAGGGGAATTAAATATTAATTTTAGGTTATATTAATAGTTTCAAAAGAAATTCTGATTAAAATCTTTTGGTATGGATGCTGAATAATAAATAAGAAAAAAATACAGAAAATTAATTTTACAATTATATTATAGCTTACATCATATAAATGTAAATTAGTATTTTATTTTTGGAATCAATCACATATATATATAAAAAAATAGAGAATTTCTTACGGGTATATTATGAATTATTTTACAATGTATTCAGTTTTTCTCAGCATCTTAAAATGTATAAAATATAATAACATTTATAAAGTTAAAGACTGAAGTTTCAATTTGCAGATTTTCTTTTATTTCCAGTATGTCTCATAACTAGGTATATAAATATTTAGAAGGACAAGATCTCATATGATTCTTAACGTTTGGAATATCCACAGTAATGCAAAGACTTCTGTGATTTGACAAATGGTAGTAAATGGGTACGAGAGTGTTCATCATTCACAAAGAGAAATTCCATTCCGTGTCTGGAACCCTCTATTTAATAAAAAGAAATTCATTGTTAATGTTTAGTCTGGTATTATGGACATTAAAAATTTATTTTATGTGATAGAACATCCAAGTAACCATTCTCGAAGCACATTTAACACATCTTTTAGATAGCGTGTCATCAGTGTCACTTTTTTTTTCGAGTTCAATAAATTTTGTCCCCGATTTTGCGATATAAAATTTGTAACCACTTGAAAATCATATTTCATTGAAAGTGAACTACAAGAAGTGATCTCAAGAGAATTAACCATTTCATCAATAGGATTTGTCATATCTGGATTTTTTTTTATTGTCTTTCGGTTTAAACCACTCCTTTATGATTTGATAGCACCAAATCACTATTTTACATGCATCTCAAATACTTCCTGGACATATCAGGTTTCAGATTACTTCAAAGTTATTTTTTTTTCTATAGATTCACATTCAGTTACCTGACACTCTTTAATTTCTGTCATTTACTTATTATATATGTGTTACTATATTCATGTGAAACTCCAGCTACGAATTCGTGCATAATTCTGAATCATCAGAGTTCATTCTTAATCTTCTTACAAGTTTTTAGGCCTGATACTAAAGAAAAATTAATATTTGTTTCACAGGCATTCAAAATTTTCAGTAGTTAACCACACATTTAGAGCATTTTTGTTGTACGAGTATTTAATTTAAGATTAATCCTCAGCAAACTTTAATTAATATTCATTTTTTCTTTTAAAATATTCTTATTAGTGAAAATGATTAGTGAATGTTCTTATTAGTGAAAATGATTAGTGAATGTTCTTATTAGTGAAAATGATTAGTGAATGTTCTTATTAGTGAAAATGATTAGTGAATGTTCTTATTAGTGAAAATGATTAGTGAATGTTCTTATTAGTGAAAATTATGATCATTTTTACCGCAATATACCATATGATAACAATGTAGATTAAGAATATTTATGATAAGGAGAACATGTCTTTAAAACTTTTAGAACCAACAGCGAAATCCTTTCAGATATTGTTTAATGTCCTAAAGACTCATCAAATACCGACAGAAGCAATATTTATTTCATATGTGGGAGTCTTGGCATTGAAAGAAGATGTTTTGCGATCCATTACAATCGGAGCGTTTATAAAACTGTTTTGTAAATTTTTACTCTTAAAGATTTCTTATACAGAAGATATTCCCATATAATTGAAACTAAATGCATAAAAATGGATAATATGAAAACGCTAAAAATGAATAATATATATAAAATGAATAATATGAAATAATATCGAATTATTTACAATAATTCCGTTCCCTTTTTAATAAACTCATTAATCTTAAGATTATTTTCAAGCGAAAATTATTACAACCATTTTTTTTTATCAAACAAGTTTTCAAACTATTTATTTTGAAATGATTTTGCAATTTTACTAATACCTGCTGTACTTAAAAAAATAATTTATGATTTAATTACCCATCATGGATGTTTATGCCTTTATATTTAAAAATAATTAATAATTATCTACTTTAAATGTGCCTGGGCCATGTACAATAATATATTGGCAAGCTACCAAAAATATTCCAGGTTTCTTTCTTTCAATATCGTGCAATTTCACATACTTAAAATATTCATTGAGGCAAATTGAGAGACTAAATACGAATTTGTCTTAAATTTTTTATATAAAAAAACACTGTTTGCTTATTTAATATTGCTGGAATGACTTATTCTATTTTAAAGTAAGTTTCATTTCATTTTAAATAAAATTTTCAGATGAAATAAGAAACCGATATAAAAGCAAAATGGAAAGACTAATTATATATGAATGAATGTTCCGTTGACATATTTAATTTTAGGAAATAGATTATGCTGTTAAAAATGCAATTATGAACATTTAAATAAAAAAAATACAAATCAAAAAAAATTTCGTGTGCTATTTAATGAAAGAGACAGCAATTACTTGAATTTCAAAATTTCAACAAAAACCGTGCTTAATTTTTACCAGTGCTTTCATGAATATAATAGTCAGTCAAGATATTTTTAGACCCAGTGTTTCGAAAAAGTGACATGAAAATATTTAACCCCGAAATAAAAACTGCGACTAAATAATAAAATGTAATTATTTGATGTCAAATTATAACATAAACTCATGAATATTTCAATTATTTTATTTACAACTTTCACAAGAAAAAAAACTGTTTCAATAAATTTTGGAATGTTTCTGAAATATTTATCTAGATTGGAATTAAATTTTCTATTCAAAGAAGTATTAAGGTTTTACCCTGTGTAAAATAATAAAATGTTTGAAATACAGTCTTAAAATGATGTAAAAATGATGACTTGTTTAATGAACAGCTTGAAAAGAAAAAGTAGCCATTAAATATTTCTGTGTTAAAAGTTTTGAAATTTTTTTTGCAAAATTGATTCAGAACATATTTAATGTAGCTTTAAAAGCCAAATCGTTTTAGATACAATATAGAAATTAATTTAAATTTTATTTTAATTCTTTATGAACTGGGAAGAAAATATATTTGACTAGTTTGAAATGCTAATTTTACTATAGGTTAAAAAAGCTTTTTTTTAATAATTGTTCTATAAATTACTATTAGATGAGGACATATAGTTTACCCCCTATAATTACAGTACATGTATAGATGAAATTGAATTTAAGAGATACAAGATACAAGCATAAGACAAGGAAGCGGCGGAGCCAGCACGGAACCATCTTCAGAGTAACGGCGAATCAATGAGCCGTACCGTAACATCAAATTGCCGGACTTCCGGGGACTTAATTCTCTTCATTCATTCATTTGAACATTTTTTTCACAGGAAACTATCCTTGTCGACTAAATAATATGTAACCTATTTTGGTTAAAAGCAGAATGCAGGTTTGACAAGCAGTGAAACAAGCAACGTTTTATTCTCTCTTAAGAGACAGTCATGATTTATTTACAAGAAGACGCAGCGCAGCAGAAGTAAAGAAGGAGCGCGAAACAAATGATCACTAGTCTTATATAACATAGGATTTCCGGCCACGTGCCGATGGAATACATGTGTTGACCTTTGGCACATTGGCAAGGACACCGAAAAGATCACTTTCATTTGAGTAGTACGTAGTACTTACTGATGGCGCATTATTCATACAAAGGAATTAATTAAACCGAAAATGTGATTATATAAGGAAATAAGAGAGTATTTTACTATGGCCTAAATTAAGATAAAATTTTGGAAATTAATTTGGATTAAATTAAGAGTTTAAAATATCATTACACACACATTATATATATATATATATATATATATATATATATATATATATATATATATATATATATATATATATATATATATATATATATATATATATATATATATATTATAAACTTAGAATACCTTAAATGTTACAACTAAGGCGAGAAACCAAACTGCAAAAAATGATGGACGATTTTAAAATTCTTTGATGTCTCTGGATGTAAAGCTATTGTAAAATCTTTAGATTTCTTCTATATGTTCAGTTTACATTAACTGTGCATTGCATGTGAGAAATCTATTAATATATTCATCATTAATGGAAACGTGTCAAACGAGATATTTGAATTTTAAACGAAAAGAAGACATCGAAGTTGAAAAAAGAAAGCAGTTAGTTAAAGAAGAAAGAACATTCGAGGTATTAGGGACGAGTTTGACCGTTTAAATAAAATAAAGTCCCTGTGTTTAGCCAAGGTGAGTATTAATAAGGAATGCAAGCCATCAAATGACAATAGATGATATCTTTAGAGAATTTTTAATAATTTATGAAATGATAGAAAATGGCTTATAATTTCATTCATCATTTAAGTCATGTAGTCTATCTCCTATATAAGTTATTATCTCACCTTACAAATAGCCAATTACTGCTAACTAGTGCATTTTAAAATTCGTATTTGAGATTATCATTTTGGATTTTCATTTTTTTTCGTTTTTTTCTGTTTTGTTATTTGTTATTTTATTTTCCATTAGCAGTATTTTAGCCTTTAAACAAACAGTTACAACAGAATTATTTAACAAATTCAATTAAAAACTAATTTTAATGCAAGTATCTATAAGTAAAAATTTCGATTTTTTTTTGTTGTTGTCAGCATTTTTCATCGTTAATGCTGAGGTGTCACTGGTATTCAATTAATTATCAATAATATAATATCTCATTATCAATAAAGAAACCTCCTTATTGGTATCAGAACTGAAAATTATATCTTTTATGACATCTTTTTGTTGAACAAATGCATAATTGTTGTTACTCAATTATAAGTTACGCGAAAATATTGAAAATAAGGATTTTTCTTAAAATATTATTACGTTATTTATTTTAATTAATACCGTTTTCTAAACTATGTAACATTGTAACAGTAAATAAAAATTACTGAGCTGATATTGCTTTCCAATACAAGAAAAATTTACATCCTAAACTTGAGCAATACATACATAATGTTTAAAAATCCACCATAACTTATCCTTTAACAAGGACCGATGTAAAATAACGCTTCAGTGAAATTTATTTAAAATTTATTTTTAATAAAATATAACCAAGAGACTTCGAAATAACTTTAAGTAGGACGTTGTATTATGAGAGTTATAAATGATGGCTGAAAGTTAGAAGCATAGAAATCTATAATATTTGAATAAAGATAAAATTATTGAAATAACATAAGAAATCCTTCACTTTCAGTAAGTATTGACGCAATGCATACTAAAATCAAATATTTGGTTTCAACAGAATTAAATAATTTTCTAAATTGAAATTTAATATTTAACTTTAGAAGGTAAACATTAAATTCTTAGTTAAATAACGTAATATTAACTGCCTTTATTTCCCATACCCTTAATTCTAAATCCACTGTCGTTATTGACTTTCTTTCCCCGAATGCGATTTTTATACAGATTAAAATTTTCAGCTTCTCCCAGCAGTTGAGAGTTTATTTTTTTCATTTTATTCTTTAATTTGAGAGTTTATCAGCTTTACTAAATAGATATTTGCTCTTTCGAGAGCAAAAATATCCTAATAACTTTTAGAATAAGAATCAAGAAAATCAAAGTGGCAGATCAGCTGTATCTCTTTATTTATAGTGAATTTAAATGCATACTTAAACTTTTTTTGCAGTTTCATTCAACAAGGTGGTTATTAAATACTTTAACACATAAAAAAGTTAGGATTCACCTTAATATATTGATGAAACATTTTAATATCTTTTCAAGTTTTATGATATTAATTATAGAAAACATAATGTAAAGGAGGAAACATAATTTAATAAAAAAATACAAGCAATTTGGTACTTTGCTCTCATTTTCCAAACTTTTTGGGATATCCTGTCTCAATGATAAATCTTGCAGTCAATCCAAGAAGAATGCCAGTAATTTGGATTGATAAGTGGCTTATTTTTATTCTTAACTGTATATAATTGATCTCGCTTATATGTACTTCGAATTATAGAAATAAATTCATTTGCCAATTTTCGAATGTTATTAAACTTGAATGAAAAATATTTGTTCTTTTCAGCTATAATGACTTCACTAAATTTTGTTTTAAATAGAAACTAGATTAGCACTTTTTATAGCTGGTTAGGATCCGATTCTATATCTATAGAAAAAACTTTGCAGACAAGAACGCTAAATCTCCAAACTTTGAATCAAATTCATTCATTTCAAGGCTTAAAATTTCTTTCATGTACTTTGGATATAGTTTCCTTTTAATCTTATTTGCATCAGAATACAAATGAAAGTTGTAAAATCTTCACGAAATTGTTATTAAAAATTCTTCGTTATCTTTTATTAACATTTTCTTACCAGAATTTTAAAATTCCTGATTTTATATAATTATGAACAACGTTCCAGAACATTCTTCAGTGGCTAAGTAGTAATTTTGCTTTAATAACGCACCATTTCCAACAGCCAAAGTGAGCATAATTTAGAAACTTAGAATAAACTAATAATTAATGTCTACCGTTTTTCGATAATCTAATACTATTCCAGATAACAATTAAAACACATCTCATTTTTGATAATCTACGATTTTAATGAAATAAAACGAAATGCAACATATTATTTTGAGATAAAAAATAAACTTTCATGACACAATAAAACGTTATTTTCAATTACGAGATGTTATTACCAACATTACTTTCACTTATTAAAGAAAATAGAGCTCAGATCATATCGCGAGGCCAGCATGTGCCGATTTATCATTATAGCCAGCTACAGAGTGAGGTAACTCTATATCGTCTCACTAATACCGAGTTAGCCGATAACCATAGTTAGCCGAGTTAGGTCATAAACGATTGGCTTCGTTTATGGCCTAGTTAATAAAGATGGTATCACCAAATCACTCAATCGTCAAATATTAAATCACCAAATGTTTTTTCATGTGCATCAAACTCTGTGAACTTGGATCTTTCAGAATTTTAATGCTGGAATCTGGGCAGGTGCGATCACCACGAATAACTAATCTGAAAGAGAATATCTTGAATATTGTGTACCAAATTCTAGGCAAGATGGTATGTGAGCTTGCAGATGGAACAATTGTTTGGGGCGTTCTACACAGTGAAGGCAAAAATGCTTTTAATCTTCAGAGTCGTTTCAGTATCCTGAGACTACGGATTTTCGACGATAGTACCTCTATAAGGGATGAGATGAGGAAGAATAAGAACATTGCTTGAGTTCATCATTTTTAACCTTGATTTCCACCAATTCGTTACTTTGAATTCTTTCGCTCTAATTTTTACGTGTATATGAGTGTAGTATCGGTTCTGATCATAGTATTTTATTATAATTCAAAGCTACGTATTCTTTACTTATATGGTTAGTTCAAGTAATGGAAATTCACATTTTTCTTAAATATGTTCTTCTTTATTCCCTTTAAATAACGAACATATTTGATAAGTAATGATAGAAGATGAGTTTATCAAGAGATAATATTTTGTAGGTTTCCTTTACAACATTGAATATATCCTTTGCCTATATTATAATAATATAGCAAATATTAAAGTTATAATATAGCAAATGTAATAATATAGCAAATATTAAAGTTATATTTGCCTATATTACATCCATTATATTGGCTATATTATTATATTTGCCTATATTACATCCATTATATTGGCTACATTATTATACTTGCCTATATTACATCCATTATATTGGCTACATTATTATACTTGCCTATATTACATCCATTATATTGGCTACATTATTATACTTGCCTATATCACATCCATTATATTGGCTACATTATTATACTTGCCTATATTACATCCATTATATTGGCTACATTATTATACTTTCCTATATTACATCCATTATATTGGCTACATTATTATACTTGCCTATATTACATCCATGATATTGGCTACATTATTATACTTTCCTATATTACATCTATTATATTGGCTATATTATTATATTTGCCTATATTGCATCTATTATATTTGCTATATTATACTTGCCTATATTACATCTACTATATTTGCTATATTATTATACTTGCCTATATTTTATCATTTCCCAGTGTTATCCGTTTTCACCGCTGTCTGATTTTACATCTTTAAATATATTTTCGTAATACATACTTACATTGGCTGCGAAAATTCAGTATTTAACCATACGTGAGATGCTAGTTAAGTTTTATCAATTTAATTGCTATTTTACATTAACAGATTTTCTTATTATCCAAATCTTCGGGAATTTTAATTATAAAATACGTTTCCTTCACTCAGCAATAATCATTATTTCGCAATGAAATTATTTACATCATAAAAGAATTTCATTCAACCACCAGAATTGGTTTTAGTCCAATTACATCAGTTTTATTTCTTGAGAAATGAATTTTTAGGGGAATCCTTAAATTCTTTCTGTATTTTAAACTCTATATGCAATAAATTGGAAAAAGGATTTAGAACATTAATAAACAAGAATATAAATCGAAAGTTGAATTTATATAAGCCACTATAATCTTCCATATGACGAACATGTTTGTCCATTGAAATTCGAATGAAGCAATGAAAGTGATTTTCTATTTTAGTTGTCTTGGATAAAATTTTTCTGTAATATTCTAAACTCACTAGCATTTTTTTCAGAAAATGCAATAATCTTAGACAGTTTGTGTCCTAAAAAATAACGTCATTTGTTTCCCTTTTTCATTATTTTTTTTTTGTCTTTGAAACAAAATAGAGTAAAATGCAATGGAATATTATATACAAGTTGTTTTTATATTTTTTAAACTATTATAAGAAAGAAATTTTAATCAGATCATTACTTTTGTTTTACATTATTTCATTCTTATTCTAAAGGAATAAGACCTCGTATACAATTATTCACTTTAAATATGCTGAAGGGGCGCTTATATATATATAGGATATGGATATATAATGAATAGATAAAGATTATATAATATGAATATATTATGAATATATGAATACATAAAATATTAGAATAACATTTTTTTGCTAATAAAATTGAAGAATAAAACATTCAGAAATTTAATTTTGTTCGAAGAATTTATTTATTTGTTAAAGATATAAGTTATAAGAATAGTAAAATATATACGTTACTTTAAATACTTATAGACATTCTCAAACAGAAATGCTTTTCATATTCTATTTCTGATAATGCTGATGTTTTCAACGAAAAATTGTTTTGTGACCATTATTAATATTAAAACAGGTGTTATTCATATATTATAAATATTTCACGCAATGCTATATCTGGAGGCACAGAAATATAATAGACTGTGCCTCCAGGTTGGAAATCTGCGAAATGGTCTTAAAATTATCAACCTTTATATGTTTACTTGACATTTATATCTGTCATATACAGTTAAGAAATATTTATTTTAAATATTTAGTGACATTTCGACAGGAAATTTAATCAGTTGGGAAGAATAATGGGAATAAAATATTATATTAATGCAGCTATTTCTACAAATATAATTGGCTGAAAAATATTCATTTAAACATTTTAACGGCTGTCATTCTAATCTATAAGTGTTGTTGCGCTTTATCGAGGCATAAATGCCTTCATATTTTATTTATATTTCGAATACAAACAATTCACGGCATCCTAAAATAAATGCACCTAGTATAATTAAATGTACAGCTCATAGAACATTGTAAATATTTAATATTTGGTACTGTGAAACTGCAACAGCATTAACATGGATTTGTGTTTGTATCTACAAGCAGAAAACTACAGAAGACGAGTATAAGGATGGGAATCTGTTTCAATACAATGCGAAATTTTAAATTTGATGAGATTCAGGAAAGACATACATGGACAAAGCATTTATTGCAATCAGTATTTCTTTGTCTTTTACTTATGTAATTGTACTTGCGAGGCTCCTAAGAGTGGATGTGAGCTCGTACACGCCAGCCATTTATTCATTATATATCATATGGGTGAAAAGATGGATGTGAGTTAAAGAAATATTTTAACCCTTAACTGGGGAGGTGAAATCTTAGGACTTAACTGGGGAGGTGCGGTCTATGAAACCGCGTTTCATTTAAACTGAAATTATATTTTCTAATGAATGTATTAGTATGAAAAACTGCCAATATATTGTGCAGATATTTTTTTTGATATATAGATATATTTTAGAAATTTTTCAAAATATATTATCATTGAAAAAAGTAAATTCGTTGGAATATACATTTTCTTCTCAAATTACATGTTACAATAAATAATATTCTTGAAAAAGCATATTTTTTAAATCATATTTATTTTTACAGTATATGAAGGTATATAGAAGACAATATAATGTGAAATTCAACAATTGTATGAAAAAAATGACAATGGGTAAAATTGGCCCTTTTTTATCTATTTGTGTGACTTTCATAGCACGGTTTTCTAGGGCATTTTAAACATACATGCTAAGAAATAGTATAAAAATCAACTTATAAATTCTGTATATATATAATCATGGTGTATTAATATACTTTATAAAATTTTTCAAAATACATTATCATTAGAAAAATTAATCATGTTTGAACATACATATCAAAATCAGTTGAATGCAAACTTTCATCGAAAAATTCTTTTGTACTATTATCCTTATCACTAAAATCACTTTCTGCCTCCTTTAAAAGTGTCTGGAGCACTGCTTCATAAAAGTATAAGTAAATTGGATGATATTTCGGGGACCAAATTTTAGCGCCATCTGCTAAGCCTTGTTTATCACTGGGACACCAACAGGGAGATGCGGTCTTAGAGACCGCGCTCGAAGAAACAGCTAAATTACTTTAAAAATCATTTGCTGAAATCGGTTGAAAACGTGCACGTGTATTGAAGGTCACAAAACAGGAAGCTACAGGGTCAATCCATTCAATTGAGCTAAAAATAGAATAGGGGTGACAGAAAATCCATCACTAGAGGTCTCACAGACCGCACGTCCCCATTTAAGGGTTAATGTTTAGTAGTCATTTTTAATATTTACTAATAAACATGGAATATAAAATCCATGTGAGCTAACATTAACATTGGTTATTGGAATAATTATATTAACATTGGTCCTAGGAATGGTAATAATATTGTGATAAAAGAACACTCTTCTTAGCAAATGCATGGCATAATTGTTTCGACTGTAAGCTATTAGGATTTCATTCTCTGCACGATATTAACTGTTTACCATTTTAATATGGGGGTTAGAACTTTAATAGTGGCAACACTGCTGTAAAAATGCCACGCAACAAAACCAAATAATGTCACGTATACCACACGTTAGCTACATACCTACCTTACCTTTTAGCAAAAACACTCGTCCATCTTACGTCACGCGCATGCGGAATGACGCGAAGTACTGATCCTTCTATTAGTTTTCGGTCTAAAGTAAGTGTTGTCAGGATGTTCTCAAAAAAAAATAACAACGAAGTTGGATAGAAATTGAATGTGCCATAGGTCCTACAGCACGACAATGTCATCTAGGGGCTTGCGGGAAATCTGCTTTGCCTTACAGAACTGTTTCAAGATGGGTAAAAGCCTTCAATGAAGGACGCCAAAATGTGGCAGACATGCATCGGCCAGGTTGTCCTAGTGTCAGCGAAGCAGAAGTGCATGCTGTTGCCGCACTAATGGACAGCGATTGATGGCGCAGTCTTCGTGAGCTGACCTGACAAACAGGATTTGAGCATACGACTGTACTGCACATTCTGAAGAAACACCTGGGTTTGAGAAAAATTTCTTCACGATGGGTTCCACACCATTTGAAGGAAATGCAGAAATTGTTACGACACTAAGCTGCTCGAACCCACCTGGAGCGCTATGAGTGCGAAGGAGAGGCTTTTTTACACCTTATCATTACGGTAGATGAGACTTTGACCAGATCTGATCAGCCAAAACTGAAACTCTAATCAAAAGACAGGCGTCATTATGGGTCACCACAAAGTTCGAAATTTCTTCAGAACCCCAGTAATGCGAAAGTTATACTGATTTTCGTACACGACTGTGATGATGTCATCCTAACGCATACCGTTCCCCCACAGCAGACCGTCAATGTGCAGTATTACTGCACACTTTTGGAGCACCATTTCAGACCAGCTTTGAGAAAAAAACGGCGACATTTTCTGCAGAACGTCCTTATCAATTTGCATGGCAATGCTCGGCCGCATTCAGCGCAAGCTGTGGCTGATTGAAGAAGCCCACTTTTGTATTCCATGTAAATAAATAGTTGCCACTATTAAAGTTCCTACCCTCGTAAATTTGATTTTAATTTATGGTATCGTATTTACCTCAACATCCGATAATTATTATTTTCAAAATCTCGGGATTTTTAAAAGTTTTTCAGATGTAAAATAACCATGCTGTTTCGCACTAAATAAGTTTCACATAACCATATAATTAAAACTAGTTTCATCTAGTTCAAGAGTGTAAAGTACAGTGCTCATGATCACATGTAACCAAAACTTCTTTGCACGTAAAAATGTCATGGACCATCCGCTTTTATAAGGTCTCAGTTCAGAATTTCAGAACATCTCTTTCTGGAACTTTTATAATCAAATTACTATCTTGATCTGTGTTGTTAATTTTTACATGGATGAAGAAGTTCTTAAGAGGTTCCAAATCACGTGGCAAAAATAGAAATGTGTTTTTAATTTTTTTAAACGGATGATGTCAAAATTTCTTAGTCTCACTGTGTGATGACTTCGAAAAAACCCAAGTAAATAAGTAACATTATTAAGTTTATAAGCATTCATTCTTACATAATAAAGTAAGGTCTGGTATTTTCTTCAACTTAGTAATAAATGAGATTTACTACAAAGTGGAAGAAAATATTTCATACTTCCAGGAGCTTACATAAAAGATAAAGATATATATTTGTTATCTCAGAAAAAAATTAATATTTTGTAGAAGTAGTAGGTTTTGATTTTGCAGTTTTAAATTTGATTAGAAATGTAATATCTTTTGCAAAGTATCCCTCATAATTCATCAGTTCGGTAGCAAAATTATAATAAATAGTCATGGGATTACATTTTTCTGTATAATGTATTAAGAAATCATTCTTATAAATAATTGTTTTCATACCTTTTAGCTTTCTTTTATTTTTACATAAGTATAGGAAATTAACATCTTCATATAAAAGGTAATTTCAACAATTAAAAAGGATTATTAGTGCTACATACTTATCTTTTATTAAACCATCAATTTGTTTCACATTTCATTGAGAAGATTCATATTTTCTACTACTCAATACACAAGGTCTATTATTTCGATTCCACTCATTCCCTTTTAAATATATTTTATTAAATAAAGGTAAACACTACCAATCATCATGGCATTAAAATTCCATTTCAGAGCCAAATTTCTGAATACGGTATTTGAGAAACAATAGGAAATGATCCTTTTAGTTTTTATGTATAAAATTTGCTCCTGTAATATGAAACAAAAGAGAAAAATTCATTTACTAGTCAAAACCTTTATTGAGTTTCTATATCGTTTGCTATATCGAAAAAATTTCATTTTTTTTTTATTTTTATTTTACCTAGAATAACTTTAAGAAGACATTTTTGAAAATTAGAATATATAAATTGTTTTCTTTTCTATGTCAAATTTTTATTGATAGTAAACACACAGAGAATGCAATTCTCATCTTCCAGAAAATTTATATTCTTGAATGGATAGTGTATTTTAAATAATAGTTAACTGATTCTACATATAATTTTTTAAAAAAAAATGTATTTCTAAAACCTGATTTTTCTGAAACCCATCACATGCATTTTTCTTCCAGGAAATGCAAAAGAAGGAAACGATGCTTAAAGAATAATTATTTAAGAAAAAAAAAATATTTCCTCTCACTAAGATATGAATTCTTTTTGAATGGAGAAATAATGATGCATGAAAATATGTTCTTTCTTTTCTTTCATAATGCATTTTTGATACGTTTATCTAACAACTGCATCTTTGCGAATAATATATTATGAATAATAGCATGTCGTGTACTGTTCAGTTTATTATTTTTTTAAATGAACTAGGAGTAATTTCTCAAAAGTATTTAACAATGATATTTTATATTGAACTGATTTTAATTTTGGGGATGTTAAAAGACTTAAAAAAATAAAAAAAAATTATTGTTTACAAAAAAACATTTGAATTTGATTGTGAAAGTGTATTTATAATAAAAAACGTTTTCCTATAAGAGAATTAAAAATCTAATAAACTTGGTAATTTTTAGACAAAGATAAACCCTTTTTTAAAGAACGTATTATTCTACCATTGATAATTCTCAATGTATTATCACATTTTTAATTGGTGACAAAAAATAAGTGGTGTAAACGACAAAAAAAATATATACACTGCTTTTCCCTGCTTTATAATACAGTACACATCTGAAAAATGCCTGGTGATCCTTTAAAATTTAAAGGATCACCAGGCACAAAGGATTTAAAGGAAATTTCAGATAATTTAAAGTTTAAACTATCCAAAAGAGTAGAGTGGGCATATATATTTGCGGTTTCAGAAACGTTTTCACTCTTCGTATATACAAATTTACTATATTTAGTATTCCATTTTCTGTTAGTGAAGAATTTACTATAAACACTAGTTTGTAAAGAATGTATGTTTTTAGATATGCTCCATTATGATTTAAATTAAACAGAAATAAAATCAGGATATACTCGAGCATACACATTAAAAACATCAATAATGGATATAATTAATCTGCAACTCAATATTCTATACAAATGTTTTAAAAAACAACCTTTCAAACAACGATTGATATTGCTGGGATTCATTATTTGGCATTTATACAAGGATTTCAAAATGGACAAAGGATTTTCATTTTTTTCTGAAAATATTACTTTATTAATAACACATGATATTTATCTTTTGCACTCGAGAAGTGACTCTTTGATCACCAAGCAAGAAAGTCCATTATTTTGATGTTTTATTTATTTGTTTTCAATTTTGATTGCTGAAGAATGGAAAAAAAAGACGTAAATCAACTTTTCGAGGAAATTCAACTTGAAACAATGGCATATATTTAATTTTCCGAGCAATAAAAAAATCCCTTGTATTAGGTGAATTATTTAGCATCGAATTACTTTTCCGATTATAAAGGGTTAATAATATAATACAAAAACGCATGTGTATGTTAAGGTACACAGTGATATGAATTTTCCACATGCCACTTTGGAGTATACTTCTACATAAGCTGTGCTATTCTCAACTTCTAAATTATTTTTTGTGAAACATAATTTGATAATAAAAACTCAAAAAAACAATTCAGACTTATTTACTCAGTTTATAATTTCTTGCCACTAATATCTATAATAATTGTTACTCTAAGATGACATATTTAATTTCGACACAAATTGATTTTTAATTTCTTATAAATTTTATAAATGTTATTTCAAACACAATTGTAATAATATATTTTATTGCTATAATTATATTCTGAAGCCTTTCTCTTGTAGTAGAAGAATATTAGTTATTTTAAGCTTGATCAAATGAAAATCCTTCTCATGACATTCAGTATGTCTTTGACCCTTTTAATATCCTCATGCATGCCACTCAACGCATTGAATTCCCTTTATATCCATACAGATTACGAACATACAAAAGTGTGATTTCTGCCATTCAGAAATAAAGGTAAATCTGCTGGAGCATAGAAGGAAAAGCACAGTTTTCATAGAAAGTGTAAAATATCGTGACTGCAAGGAAACTGCTTATCTTAAGAAGAAATAAATCCACAAAATCATAAGCCCTAATCAGAAAAAAAAGAAAAATTTGAAGAACTTTCAAGCAAATTCTTTTGAGTATTATATAGGTTAATATTTAAATTTCCATTTCAGAGATGACCATATCAAGTACTAGGTTGTTCAATTTTGCTTGACTAAGCTGCTGCAAAATTCTGTCTATCGGAAGTGGATACTTCAGATACAGAATTCCCTCTCTGCTAGAAGTTAAATATTATGAATGTTATGAGTTTACTAATCTTGCTCGATGCCTTCATTTAAATAAGTCGAAAACATGAAAAACTGATATTGGGAGCTGCTAGTATAGAAACTCTATAACAATGAATGGGATTTCAGTATAGAAAAAATGTTGAAGACCTTTGTCACCGATGAAATTTTTGTAATCAGACAATTGTAATTATATTTATAAATTGAGGATAAAAAAAAAGGTAAAAAAAAATTGTGTGTTTTATCGTATTCAGGGAAATAAAATATTGTGAAGCTTACTTTTAGGTTTGATGTTCAAATGGCATTTCAAAATACGATCGATAATCACACTTCAGAAAAAATATTATGCTTTAAACTAATAATTACGGTTAAACTAATAATTTTGTAGCAACAACATACCTAACATGATACTGTAAATCATTTGACTACTAGTTTAACAAATTGAAGAAACCAGTAATGAGATCTGAAACGAACTCCACAAAATGCACTTTTAACTCAGTCGAAAACTGAAGCCAAATATAACATTAAAGATGATATATTATTCCACTGGCCCCTAATACCTCCTAGAGCTTTTATACCTCCTAGAGCTCCATTGTTGACAAACTTCTAGCTTTCTATAAAATAAATGATTAAACGCGTAATTCCTCAATCATTACACCAGATTTCTATTGTACAAAAAGAATATAAAGTACATAATATAAAAAAATACATAATATAAAGTAATAAATAAGAATATAAAATACATAATATAAAGTTTTAAAAAAACTAGAGCTTGTAGAGATAATCGAATTTAAAAAATTTAAATCATTGGTAACAAAATACTTTAAATTTTTGAAAATTATATATATATATATATATATATATATATATATATATATATAAAGAATTTTTACACATCACCATTATTTTTTTTGTCTTGCTAATGACTAAAATTAAATTTAATAAAAGCCTATATTAATAGATAATTTCGAAATTAATTTGGTTTGTTGGCCTGTATTTGCTATATCCTTAGCTTTCTATATAAGGTTAAAAGAAAAATAAATTGATTGATTCATCTTCTAAGAAAAAGTAGCTCGGAGGAAGGGCAGTTAATCTTGGTGATGGTAAATCTGTGGGCATTGTTTATCTTTTTTTTTTTAAATTTATTTTCAAAATTTTGTGAACCTCCTTTTGATTTTCATTTTTAATATTTTTTTAATTGACAAATTATTATAAATTACTTAAGGCATCATATTTCATGTGTGTATGTTTTCTTTTTGTATGAAGAAATAATTATACCTCTAAGAAATGACATTATAGACCCTAGAATAAACTAGTGGTAGATTGGTTAATGAAAGCTCGTTCTACTGGAATGACCTAGTTAGCTTCTCTTCTCCCATAAATCATTCTCAATTTCTTTTCTGATATAGCTGAGACTATAGCTAAGTTACAAAGAGCAATTGTGGCTATTATTTCTCTATACAATAACAAGAACTATGAAAAGCTACATTGTGTTATCATATTTGCTAGTCCATGCGTCCAATCCCTCTTCGTTCTATATTGTGTTACAGACAAGGGAACATAATAGCAGTACGTGACTATACTGCGTAAGATAATTTTGTATTAGTTAGTGCTGATACATATGTTTCTATTGCCCAAATATGGCGTCTTGTAAATAAGTAGCATTATTTTAGCTCATTTTGTAACATATAAATGATCCTAAGCTGATCTTATTCAAAATAATGTCATTTGTTAAGCCTTTTTTTAAAAATAATGCTATTCTATTTCCAGTGGATTATTGTTTGACCACAGAAATTTGATGCATGTATTTATGGATTATACGGGATCTCTGCCATCATCTTTGAAGCACTACAAAAGATTTTAGTATATTTCAATTAGATTTTTCATCTTAAAATAGTTTTGTGAAAACTAGATTTTTTACATAGTAATTATTTGATAATTGAACGTTTAAAAGTAATATAATTACATTTATGAGGATTAACAGCATAATTTTTCATACATAATGGCTTTGATCATTTTACTTCCTATAAAACATTAAGAATCTGTAATATTGCTTTTCTCCCTAATGATATAATCCCTAAAAACGGATAATTACAAATGCATATCGGGACTACTTTAGTGTCAATTTGTTGACTTAGCAACGGACTTTTCGGCAAAATTGAAAATATTGAGAAACATAAGAATTATGGTAATATATTTATTAAGAACCGAGATACAGTATCCTTCTAGAAATTTCTAAGCTATATCAAGGAGATGATATAAATGAAGACGTTCAAACATGCAGTAGTTCTCTTTATGAAGTGTCTACTGCTGAGCGACGATTGTTTGCACAGAACTCTTTCTTTACATGGATTTGCTATTTATTTTTGTTTTTAGTGTCTGAAAGTGTTTATTTTTGTATAATCTTCAAATTTGTTTCTGCCATCTGTTATTTCTTTTTCTCTCTTTAATATAAGACACCATCACTTTTATAGGATATGGTGAATATTTTTGCACACTACACGTATTCGAAGATTTCCGTAACAATATCATTAGTGAAAATGTCTGAATATGTGCCACTGAAACATTCACTATTTAGTTTATTTAAATAAACATTAAATGAAAGATATTTATTTTTTTCATAATTTGAATCAACATCAGAAAATCCCACCGATTCATAATTTAATTAAATATTAGCAGTTACGTGGATCATGTAAATGAAAACTATGCATTCTTACTCAAATTAAGTAAGTCCCTAAAGAAAGCAATGCTGAAAGATGAGCAGAATGTAAATTATAATACTAGAATCGCCATCATCTGAAATATTTCTTTAAAATTTAGGCCATTTTATACTCTTTCTCAGAATGAAATTAAATTGGATAGAATTAATTTGCTACAAAAAAAGCTCAATTTTCATATTTTTTTTTATAGAATTTGTAGTTTTTCGCATTTCACAAAACATACTTTAAAAAAATGCATAATAATGTGCTCCGTGAATTTTATTAATAGATTTCAAAACATTTTTTAAACAATTACACTCTTTGCCCACTGCAAAGCACAAAATAACTTTTCCTGATGCTTCATTATTTTTTTTTAAATTTTTTTTGCAACACTGTGTATATCAGAATTTTATAACTTTAAACTAGTAATATATATAATTTATTTCGTGTATCTGGAAAAAGCTCTTAACAATTTGGATCAGATTTTATTTTTAAATTATAGCTTTTTAAGTATATCGATATAGGTGCCTTTCCTGAAAAAACGTGATTTTACACACAATAAAACATTTTTTTAAAAAATAAATATTGACATGTGGTTATGCATGACTTGCATAATCATAACAAAGATAGAGTAGTGGTTAGGACTTCGAACTCCCACGCATTTTCTTATGTTCGATTACGTTTGAAATTCAATTAGATTTCGGCTATAAATTTAAATGAGACATAGGAAAGGATTTTATTCACGATTTCACAAAATACTAAGCTCGATCTTTCATGTGCTGATATTAATGCGTAAAATAAGATTGAGTTTTTATCTATCTAGTATTATGTTGAAATATCTCTCCCTCTCTTGTTCTTAAAAAGTAAATACTTTAAATTTGCTTACTATTTTTGAATAACCCCCGACATCTTTATTAGCACATAATGCCTAACAACATAAATATATTTCCGATATTTTCCACTGTTCAGAATATCGAAACAGCGTGGTCTTGATATATTATCTTGTATTAACAAAGAATGTATAGAGATGACACAGTAATTTAAAGTTTAATAAGTAACTTAAATTGTATATTTCTATTACAAAAGCATTCTGGTTGGTAGGGCGTTGAATTTGCCTCTTTTGGGAAGTGAGATCAAACGCCGACGGCCAAAGACTCACTGTGTATAAGGTGGCTTGTGCACGTATAAATCTGTCGAGGTCACCAAGTCCTCCAAGTCAAAACAATGCCACTGGAGGTACTGGTGCAGAGGTGATCTTTGTCCCATATAGGTATAAATTACGATCTGTGGTTGAGTGAATGAAATGTTGGAATGAAGTCTGCCCCGTAAAAAGGTTTGTAACGCATGAGTAGCTAAGTCATACTCTTGGAACTAGATGGAGTTATGGAAACAAGAGACGCTAAAATTCTCGGCTTAAAATCGACTTTGGCAGTGGGCTTGTTTATGACGCCATTAGAAATAACAGCAAAAGCATTAAATTTTCGATATTATAAATTTCACACATTTAAATCAATAGTATAATATTAATAAAAAATTAAGAGGAGCATTTTCGTTGGACTTTACTATATATACTAACCGAAAATAGCCAGATAAAAATACTTTTCTGTAAAAATTAAATTTACTATTTATAATAAGCTTGAAGTTTTTTTCCACCATTCCAATTTTTAGTCGTTTTTAATTAGAAAAAAATAAAAATAATGGATTCATGCTGGTACAAATATGCATTTCATCTTCCCTTCATTTGGAATCTCTTAGAAAAAATGTTTCTATAATAAAATTATACGTCTGGAAACTATTGTGCAAGAATGCATATATATTGACGTCAGAAGGCAGACAGTTTTTTTCATAATCCGAAATATTTGAAATGCATTAAAATAGAAAATATTTGATATAAATCTAATTTTCTATAAAGTGACAAAAAAGAATTAAGCTATAGTAGTAGAACCCGCTAATATAAAGATTTATAAACTATTATTCGATTCTGATTGTTGCTCTCCTAACGGAATATCTTGAAAATTATCAAATTATAGGATTTTATAATTATATAAGAGCATGTATATAGGTAGCTTAAAAATGATTCCTATGAATCTTTCCTTTTTATGAAGATGATGCTTGTTCCATCTATCAAAAAAAATGACAAAATCATCGTATTCTTAGTTTAAACGAATCGTATAGTAATTATTTTGAGATGAAAATTTCACTACTTTGAATGACAATGAATGAATAACAACATGATCACGAGTTCAATTCATGCTGCGTCTGACTTAACTCCATGACCTTCAAAATGAATGTCCAGTCGATTACTTACTGTCAATAAAGGAGCCTGAAAACTTCCCGATCTGTTTATAAACGATCCAAACGATTTCTTAGAGTGATTTGAATTCAAAATCTAGATAGAGAGGTACCGTTTAAGGAAAATTAAATTTTAAAATAGATGGCGATCAGTAATTTTCCTTATTTTTACTAAATTTCAATATTTTTGAATTTCTTTGTTTTAAGGAATAATGATATAGTTTTAATGTATACAAATTATTCCAAAATAGTTAAAACTGCTTTAAACTTTTATCAGATGGATTTAAGAAGCATTTAAATGACAAAGCTATTTTCACAGCAACGGGAAATAAAATTACAATAATAAAACAGTCACATTATTAATATTCAAATCGTTACACTAAAATTTTTATACAAACTTCCTAGGTAGAAGTGTCAATAGAATATTTTTTGCTGCATTTGATCAATTTTAAAAAAATATGATTATCAGTTGTTTTAATAACTAATGAGTTTTGTTAAATAGAAAGTTGGCCATTATTAATGAGGACAATAAATTAATTTAAATATTTAGAGTTGGGAATTGCAAAAAAAGAATTTATGAATTTCATTACCTTTCATATTGATAACCTCTTTATTAATAATCTTTTTGATCTTGACAATGATCAGAATTTCACGGAACTAAATAATTAACCCTTTGCAATGAGAAATATAATTCGATGCATAATTATTCACAATACCTGGAACTTTGTTTATTACAAAAAACTCATGCAACAGCTTTAAGTTGAATTTCCCATTTACGCCATTAATACGCCATTTTAACATTCTGTAGGTATATTTAACAATCAAAATTAAACATAAATAAAATGTGAAAATGATGCATCGTCTTGAAGGTGACCGTGAGAAAACATTCGACTGCAAAGAGTTAACCTTTTCTAGGGCCGTGGGAAGTATGTTTCCCACCAAATTTATCAATATTTGTATGCAATTATGTAGGTTGGCATAAGTTCTGAAATTTTTTTTTACAAAGACAGAAACTTAGATGCTTCAGTTCTTTGTCCTACACAATATAATGTGTCTTGATTTGTTACTTAATTATTAATCAACCAAATTAATTAATTAATCAAATTAAATTTATCTAATAAGTTAAATTAATCCTCTTTCTTATTCTAATTTCAAGCCTAAAAACATTTTAACATAATATGACTAGAAAAAAATGGCCCTTTAAAGGGTTAAAAGACGGATCTACAAAATATAGTTTACCTTTTAATTATTTTTCTTACATATTTTAAGTATTTAGCGCAATATTTGATCTCCTAGAATTCAGATATTGCGCTAAAAATAAAAGCACGTTTTGTAGATAGAAGTAATTGTAATTCTAGCTACATATTAGAAATTTCAAGAAAATATCTGGCTTCTGCAATTCAGTTTTAATTCAAAATAATTTAGATTCGATTTTTGCAAAACATTTTGAACGAAATGTTGAATATATAATTTAAACGAAATTGTAGGAATTGATAACCCAGAAATTATTCCAGAAATATTAGAAACTTTTTTTTTCTTGAAACACACCGCTATAGTAATTTTTTCTCCTCCTACCGCTGTGGTAAGATGAAGAACAGTCCAGTTGTATAATACACTTGTCCAGTCTTTTATGAAAGACTGGAAAAACTCTTATCCCGTCTTTTACAAAAATTCTCTTGTAGTTGAAAAATATATACTACACATTTTAAACGGGTTTATAATAAATTTTCTGGAAAGATGCTATTATCATTCATAAAAAAATATATATACTATCATTCTTTTGGAAGCAAAAAAAAGAACTGTGGAGAGAAGACTTCGATAAACGATGGGTTAGTTTGAGAGAAGTCAGAATTCCTCCTGCTAATCCTATAATTTGAACCCACTAGAATTGACTTACGAGGTCAGGCCCATAGATTTATTTATTATTTCTTGCCAGCTATTTAAAATTGAATAAAATATATAAGAATACTTCGAAGTATGATCTGGTCTCCGCTCCTATCAGAATATGATGAAAAAGTAAATTCGAAAATGAAAGCGGGCAACAGAAATAAGAAAAAAGCGGCCATTTTTTTTGTAAGAATGAACCACAAATAGATTTATAAAATGCCCGAGTCACTCATACAATAAGACAAGCGGTAAATCTTGACAGACACATTTGGTAATCCTCAGCAATAATTTGCATCATGTAACATAGGCCTGAGAATCGAAAAATTCAATGAGATTAGTAAGTTAACTACTACTATCAAGAATTCAAATCCAATACCAGTAGAAAAAGAACAGTAAAGTGAAACAGGGTAAAATGTCACAAATAAAAACCGTTTGTAACCAATAGTTTTTAATAACAAAAATATTTTAATATCATAGAAAAAAAATTTAAAAATTTAAATTTATTTTTTGAAGAAATTTTATATGAAGGAAATAAACTACTGTGTCAGTAGATGAATTTCTTTAATTTCATAAATGAATTAGCAAAGAAATGCCAATTTGTGCAGCTAGTTTTGATTTTAATATTGTATTATTTTGTATAGTTAAATTTTAAACCTATATTGTTTATTACATGTTTTCTTCCAGTAATCTATTTTTCTTGCCTTTGTTTCACATGTAGGAACTTAAAAGTATTTACAATTTTTTTTTATCAGAATAGTTCAGTTACAAATTGAAATTAAAAAAAAAGCATAACAAGAATATTTTCAATCATATGATTTTAACTTAAATTTTTTATTTAGTATAATCCACGAATGTTTAATTCTGCACTAAGACATATTTGTGGTGTATGTTTTTCATTTTTTAACGTATTTCAGATCTAAAAAATAAGCCTAAACTTAGTCCATGATTCCATTGGTATTTTTTTCTTTTGATTTGTTTTGACGAAATCGGATTTTAAAAAGATATGAACATTATGCATAAATCATCTCCTTTATTTATTATTACCTGCGTTAAATTCAATTAATTTAACTATCCTTTAATTTGAAACCAAAAGCCAATTATAGAAAAATGCTGGCGTTCTGGTATAGGGGTGACGCGTCTTCCCCGTGATCTGAGCATCCTGGGTTCGAGGTCCGGTTCGGGCATGGTTTTTCTTCCTCTGTTCTAACTGTGTGTTGTGTGAATGTGCCCTCCTGTAAAAAGTTGTTGTGCAAGCGAAAGAGTAATGCGTGAGTAACGAAGTCGTCTTCTTGGCCTTAGTTGGCACTATTAAAAAAAAAAAAAACAAGAGATGCACAGCCTATCGGCTTAAATAGCCGTCTTAGTAACAGCGGGCGTGTCTAAGTGCCATAAGAAACAACAGTTATAGATAAATAAAAAAAAGTAATTGCCCAATTTTGTATAAAAATTTAAGAAGTGCAATTATTTCAAAATTATTTTCATGGATCATTCTCAACACGATCTCGTTTCTTATTTTAAAGTAAACATATTTTAATATCTTCATATCTTTACCTTCTTTTAAAATTTTACGATACCTACTTTTTTCCCCGATTAGAGACATTATAAAAATGTGGCATTATATTTAAGATTAGTTTTATATAATATATAAATATTATTATACATATTGTTAGCTTGCATAATTCTTTGTCAGGAATATATCAGCCCCATTTACATATAAAAGTAATCCAATATTTTAAATATGAAAGGAATCTAAATTTTATTTAAAAAAAATATTTTCGAAAATTTCTTATAATTGTATTTAATACCATTTTTAAACTCCTAAAATCAAAGGGCATCTTTAATCATACGTATAATAAAAATCCCTAAACATTCTGTTGCTATTGAAGAAAGAAACAATATAATTTATTGGATTAAGAAAGAGAGTACTATAAAAATTGGATTTAATACAAATGTATTATTACAAAAAGGATATATTGAACTCTCTTAAGAATATTTTACTTCATGTAGAATACAATAACTATCTAAATTGTTTAAATAATCCTGGTTTAAGTTTTAAAAAAATGTTTTATTCGTTAAAGATGAGTTTTCGATAATTCCTTTACAGATGCGTTTGAGATACTAAATATACTATTTAAAAACTTACGAATTGGCTGTATTTAGTTGCATACTTATAAAAAAATTGCTACAACAAATGTGTGAGATATTAGGCGAAACAAATAAAATTTCTTATTCAGCTGTTTGTTTCAAATATATCTTCTATGCGGAAAACATGTTTTAGATGCACTTTTAAAGAACTCCATATTGCATTTAAAAGCATCGGGCGATTTTGTTTTCGATATATGATTCAAATAAAACCCCTCCTAAATTCAAAGAACTTCTGTAGATAAAACTTCTATATTATATATCGCGCCCGTTATTAGAAATAAATTTATCGTCCAGGAAATATAACTCATAAATCTACTTAAATTCCTAATCGATTAATTTATTTTTAATTATTTACTACATATGTGTTCCGTTTTCTTTATCATTTTTCATAAGCTGGGCACATAAACTCCCTATTTTACTCTCAAGTCAAATTAATGGCGAAATAGAAGAAAGGGAAAATATGAACAAGAATGAAATAAGTCGACAGTAGCTAAATGTATTGCAGAGAATGATTTTCCTGAATTCTCAAATGCTTTTAAAGATTTGAAATATCTGATGAAACTCTTTTCAAAGTAAGCCATCTTTTAAATGTATAAATAATTAAAAACGGAAATAATCTCGCTTGTACATTAAGTAAAAAAAAATATCAGTGCCAAGTTCATATTTGAATGGAAAGAATTAATTATACTAAGACTTCCTCTAAAACTGAAGTTCACTCAAAGAGAATTTTTAAATGATAGTTTTTAAATGAAAAGAAATGTATTTCATATCGAATATGAAATGAGGATATTCCTCTGGTGACATGAATTTTGTTTTACTGAAAATTGCTTGTTGGAAGGAATTCCGAATTAATTGATACATACTTTATTTTGAGGGTATTTCATTGAGTTAAATGTGTTAAACTAATTTAAGATTTATTTTATTTTATTTTTCAGCTCCTAGCTCTTGCAGTGAGATGCGCTTAATATCAAAGTCGGGCAGAATTATATTTACAAGTTCCGTCATTTTGATAAACTCTATTGAAATTATTCTTTTTACAGAAATTTTCAAATAAATATTTTTAGATATTATTTCAATTTTAATTCATCGGTAGCGTTGATTAAAGAATTGGCATATTTATTTTTGTACTATTATTCACTAAGAAAAACGAATTAAAAAAAAAATTAGTTGTTGAGATTGATTTAATTTTTTACTTTTTATATACTCATATAACAGATTCAAAGATTATGTTTATTAACTCGATCTATGAATATTTGTGATGATTAGCAATGTTTAGGAAGACTATCCATAAGTAGCAATGTTTAGGAAGACTATCCATAAGTAGCAATGTTTAGGAAGACTATCCATAAGTAGCAATGTTTAGGAAGACTATCCATAAGTAGCAATGTTTAGGAAGACTATCCATAAGTAGCAATGTTTAGGAAGACTATCCATAAGTAGCAATGTTTAGGAAGACTATCCATAAGTAGCAATGTTTAGGAAGACTATCCATAAGTAGCAATATTTAGGAAGACTATCCATAAGTAGCAATATATAGGAAGACTATCCATAAGTAGCAATATTTAGGAAGACTATCCATAAGTAGCAATATTTAGGAAGATTCTGATGCGAATTTCCTCTATTTTGTTTAAAAGTTGATTTGTCATCCGCTTACCTAAGATGAAGATAGTGGTGTATTTGCTTGCGACCTAGTGCGTCCTACAAAAAAAAATTCTTGAATTTGGATTTGCATGTATTTAACGTTTATGTTATTACTTACATATGCATTCAATTACCTAATTTTACAAAAATTTCTTAAAGCTTTAAAAAATTATCATAAATTTTCCTATTCGATAAATCTTCAAAATATTTGAAGCGCACATTTTATACGGATCTGATATAAATGCATGTAACACTTAAATTGCTTTGGTTATTTTTTTTTATAATCTGATTTGATGAGAATACGAATCAGATATATTAACGATTCAATTAAGAATAAATGAAGTGTACGTATATTGTGTGTTGTATATCGAATTTTGAAATTATCGATTCGATTTATCGGTAATCGAAAAAATCGATTTCTTATCATTGGAGAATATAAATGCATCTTCAGAATTTAAGAAACTATAACTCGATGCCGTATGACACACATCCACGCTTAATAAAGGATTATAGAAATCATATTCTAAAATTATATTTGCATGTTTTCCAGTATTTGCATGCGATTTTACGTTTTTACAGATAATTATTCTATATTTTTTTTCTAGCTATGATTTACAAGGCATAACCCAAGATATATATGAATGGTGTTGATGAATATATAAATGCATATACTAAGCATTGAGTATGCAGATGCTATTTTGAGCATTTGCATATGTATTTGTTTAGCATGAAATGGGCAGTTTAAATATACAGGGTTATCAAGAAATAACAGGAGGTGTTCGGAACCCTGTAGCGTATTATATACTGGACGAAATATAGCAAAATTTGGTCGCCATGCACACGAAGGTATACCGTTTCGATTTATCAAGAACAAAAAATAGTACTAAAAATTGCCGCTAGTGAAAATTCTGGCGTTCCGATCGAAATCTTCATTATGTCATTTGGATGTACGGGTACTTTGTGACACAATATCGAGGATAAAAGGAAGAGTTGCTAGATTTTAAGTCATTGTGCAAGGCCGTAGATGACGTTGTCACTACGTGAACGTGTCTTATTAGTGAAGCTGTTTTATCAGCGAGATGAAAATGCCAGTGCTGCTCTTCTTGAATACCGGTGGTTAAAGCAGTTACGTAGAGGACTGATGACCATAACTAACGAAGAATGCTAGAAAGATTTGAAACAACAGGAATTCTTCGTATGCAACCAGGCCGATGACTATTTCTGGTTGCGGGGCTACTTGAAAGCTTCAAAGGCTTTGTTTATCAAGGACATGCTCCTGGCATTCCTACTTTAAAAGGACAAATAATGTTACAGGTCAGACGAATAAATAATGATATACTGCGAGCCTCCGTTGGAAACTCAGTGTACCACATGCAATTAATTATTGGAACGTCAGGCTGGTAATCACCTTGAGTCAAATTTGTAAGTTTCTGTAATAAACGTTTTTCCTTTGTATTTGGTTTGTTATTTATTGATTCCATTGGCAGTTAGGTATTCTTTTTTCTCACATTATGCGCTTGCAGCTCCAGGATTTCCCCTACCGGCGTTTTTTGGTTCTAGCTATTTTTTGGACAAATCGAAACCGCATACTTTAATGTGTATAGTGGCCAAATTGTGTTATATTTCGTCTAGTACATAACACGCTACAGGACTCAGAGCACTTCCTGTTATTTCTTGATCATCCTGTAGATTCACCTATTTCCTTCTAAGTATAAAGTTGCTTTTCTGAAATGTATATCTTAAATCAAATTACTAAGTATAAAAATGAAAATTAAAATACAATTAAATTAATTACAACCTATGTAAGTGACATCAAAGCCAAACACTACAAATACATGATAATAATAATGCCTAATAAATGATACAAATAATTATTGTATTAGGGATTGTATTGCTTGTATTAGGGAAACAATCGTATAACCTTTGATTAGTAATTTTCTGAGATTTGTTTTTCAAGTACATAATTATAGTTTCACATTACATGATGTAGTTTTACATAGCATAAATAAATATTTTTGAATTCTGCATTTACCAAATAACAAATTTAATATCAATATTTAAAAAAAAATTCCCAATATCCAACACCAAAAGAAAGAAATCCCACATGACAAGAATCAAGAATAGGTTTTTGAAGACACGCACAACTAGATCGAAAAAACAAAAAAATGTAAATAAATAAAAACCAATATTGGCCATTATTTCACTTCTACATTTCTTACCCTAAGACCAATGGCAATTGTTAGAGTCAAAGCAAGTAATATAGAAAATTTGTTACAATAAAAGAGCGAATCCACTGTGAATAATTTAAGAGAAAACATCCAGAAAAGGCTATCATCTTCCTGATGATCTAGAGTCCATTTTGAAGTCGCCTCAATTCCTGTGCAAGATGCATGCCCCATCGTTATTCTAGGCACAGGGTTTACACCAAATCCAATGATCCTTACTAAACTTCGAGATATAAATAAAAGAAGGATAGTGAAGACTTCGTTGTTGAAAAAAAGAAACCCATTTTCCTTGAATGTAGTTCTCAATGCATTTCTCGGAGTGTATTATTTTGAAACTAAAACAGCCGAAAACTGGCAATTTTCGGACGGTGATTCAAAAATAAATTGCTTCAAGTTTTTCCATAAAGGGTTGTGTGCCAGACTCTGAGATATACGATAAAAAAGGAAATAAAAATAATCATATTACGCAAATAGTTTCGAGATTAGCTTTGTTTTTTTTAAATAAGAAAAACAAAATCGATGTTTTTACTATCTTATTTAATATTAAATAAATAAAAAAATTAATAACCGAATAATATAAATAGGTAATAAATTATATCTTAAAGATTTATCCCCAAAAGTATTTTATAATTGCAATTAAAAGTAATGAGAGGAGTTTAAATTAATGAATATAATTTTCATAGTTCCATTTAAGTTTTATAGTTAAAAATTTATTTGAATGTAGGAAAAATTAAAATAATTAAGAAATGGAAATTAATATGGCATTTTCAACGAATTGTATTGGCCTCAAGATTTAAGAAAACCTGTTTACATGTGTGAAACATGCAGATAACATGCAGATAGAACACAAAACATGCAGATAGAACATAAAAATTTAAATTATTGCATATTAAACAATTACTTTAATTTTGCATGGGTTTTTCGTAGCAAGCATAGTTTACATATTCTTTAAATATTATTATATTAAATTAGTTCATAATCAACAATAATACTGAACTAATGGTGAAAAAATTGTAGGAAATATAACTGTTAAAAACAACTTAATCGATTTCATTAAAGATTGTATCCTTTCTTAGCTAGATAAATGTTTCATAGTTTTAGTTTAATTTGATGGGCAATTAAAAAGATTTTATTGAGCACATCTTGTTCGATCTAATTTAACAGTATGAAAGACAAATTTATCACCGATCTTCTGAATGTTAAAAGAGAGAGATTGTTAAAAGAATTTTTTTGGAAATAAGGCCCCGAGATTGACCTTGTCTGGCCATTCGTTCCAGCCTTGTTTCTCAGGATATTTTTTGATAAGTCTAATTCATTGAGGATGGACCTCTTCATACATCATGATGCATTTTTTTTTACCAACAGTAGTGGCTAATCAATGATTTAGTCTATATCTCACAACAGTGAGGACATTTAGGTCATTGTAATTACCCAGACAGAATCCAATTTTATCCATGATTCTAGTTGTTTCATGTCTTCCAAAAATGTTAGTTTGAAGTAACTGATGTTTCCTTTTTTTCCATGTTGTAACATGATCTGAATCAATTTTAAAGTAAATTTGAACTTATTTTAGGATATTACAAAAAACTCATTGCTGTCTAGTAGTTTTAATGGGGCGTTCTAATTCAAAATAGAATTCACTGATCAGTCCTCGAATAAAAAAGATAAACATAAGTGATCTTGTATGCAATAATTAATTGCAAAAATATTTTCCCACCATTGAAGCCGAAACTTTCGTTTCTTTGTAGTTAAGCACCCGAAAAGTGTTGGGGCACAGGAGTGGTTAATCTTCGGATAGAGAGAAAAAGGAACACGTCTTTTACGAGGGTGTAATGTGTCACGACGAGGGTGTCTGATCAAGAATATGTTTCTTAGAAAGTGAACTTTTAGAATTGAAAATGAATCCGTAGTCTTTGTATTGTAATACGAAACATATTCAAGGAACTAACATCATCGAATTGTATCAGGCCCATTTTTGTCTTTAGAGCCAGCCATCATAATAAATCCATAAATATGACTTCTTTAAAATATTATCAACAAAATCTTAGTGCTTAAATTAAAGGTTTAACAGGCATTCTGTGAAAATTCTTCGCAGATTATATATAAGTTACGAAAACGAAGTATTCAAATTTTTGCCTGAAATATACATTAAATTCATTAAAAAAATACATACAAGCATCAATTTCATTAAAAAAATAAGTGGCCATCATATAAATTAGATCTGAAATTATTTAAGGATGATATTGATAAATAAGATACTATCTGAACTCCTGATGGTCGGAGTATTTGGCAGATAAAAATGATTGTTAATATAATTCGTAATTACTCAAGTTGGAAGTTTGTAATAAAGCGTATAAAATAATAGAAGATAGCAGTAAAAAAGATGTTTAAAAAATTATATATAGAATTTTTTAAATATTTCACAGCATAAAAATAATATTCAATTAGAAATTACTCTAATTTAATACATAATTCAGTCAAAACGTCTTCTAAAACATATTTTGATATCAAAGGAAACAAAATTCTAATTACTATTATATATAAAAAATTCAGGATAATTTAAAACTATAAAATCCTTCTTTTAAATAGATATTTGTATATTATTTAGCTCTGTTATGAAAATGATTTCTGCAAATAATGGCAAGAAAAGAAGCCGGGAGAGTAGTATTTAATTACAAATTCCTAAAGGAGCATTTAATAGATAAAACATGCGATATGTATTTGTTAATTGTTACAGAAATGAGCAAAATCTCGAACTAAGCAAGAATAAAGTTACCGAAAAGTAATGTTTTATTACTTATATTTACTTAAATTCAAGTACATTTCATTGGAAACCTCATCAGAATTTCAAAATCATGAATAAAAAAGGTGCTTACAATTCAAAGAATGCTTATAGTCATTTTTAAAATACGAAAATAATCTCTATAATCTACCTAGCTTAAATGATTTAATGTAACTATCGCTTTCAATAAGTTATTTTGGCAGATTTAAGATTGTTGAAATAATATAATTTAGAGCGAAATGAGTACCGAATTGGGAATTCATTTAATCATATAGATATTTGCGATTTAAGTTGATGCAATTTTAATTGGAACATGAACTAAAATTAGAGACATTTTTAAAAAATTGCCTATGTAAAATTGGGAAAAAGATATTTTTATTTCATCAGTAAATTGCTTGTATTGTTGACAGCTTTGGCTGCTTGGCCTATGCTAAATGCTAAACAACAGAAAACCAAAGAAAGTCCAATGCTTTCCAGCTAAATGCTGGAAAACATTAGGCTAGTTGATTAGCCTAAACACCAATCTCATGCTCTTGCCTAAATGTTAAGCAACATTCAGTCAAATCAAGTAAATAAAAATTAATAGTAAAATATTTATTCTACTTTGCAGTTTACAAAAGTCATGAAGTAAAATTGTAATTATTCTTAAATGAGGTATTTTCTTTCCTTTCAGGTGGGACGCATTTAGTAATCGCTGCCGCAACATGAATGCTTTTAATAAATACACCACTGAAATCGTATTGATGGTACATATTCTATAGTAACAGTAAATTAAGTACTACTTAAGTATACTACTACTTACTACTAATATACTACATATAATAAGCATGCTTACACTTTCTATAATAAGCATGCGTTATCTTATTAAGAATAATCATAAAAACTTTGAATTAAATTATACTGTTTTTCATATGACACAGCATGTAGATAAAAGAAAATATGGACACAGCCAATGCTGTACATATTTTTAATAATAAAGGAGATCGAACACTAGAATTTGATATATTTTAATGTGTTTTAAAAAATAAAAATAGTTTAAAATAATAAATGTAATGGGTTTCAAATAAATATCTTGACAATTCCAAAACTAATATCCATAAATGCTAAAGTATTATAACTGAAACTACTGAATTTTTTTTAGTATTGTATGCTTATAAAAATACTATTAACTTGAGCTTTATCACTACGGATATGCACTGAAGTAAATCTTTCTTTTAAAAAAAAATAAGGGAGTGATTGTACTTACTGTTGCAATTTCTATATATACGAAGACATTTGAAAGAAGATATTAAATAATACGACTAGGTTACGGTATTAGAGTATGCTTTTATTGATAAAGAACTATTTTATGGACAAAAAGTCTTTTACTTTATAAAAGTTTAGTCTTTTTAAGTAATTCAACAGGAAAAAAAATCACTCAATTTCTTCAGTATATATCTAGGAAAAGCAGTTTCTAAAAGCTCTCAATAGGAAGACTATATTTCTTTAAAATAAATGGCGATGAAAGTTTAAATTTTTCTTCGTTATTGCGTTTCTAACATTAAGGATTTATCTATGTTTTTTTATATATATAGAGAGAAAAGTATTTCACTTCAATGGTTTGTCAAGTAGAAAAGTGTTCCAAGAATTCCCAGAGGAAGTATTAATATGAACTATCAAAGCATCGATTTATAGATTTATTTTCCATTAAAGTAAATCAAATGTTTTTGATGAATTTCCAATTCTCTCCTAGAAAATTAGGATTGAAAACATTTAAAGATTAAACATGTTACGAATGGAAATAAATTAATATATTAGAGATGGAAAACTTAAATCTTTCATTCATTAAACTTTTTTTTTGATGAACTGAATTATTTTTTTTCAAAAAATTAAAACAGCTTTAACATAAAACTACAATTTATGAAGTTAAATTTTAAATATCTTATTAACAATACCTTAAAGTATTTCAGAAAATTTTAAGTGCATTTTTATCTGAATCATTTCAATTTCATGTATTTTAAAACATTAATATTGGTGTGTTACGAAAAAACATGTTTATAAAATGGCAAGAAAAAATGATTGATGAAAATCTTTAATGTAGCAAAAGTGATTCGATAAGTAATTAAATTTTAAGCGTGATTAAAATTCAGAATTTTTTACAGTGTTTTATTACAAATAAATTCTATCTAAAATTAGATTATATGTCCTATGTTTAAGCAAGTTTTAGAAAAACAACGTTTCTATAGGTAATATAGATTTAACAGATTCTATTTAGGTGAAAAAAACCCGGGAAAAATAGGCTACATAGAATTTTAAAAAAGAACAAAATCATAGCATGAAAAAGTAAAAATATACTGTATGTTAACAATATCATGATTTCGGAATTCTCAAATGAAATAGAAAAATGCTAAGGCTTGATCCAAATACACGAGTTATTAATGAGCTTATTTCTGCTTCTACTTATATAATACAATTTTAAAGTCACAGCGTTTTCTTGTTCTAAAAGTAACCTTTAAAGCCTCATTTAATGATACAAATTAAAATATCATAAATGTTTTATCATTACATCAAGAAAAATAAAATTAACTGATGTACTAACCATTCCCAATCTTGAAAATTTCTTAAATTTCACAACACAAAAACACATTTTTCTAAAATACTTACTCATTGCTTATAATTTGCATTTATTTATATTTAATATTTATTTGTACTTCAAACTACATTATATATTTATTTTGTAACTTTTGTTCAGTTTTGATGAACATATTTTATTACACAACTTTGTTACTTTGAGTTTTAAAAATCTCTGAAAATTACTGAGATGCCATAAAATATCTTTTGAAAATATGAATAATTGAGATTGGCCTTTAGTATTTAGCAATATTTTGAAACAATTATTGAATTTTAAGATGGTACTTTATAAATTAAAGATTCTAGACTAGAATAATATTTCATTGTTCCCAAACTAATGGATTTTTTAATTATATCCAAGATGTAAAATATATTTAACCACTTTATTAAAGTTCGAAAGAGGGAAAACATACTCATAAAGAGAGAATGGGAAAGAAGGGATATTTCAACTGTTTTAAACGTTGAATCCGAATGTTAGCAATAAAATTTTAAATCTATACTAGCAGCAAATCTTAATGCATAACTACTCATTCTAAAAGATATTTATACATTTTTGCAAATTTGCAAAAATGTATAAATTCCTATCACAATAAAATTCTTATATCTTATTCAAATAAAATTCAAATTACGATCCAGGCATTATATATAATTGTTCAGAAAGATTTAATTTAAATAACTATCTGACCAATTCTTCAAAATAATACATTAATTAAATTCTCATTCTCCCATTTGAATTGAAGAGGTCTCATTTTAACAATGTTGCCTCCAAATAAGTTATTGTTTAGAATTTTCTCTAAATAGTATAATCAAAATTTTAGTTTTGATAGTTTGGATATAAAGTGTAATGCTTTGTATTTCTGGCGGAATTGCTATGTTTAAGCTTTTATTACTATATATTTTATGTTGCTATATATTATACATTTTATTAAATATATAATATAGTTAAGATATAAATGATATACATTTATGAGACACCTACTAGAAGGTGCAATTACCTACTCTGTATCAAAACTTATACATTATATCTCCTATGCAATAATTTCTTTCTGTTGAGTATTCTGATACTATTGTTAAAATATGCAATAATTACAATAATCTGACAATATTTATCTTTCTGTTCAATTTCTTCAATTTCATTGACCTTTTTGTAATATGAAATATTTGCTTTCAAAATAAACTATTATTTTGGCTAAATAATAATTCCAGAATATGTTAAAATATGCCGAATTGAAATATTTTTATGTCTATAAAAATAATTTTATAACTGCACAAAATGAAGAACTCCAAAAAAGTATTTTGTAAAAATACGTCTTTCAATCCAAAATATTTACGTAGTTTCATTTTCAACAATAAACTAATCATGGGAATTCTTTATTTCTATGTCATGATCTATTAATATTCAGAGTGAAGACTCGATCTAGCAGAAACGAATTATTCATTTTTTGAATGGAAAGTTAATACCTTGAATGAAAATAAATGATTATTTATTCAAATGAAATGCTTTTTCCTCATCCATTTTGGCAGGGTTTTATATCACACATTTTTATTCTTAAGAGTATAAAATGGTCAAACGTTTCCTGGAAGGAAATAACCATATCTTCTGAGGTATAAGAAATCTTTCTTGGTGGAAAAGGAATTATTTTGGAATGGAAATATTTTAATACTTGAAAACATTTGCTATTCTGTTAATGCAAGTTTGATCAATCCTGCTATTGCAGTGTTTGATCAATCCAATTATTATTTAGTTCCCAATGGATTGTTGGTAATGATACAAGATATGCTGTGTATTTTTCCTATTATTTTACATAGCTATTATTTTTAAAATGGCCACGTAAATAATTTTATTATGAAAGATTCATCTCTTATAATTAATTTTCTAGGATAATAATAAATAAAGAATAAAATTTTAATAATTGAAATTCTTACGACCTACGGATTTTAATTCCGAAGCGTTGTTAAACATTTTTTGCTATCAAACTTAGATCAGCCAAATAAAAGATATTTTTCGACATATGTATACATTAACCAATTGAGGAATTGGAGAATCATTTTTTATTCGAAAATAGTTTACGATAATGAAAAATTTGACTTAATTGTTATTGTGTTGAAAAATGTTTTTTGAGATATTTTCTTTGTTGAGCTTTCGTAATGATGGAACTGGTATCCAATGGCGACTTGTAAACTTAGAAATGGAAGTTCAGTAAAAAATACCTATCAAGGCATTGCAATTTAAAAAGAAAAAAACTTTTTCTTTTAAACAATAAAAGCTTTGCATCTAATACCGTATATGAATTGCGTTGCATTTCATATTAAACAATTAAATATAGATGTTAAAAATATCTGGTATTATTGTCAATAGAACATTTTTTGAATCTGAAAGTAATGAATTAGCATATCAAAGTACATACTGCTCACACATATTTCTATCTTTTGCCATTCAGTTCTATGATCCTCGTTCATAAATGAATGTCAAATAAGACGTGCAAAAGCTTATCTGCAACATTCATAGTCATTTACATGTTATAATTAAAAGTAATATATATCTCATTATAAATTTTTACTACAAATCATTTAAAACTATCCTTACTTTTTACGATGTATGATTTTTAACAAATAAAAATAAATATTCAATAAATCGAAGGTTTTACAAATACAGACAGCGAGAATTAAAATCAAGACTCATAAGAGACCAATTAGAGAAAAAAAAATAAGGGAAAGATTAATAAAAAATGATTGATTGACGCGCTTCAATCCAAGTCTGGTCTGATTACAGCCTTTGCATGCCTGAATTCAAATGGAAAAAAGGTTTGTATTAATCTAATAATCAATTGCGTGCGAAGTGCATTCTTATGAGAATCTCACCGATATGCATTTCTTTTTCTTATAGTTTTTTCCCCTCTTTTTTGTATCTTTATTGCCTTTTTTTTCTGTTTTTCTTGATCTAGCACTGAGTGAAAAAGTAAGTAGAGAGCATCGTAATTTCGGAGTATAAAAGTTAGATATAGTATAAAAATCGAAAATGCAACTTAAAAAAGAAATTCAGATTCTTTACAACTCTAATTGATGAGCCGTCACTGCCGAAACCATCTTGATAATCTGACAATGTATTCATCTGCTGTATAACTCAGTGCAATAACACCTTAAAAATATTAAGGAATAATTAAATGTTTAATGTATAAATATTTAAATAATTGAAACTATTTATTTTGTTCAATAATTAAAGGTGAAGAAAGTCCAAAGCCATTTAAGCATTTTCATAATTTTGGTAACTCCTATGAATTCAAATTAAAAAAAAGGGTGCATTCAGGCATTCAGATTGTCATAAATCTTATCGAGAATATAGAGATTATAAAAATTAATCATAAGAATAAGATCTGTTTTATTTTCAAACAGAGAAGAACTGCAGTTTTTCTGTAAAGAAAAATATGAATTTTTAAAAAATTGTAATTCTTGATTTCCTTGGTTTCTAAGCAATTATTTTTGAAAAATTTGATCAGTTTTGTACAAGGAAAGCAAGGAAAGAACATGTCATTACTTTGAGGATTAATGATGTCCGAGTTGGGGGAAATAAAACCACTACTACTAATAAATGAGAATTTGTACATGCATGTGTGCGTGGCACTGATACACATTAGAAAACGATAAAAGTATCTATAAGAGATTATTTTTATCAAATTTTAATGAAATATTGATGAAATAAGTATTAAATGAAATACTGGTACTCTTTTGTACCAACCCTCCGCAATTTTGAACAATTTTAATTATAAAAATTCTTTTAAAGATTTTAATGTAGTCTACAGGGAAGTGCTTATAAATAGTTGAGAATTTTTAAAAAAAAATTAACAATAGATTTTCTTTTTGCAATGAAATTATAACCGTTTTCATAGTTTCATCAAATGTTTAATAGAGTAAATATATCCTGTTATTGAAAGTAAACTTCTGTTTAGCTTTTGAGGGATTAGAAAATGAAGTTTCAGTTCCAAGAAAATAAGAAGATAAATTAACCAGATAATTACTTATTTAATAGCATCATGATGGCATTTGAAATCATTAAGAATGTCCATGTATATAATAAACAGAACAGGGGCAAAGATATTAAAAAAAGATGGCAATATTATTGGTCACAGTTTGACGCTTCAAAAGGCTTTGTTGAAGGAATCATAATCAACTTATGCAAATTTAATTGAATTCAGATACAACCAATAAAATCATTAAACCAACTAATCCTTTCAGGTGACTCTCGTATCACAAAATTCAAAGCAACAATGATACCACATCCTTACTATATTGGCCATCATTCAAAATAATGAATAACATCATGAAGATACCGCCAATATCTGGTGTTAATAAAGTAATAAAATACTAAAATAACAATTACTTGTAATATTTTTTTAGTTATCTTAGCCTTTTGATAAAATTAATCTGTATTATTCTTTTTTCAGTCAAAATCCACAGATGGTGGTCAAGTTCCATTTGCCTAAGGATGGAATTTTTAAATATTATTAATTGCAATTTTTAATTTGATTATTTTTATTATCAAAATCCTTTTAACTCATTTAAAGAATTAAATTTCCAACAAAATGTAATTTATTGGATTCTTTTTATGTACTATACTTAGAAAAAAGGAGAAAAAAATATAATATATAATGTTTATTCATCATACAGAAAGCATTTTCTAAAGATACCTACACCAAACAGATATCCCCTTCCAACCACTAGAAAAATATTAATACACAAAATATATAGTTATTGATAAAAAATGATAAGCTTATAGAATTGTTTATGCAAAAATGAAGAAATCTTCACAAATATTTGGAAAAATAAGAAACAAAAGTGGATTTTCTGGTTTATATGGGATGAAAAGATTAAGTTGCAAAAAAATAATAAACTGTTTGCAGCGATTAAAAGAATAAAAAGTTTGCTATAGTTTTGCAAGTACAATTTGATAGATTATTCTAAGAATATCGAGAAAAAAATTTTAATTCTGCTTGCGAATTAAAAACATTAAATTAAAATTTGTGCACACTCAATATGAAATAGTTTCGTTAGTTCTATTTTTATGATACAGAAATACATTATTTTATAATATATAAGAGAAGTTTTTTTAAAAGTTATTTTATTAATTCTATTATTTCTTCAAATTGAGTTTTTAAAGAGTTAGAATTAATTAATAATTCTTTAAAAATAGAAAGAGTACTTAGAAAATAATTAGATTAATCCACCAAATATTAGTAACAAAAAGACTTTTATTTTATATGAAATATTTCTTAAGCATATTTTCTATAAGCATTTAATAATATTATTAGATTTAATACAGTTAGGAAAGGAAAAACTTATGAAGTATTTATTATGTGTTATTTATGAAGTGTTGTAAAAATGTGGTTAATGTCACTGATGCGTAAGACGTAGCATTTAATTGGAATTTACACTTTTGTGGATTTTTAAATTTAGCATTTCCGAAAATTGAGAAAAACCAAATGTTAAAATGTTGAGCACCTCCACATTAAGCACGTTCGTTCATCAAGATTCATTTTTGTCAAATTACATTCTCTCTTCATCTTCCTCATACAACTCCCAAAATAATTTCGAGTCATTGCATATTATTTAAAATTAGTTCATCCAAGTATTACTATATATTCGTGCTTTATAAAATATAACAATCAAAATCAAGTTTAATCAATGGAAAGCTGTTACGCGTGCATTAGAAACTAGCTTTTTATAAACATGATAATATAAGCTCAATTTATTGTAAGTGGTGATGGCAACATATTGATATAAGCTCAAGTTCAAAGGTAAAATTCTGGCTATATTTTAAGTTTCAATATATAAAGAAGTCATAAGTAATAGACATATAGCCGTGTCTATACCTATTTCGTTATTATACTCCAGAAATTTTCTAATGATTTTGAGCGTCATGGGTTCCCACTGTCATTAAAATCTTTAGCCGGTCACTTATTTATTCCAAATAGTACATTCATTTTTTGTGGAAATATAATGTGACTATAATTCCTTGTATGAGTTGTGCATACAATTTTCAGAACTCTTTCTCCTCAGCTTTCAATAAAGGATAAAATGATGCGAATAAATGTTGGAAGAAATAATAAAATGAATTTTTCCCAAAAGTGAAATATATTGTAAAACAAACACAGAAATCAATTTGCAATTAATAAACTTCAGAAAAAACACATAACTGCAAGATTTATATCATTTAAAAAAAAAAATCCAGAGTTGCTTTATATCTATGTTCTGCAATACTGTTTCAAAATTTATCAAGGGTAAAAACAGCAAAATCAGTTTGTTAAGGAAAAATTCGACACTCACTTTTAATATTAATTAATTAAAATTCCAATTAAATCTTCTAAAAAATGCTTTCAATAACCCATATCCAAAATACGTTAGCACCAAAGTTCTAACCTTAGATCAAATTGTTTTGCCTGTAGAATACTAACCCATACATAGACACACATTCTCTTATTAGTACTAGAGAAACATTTCTCGTTATTGCTCCTGTAACGACGGTATATAATTAATAAAATAATTCTATATTATATGTGCCTTCATAAAAAATAAAATCTTTTGAAATAATTAATTAGAGTTGTATAAATAATGATTTTGTCAGAATATTTTACATAACAAGGCAAAAATATATCTGGCAATAAACCTTTTAGACAGCGAGACTTGAAATTTCTACAAAAATTACATCATCAATTTGCTGATTTGTGTTATTGCAAAATTTGCACAAAAAACATGAAAAATAAATAAAATTCCCTAGTTAATTTTTGAAACTTTTCGTACCCAAATTTTATTGAAAAACGACGATTAAAAATAATAGAATATAATAATTTAAACGAAATTTTACATTTTTTATAGATAGCAAAATTGTACCGAATTCGTTATCTTTATTCGAATAACAATATTTCATGCAATATTCAGATATTAAAATGATTTTCAAGAGCATAATTTTCATTTAAGCTTAATCTTGAAAATCTAAATTTTTAGCTTTATATCTTTTAAAAAAATGTTTATATCTTTTGTAATGAGATATTTATTTTATTTCAAAATGATACTAGACACATTTTCGATTTCTTTCTCATTCTTCCTTTTTTCAATACTGCAACGTCAATATTTTAAAAAATCTAAAAATAATTAATTATCAGATAATTATAAAAATAAATTTTAATACTACGATATTTCCAAAAAATAGAAAAGCTTAAGAAATAACCAATAGTTCATTTCTGTCAGGAACACGTTTCAGATTGAATAATGCAGATTAAAAATCAAAACAAATAAATAACGAAAATTGAAACGTGGCAGAACGATGGATTCAGTATTTCAATTTGTATTATTTTAAAATTCGCGTTTTCGAAAATCGTTGATGCTGTATTCTATTAAATCACTGAGTTCTGGATATAAACGTTTATCAAAAGATTGTCTGAAGAAAGACAAAAAAAAAAAAAAATATTTCTTTGAGTAAGAATCGGTGTTGCTGACAGGCTCGAGATTTCTTTCTCTGTTTTCCACAATCAGAAAAAAAAATAACAATTTTGTTATTTTGACAATCCTATTTATTCCATACTTTTTTTCCACAAACTGTTTTAGAAAACTTTTGGTAACAGAATAAAGTTATTCATCTAGAAATGTTGTAGCTAACAGAATTGCATACACATTGAATTTTGAAAGACGATTCTTTTTTTTTATCATCTTAAATATTTGAGACATTTTAATAAAAGATATCCAAGGTGTTTGGAAGTTTTCATATAAACTGAAGACATACTTATTTAAAGAAAGTTTCAGCTGCGGAATGATACTTATTTACAGTAAAGAGATCATACAGCTTCTAATCTTGAATAAAATAAATTTTACTGAATATTTAAATTTTGATCTGAAAAATAATAATAATTTCATATCATATTTATAGCAGTTTCATTTAAAATACATTTCATCCAATATAGAAGCTAAAAAATATAATGAAGAATAACTGTCCATAAAATAAATGCACGAAAATATGTTGAATAATAAAAAAAGTAATTTTTTGTTAAAAATGCCATAAAAAATGAATTCTTAAATGATAAAAAATATCAGTTCATGCTTAAACAAATGATTATGGAAAAACATGAATTAATATAACATCCATCTTTTCAATATTTAATTGAATACTTGTGTAAAAATATAATAAAGCATCATTGCAATAATCGATGCGATTTTCATAAATATGAAGAATGTTTTCATATTTATCTATTTCATAAATATCTATTTTAAATAAATCTTGGAGAAAAAGCAAATAATGAACAGTAAATGCATAGAAATTACTCCAAAACTATTTCTGTTGCAAATATTAAACTGGTAAGAATTTGGCAAACACACTTTCAAATTTAGATTTCAGCAATGATTTAGGCGAAATTTGGGCAAAAATTGGCTTTCATTTCCTACACAACTTTTGAATTAAGTCTGTTTTTTCCTCTCTACTCGCTGTATTTAGAATTTTACCCTTTATTAATCATTCTGTTATGAAGTGCATTAATTAATTTTTATTTATATTCATACTCGTTGCTACTGATAAATCAGGCGTAACTCTTCATTCCTAAGATCACTCAAATTCAAATACTTCGGAATAATTGAAAACTCGAAATCAACTTTCAAAGATAAGAAAAATTCCCTACTGCCTGTAAATGTCGCTCTGATAGCATGTGTTCTTAAAGAGTTGATTTACAGATAAGGATCAGGATTAGCTTATGATTGTTAAATGTATGGTATGATATATCTTGGGAGTGTTTAGAATACATTTGACCCTTTTCTCGAAAACGCATCTGGATGAGCATCTCAAACGAACAAAGCACGCGCTATGGGCATTCAGTCAATCAATATTAACGAAAGGGTGAGGGAATTTCGCAGTTATAACCATTCATTTCAAACCCCCACCTTAGTTTCGTTGGAGGGAAATTTTGAGCTTTCAATATTAAATAAAACAAACCTCAGAAAAGGAAATTTTATCAACGTTTGAAACACTTAGTACTGGAATAAAACAATACTGTAACTTTGATTATAATCTTATAAAATCCAAGAAAATGATATAAATATATATGTTTATATTTTTTAAAACTCCTTTGAAAATAATTAAAATGTTATGACCTAAAATTTATTTTAAAACACGATGAACTATATGATAGGCATGGTATAACTTTGATTCTACTTCATTCTATTAAGTATGTGTATTATATTTTTCTTTTAATACGAGAATTTTGCAATGACCATCGCTCATTTTTGTGTGCAGATAAGAAACAATTCTAATGGTTTATCAATGAATGGATGTTAAATGATTTCTCATAGTAACTCATTAATAAAAACAATCCCATGGTCAGAAAGTAGCTTTCTATAAACATTTCAAAGAAATCCGACCTATTGTGTTGAGATATTATTTGCACATTTTTATAATCTAATTTGCGAAAGACAAATGCCTTTAAAATTCCATAGTGAATTTATAATTCCTAGGATATAGCAGATTACCACCTTAGTTTAATATATTTTCATATAATGTTATACCCTGGTTGCTAATCTTTAATTGTAAGAAATTCTCTATAGCAGGGTAAAATACTAAGTAATCTATATTTGTCAAAGAAGATGCATTGATGTTATTAGTACTGCAAATACAATTTTATTTTACTTATTTTTATTAACCATTCTCAATTAATTGTGTTAGCTTATGGCTTTATTAGAGATAGATTGCCATAAACAGGATGATTCTGATTGAAATTGTTTAATAAAGCAAAAAAATACAAATAATATATTCATTATAAAACTTTGATAAGCCGATATCATTACTTGTTAATTTATTACACTGAAGCCAGATTAGGAGTAATGCGGAAGAGCAGAGTCAGCACATAACCATTGTCTGCGCATCATGTTCATGTTCCATGAATTAATGAGAACACTCGTCTGTAACCACGGTTTATTTAGTCCTAGATTAAATCTATAACATTTTCATATGGTATTCATATTTCATATGGTATTCATTCATTTTCATATGGTATGTTGATTCCGGTGTATTCAAGAGAGCATAGAGTTTGTGCAACCTCTTGTGATGAACTAATCTTCTAATCAAGTGATAAAACTGCAACGATTCTCATAGTACATTATTAATATGTGTATTCAAAGTTTTGAGGTTTAAATTCCCAAAAACCATGAAGCGGATAAAATAAGTTGCATTTTCTTTTTCATTGAATGAGATAGGATGTGAAAATAAGCAGTAATAGGCACATACATTAATTAATTTAGATAAATATATTTAGCTTCGATACATGGATTTTACTTCCAAAATTAAAAAAACTAAGACTATTTGTCTAAATTTTGTTCTTGAGACATTTGTATGAAACTTCCAACAAAAACTATACGAAATTCGTTAGTAAAAACTCAATGAATTGTTTGAGAATTAAAGTATATCTCAGCTATAACTTACCTATATGTGTTAATGCATATTCCTTAATTCCAACTATATATAATTCTAAGTTAATCAGTCCGCCCTGTAAAGCGGCAACACAACCACGCTTTCGTCTTTATTATCTTTATTATTTAGTAGAGATAGACATTTATTTATTATTGTTTAAAAAGAGTCACCATATATTACAATGCCCCAAGTTTTATAAGATCACAATTTTATTAATTGTTGTCTTATAAAACTTGGGTAGGCCTTATAAAATCAATAGAGTTTTCGCTACAATGTCGTTTATTTACGATTTTTTTCATATCTAGTAATAGCATCAGCTAGCATTTTCCTATCCGATAATAAAACAGTCATAAATATTAGTTATTGTTTGTTAGAAATTCAGTTTTTTTATTCACTTTGAATATTTTAGTATATGTTGTTTCTTGCTAAATGTTCTTATAAAAGATAGGTGTACGAAAATATTTCAGATATTTGAATAATTTTTTCATTTATATTCAAACTTTGTTACGATACAAATTTCAGATATTTTTCCCAGGACAATTGGTTATTTTTCTACTAATAATATCAAAAGAAATATTAAAACACAATAGAGAAATGATACAATTTAATAAATATGGAGAATCGTATATTGCATCTAATTGTATAAACTTAATATTTAAGAATAGTTGGAATTTTATTGATCGTTTTTTGCTCCATATCTCATACAATATACGTATGATTAATTATTTTCTTTAAAAGATAGTGCATTTAATTACATTATTTTTATTTATTATTTTTATATAAAACAATTCTCAAAAAATAGGATTCTGATCATTGTTTCGTAATAAATGTTTTATAATACAATAAATCATAAGAATACACAGAATTATTTTTATTACAAGCATTTGAGTAACAACAGCATGTTACTATAATGAAATTTCGGAAATATTCTGTTTTTGGAAATGATTTTCTATTTGAACTATTTTTTCGATTGCCCTTTTGCACTTCCAGTAATAATTTTTTTCCTGCATAAATCACCTAGCTTTTTTATTTCATAAGATTATACTAAATAAAAAAGAAAATGTTGGACCTTTAAGTGTATTCAAATAGGAAATCTTAAAATACAAAGTAAAATATACTTTTTAAGTTCAAACATTGTAAGGATTTAAATTTCATTCTACAATCAAAATAAAACATTCTCATATCCTATATTAGTTCAATAATTTTATTTGAATTATTTATTACTATATATGTATCATTTTTTACCACAACTAAAAATCAAATTTCATATTCTTACATCGAATTCATTGATGAAGGATAGTAAAGGATTAACAGCATAGAAGTGAAATAAGACAATGGAAATAAAAAGCACTGCAACCAATAGATTTCAAAATATATTAAAAATGCTGCGCTATACAAGGATACATTTAAGATAGCTTCTTGATTCTGACCAAATATTTTTCGAAGAATGTAGTTTTTCTAACTAAAAAATAATTTAAAGAATGCAAGGGTACATTTAAGATATCTCCTTAACTCTGAAGAAATATTTTTCAAAGAATGTAGTTTTATTAACTAAGAAATAATTTAAAGAAGTTAATAAATACAATGCCAATGTTCTTTGGAAAATAAAAATTGACTGAAATCTGAATAGAAAAAAAAAATGTTATATATTTTTCAAAAGTTGAGGAGCTCAATGAAGTTATTTACAAAAGTTTATTAATGCAAACATTTATATGTTGCTATTAGCTAATATCTTTGATTTTAATTATTGTTTCCCGGTACATATTTGCAATTTTAATTGCAAAAAAAATTAATAGATTTATATTTTTGTAGATGTTTTTTTTCATATTTTTATACATAACCAGGTTCATTATTAAATATGGTATGGATCTATGTTGAAAAAATATCATATGATTAAACAATTTAAATTACATTATGGACTTTTTCAAATAATTTTGTGAAAGTAATATTTTTTTTTAAATTATCTGCAAACAATTTCAGTTTATCGTCCATTTTATTTGATTTTATTTCAATATACGTTTTAATGTCATATTACTGCTAGAAATGATATTACTTATGTGACGAACCACTAATGAAATGTTTCGCATAAGAAAAATTAAAAAAAGTCTTCGGTTATTTAAATTTTCTTTACAAAAAGTTATATTTGAAAAAAAAAAATTAATCCAAAATATGTCAGTGTAAAATTTGACTTAATTTTGAATGATCTGAGTGAAAATACAATTTTCTGTAGTACTATTATTATATCAACAATTTACAAGATGCATATCTGCTCATTTGTACACTTATGCATGTCTGCTAATTTTGTTCCTCGAAACGTTAATTTTCAGAAGTCATAAAGAGATTATATTTTGTACATATATCTGTTTGTCAACCTTCCCTTATTACAACTCATTATAGCATAAAATGAATGATTTTCATATCATGCTATTTACAACTTCAAGGTCGGTCCATAAATATTTAATAAAAGTAGGAAATATGTTTAAAATTCTCAACATAAAACCAAATAAAGCGATTTCATTTACTCAATCAACACCATGTCGTATTTAAAATCAATATTATCCCATTCTAAGAGTAAAGAGATTTCTTGGAAATTCAATTTTTCAGGCCTGATAACAGGCCTGGATTATTACATTTACGCTGCTCAGAAGCAGCAATCAACAGCATTCTGATTTTATTATTTTAAACCTGAAACTTTATGGTGTACAATGGTGCTATTACAACTTGTAAACCGATGAAAAAATTGTGTCTTTTATTAAAAATTGTGTCTAAAATTGTGCTCAGAAGCAGCAATCAATAGCATTCTGATTTTATTATTTTAAACCTGAAACTTTATGGTGTACAATGGTGCTATTACAACTTGTAAACAGATGAAAAAATTGTGTCTTTTATTAAAAATTGTGTCTAAAATTGTGCTCAAAAGCAGCAATCAATAGCATTCTGATTTTATTATTTTAAACCTGAAACTTTATGGTGTACAATGGTGCTATTACAACTTGTAAACAGATGAAAAAATTGTGTCTTTTATTAAAAATTGTGTCTAAAATTGTGCTCAGAAGCAGCAATCAATAGCATTCTGATTTTATTATTTTAAACCTGAAACTTTATGGTGTACAATGGTGCTATTACAACTTGTAAACAGATGAAAAAATTGTGTATATTAGCAATATTTAGTTTTCATAAAATTTGCATCTATATTAATAGATGCAAATTAAAATTAATTATTGAAATAAAATAATTATTATTGAAATAAAATAATTATTATTGAATTAAAATAATTTAAAGCATTGCCACATTAAAATAGGTTATTTTCCTAAATTGAATAATGAATGCATAATTGCTAACCTATTTCATGCACCTTTGTGTCTCTAAGTCTCAAGTTTAAATATATAATAAGACTTAATATTTAATGAGAGAAAAATTTATGTAAATAAGAAAAAATCATTTTGAATATACAAAAAAAATTGTTGAAAATAGTCGGCTTATTTAAATTTTCAAACGTCTCAATGGTAATAATTCAAATAGAATAAATTATAATAGCTATCAAATACTTTATCAAATATATTACATCTATTTACCGTTGTTATTGAATATCGTTTGTTATGCAAATTATTGGTTTTACATACGTTTTGCGTTGGAAAATATTTGTTTTGCATTACTTTTTGTACTTTCATTGTTAAATATTTATTTAACAGTTTCATAAATACTTATTTGCTTATATCAAATTAAACAGTAGATTCATTTAATATTATTTTATTTTTATTACAATTCTACCGAATATATGATGTTTACCTTTTATAGTCTAATATTTTCTAAGACATTTTATCTCTAATAAAAACAATGACACAAAACATATGCATTATTTATTAGATAATATAATATCTTATTTATTAAAGTTGGCAAAATATAAATATAAGTTTATTTCCCAAGGTATATGATTTTCTACTTTTTACTTTTCCTTCAATAACTTCTTCCCATCAAATCAATAATAAGAATACAATTTCACCACAATTTCCTTTATAAAAATTGGATTTTATAAGAATTCCGAGTTTGCAATATTCACGAATATCTATTTTTTTTTATTACTTTAAATCTGCCAGTACTGAAAAGCCCCAAACTCCCATTCATTTAAACAAGATGGGTATGGAGACGTCTAAATATCTCTTCAGAATTTTTTACTCATTCCTTCAGTAGGATTGATTGAATACCTAAAACGTGTGCTTCGTTCTTTATATGCCCTTTCCAAGAGGGGTCTTGAGAGATTGAGCTCTCGAAAGATGTCCGAGCATACATTTGTTAGTATCCAAAAGGAAAATTAATTCCTTTTATGTATATAAATCCCTTAAATTCGCCGACGAGTTTTCAAGGGATTAAATATTTTTTCTCACTTTTGGAAGAGATGCTCTTCCAGAAGTATTCTGAGATAACCGAATTCGAATAATCTTAGGGAAAACAACTGTTAGCTTTTAAAGTAACCCTGTAAAAACGTTAAAAAATCAATGTAATGTGATAATACAAGAGTCCGATGTTTAAGCAATAAGCGTGATAAGCCATTTGTCTTTAAATATTTCTTTGCGACCTCCAATGAAAGAAAATGCGTAAGATTTTAAGCTATGCAAAATTCTGGAAATACCATTTTAATAACGTTACTGTCAGTGACATGCATTTTTTTAATTTCAGAATTTCAAGACTTTTTTTAAATGTATTATTTTCAAATATACATTTTATTATTTCAATAACTGACATTGTTTTATTAGATATTTAATTTCAATGGTATTCTTACATTACTTAAAATTAACAATAAAAAAGTTTATTCACTACCCAGTTTAGATGAATAAAACAACAAGTCCCAATAACGGAAATGGATTGTTTGCATATTTGAAATTGAACAAATTTGAAAATAATTCTCCCGGATAGTTATATTTTTATGTCGTTATGATGTCTTATAGTTCATTTCTTAGAACAATTCCGCAAAGTTCGTTTCTTTAATGAACAGAAAAATAGGATAGGTAAAGTATGTTAAATAATGCAAATGTAATAAATATCACAATTTATAATAGTATATTGAATGAATAATTTTTAATTTCAACAACCATTTTATTTTTGTGTTACATTTATTTAAATTAATACATTCTTCTAATTATTTCAATGATTGGATAATATTATTTAGTGTTTAAAATTGATAGAACAATATTGGATTATTTTTACAATTCTTAACTAAGATTCGATTTACTTTGGTACTTGAATTGAGGGAAATGAAAATAATATATTTTCTATTTTCACTACGTATATAAAAAAGCTTAACTTTTGATTTTGCATCTAATTATTTCATTGAAAATGCATCTAAAACTTTTGACTTAAGCATTTTACCTGGGTAACAGAAGTTATTTTTTGTTGTATTGTTTTCTCAATTATGTTCAAAAATTTACACTACTTATTTTGCACTGGAACTTCAAATTAGAATTATTTAATAAGAGTTTTAATTCCGAATAAATGTAAAACAAAAATATGACAAATAATTTTAAAAACTTGCAATCAAAATTGATTCGATCGACAAATTATGAGTCATAACGCATCTGGTGACTGAAAGTGGCTTGTTTCAATTTCAGGATGAATATATAAACACTGCAGAGAATTAGTAATATAAAGATGTTACATATCAACAAAGCAAAGCATCTAGGTTCAGCTTCCATAAGATGAAGCGAATGTTAATGTATTTCCAAATATCTGGGACTAAATAAGAGGAAAAAGTAATGAAGACTTGAAAGAATCCTCTCTCTACTGTTTACGATTTTTCTTTCAATATTTATGATGTAATTTTGAGATGAATGGCATCGATTTGTTTGTATTCATATATATACGCATAAATATTTTTCACGATTTATTTAATCTTGATCAAAATGAAAACAAAGTTACCAAAACATAAAATAAACGATGCAAAATTATATTATTTATTTTTTTAATTATTCTATCTGTTTATGCAAACTGGATTATTGGAAATAATATCAAATAAGAATATCACTTCTTGTTTGATATAATAATAATAGTTTTTACAATGACTTCTACTTCTTTCTTAAAAAATGCACCCTTTGAAAGAACATTTTCAAGCCTGTAAAATATGCTGCAGGAATAGAGTGGATTTATTTTCAAACATATATAAAAACGTCAAGGAGATGATTCATCTTCTATTTCTACTAAGGTACAATTTTATGTCACATTTATTTTTGTTTCAGACAAAAGATTTATGGTCCATAGTTGAGACGAAATGTTTACATGAAATCGCATGATCAACAACTTACCATATTCGGGGATATAAATAAGAAGAATGATCCTTAAGATGTCGTTATCGACAACAAGAAACCCTTGTTCCTACGAATTCAATGCAATACAACAATTCATGACTTTCATACTACGGAGTCAGAGAATTGGGCAATTTTAAAAGAATGAGTACTATAAATAATAGCTTGACTACAAAGGTTTTGTTGTAAGGAATAGTTAAAGAATAGCAAAAGCATTGCAAAACAGAAAATCAACCAAATATTATTAATGGTACATCTATTTTTTTTTATTGTTCTGAAAAAGGAAAAATATTATTTATATACTTTATTTTCCCACTTCGCATTAAGAAGATAAACAGATGAAATTATTGATGATTTATACATTGTTAATAAGATAAGATTTTCATAAACAAAGCGTTTAAAATGTGTGCAACTTTTCAAAAAAAATAAGCAACCGCATATTTTTAAACGACTCAATAAAAATGCATCATCATAAAATATCAGCATAAATAGGATTTTTATATTTTCAGTTATTTCTGAAATATCAAGCTACAAGATCTTTTCTTTTAATACGATTTTTTTATACCTTACATTTAACGAACAAATGATAATAGCAAAGTTTGACCTAATTTGTTATATTATTAAATTACAATCTCTATTCATTCTTCTTCAAATATTTCGACTTGAAAATGTCTTTGTTTTAAAATGCTCGCATTCGTCTGCAGAACATGCAAAGCATTTTGTAATGACACAATATTTTGTTTAAAATTTATTTTTAATACGTTGCTTGAAATTGCCCTTATGAAAAATTATTTTTAAAATCGATTCTGATCATTCTGTACATAGAATTTAAAATTCTAAACGAGTTTACTTCACATTTCTATGCTTATCCAGAAAAAAATACAAATAAAGAGAGATAATCTTGTTTAAAAGAATAATAAAACTACCTTAAAAAATTTCTTTTCCGTTCTATGCTGAAACTAAACTGAAATTACAATAATTAAAATTAAACATAAAGCCAGAAGTCAATTTCAGAAAGAATAACAATATTTTTTTCATTCTATTGCCATAAAGAAATACATAAAAATTTTAATTTGACCACAAAATTGAGATGCCTGTTCTCCTTGCGATTTTTCCCAACCTCTATTCCTTTATTCTTTTACCAATAAGAAATAAGTTTAAAGGTTTTTACCTTTTTTCAATTCATTATACAAAATAAATTAGTAAATTTACAAAAATGGATATATAGAGTGCAAAACATGCTTTTTAAAATTCAATATCTACAATATTTTGGCAAGATATTTACATTTTTTGAAAATTTCAAATTATTCTCATGTTTTTATTCATATTGATGAAGTCAAATGTTTAAAAATTCCAACTAATTTCATAATTTCAGCATCAATATATCAAAATTTTGAAGGTAGATGGCTTCAAATAAAACAATCTAAGGAAAAAAAAATAATGTTATCTTCCAAGATTCGAATTTTTCAATTCACATGCAAATAAAAAACATTGTAATAATTGTCATAAAAAATAGCCATAATTCAATATTTATAAGTTATTTATCGTCAGAATAAATTGTACTTATTTTATTTCTTAATAAGACATCATAAATTGTGTTCTTCATAATCAATGCATTATTATCGATATTATATTTAATTAATGTATTAAATATTTTATTTACTGTTCTTGATCGCTTAAAAGATAAATTTATGACTATATTTTCTATGAGAATTCTTAGAGAAATTACGAAGTGTTTTTTTTTTTTTTTTTTTTTTTTTTTTTTTTTACGATTCTATATTTTATGTCTTATAGATACATTTATATTTTAAGTGTTTTCTGAATTTCTAAATTTTAGTACTATTATATATATAACACTTTTTTTACATAATTGTGTTGAAATTTGATGTATTAAATTCTCAATAAATTCTGCAATTTCTGAGCAACACATTCTCTCTTTTCAAAAAAAGAAAATTAGATATTATAATATTTCATAATGTAAAAATGTGCCTTTATTTTATCTAACAAATCAAAATATCTTTATACTAGATAAAAGTACAACTTCTTGTTTATTTAAGAAGCTATGCGATATATATGTTATCTGCACGATTTTCAACAAACCATAGGATAAATATCTTTCCCATTTAACTCTTTTTAGGAAAAAATAAATAAAAAAAAAAAAACCTTCACATTTTCAAAACACTTTTGGCTTTTAACTAATTTTTTTTTTTTGTTCCATTGGTTATTTTTATCCAGATATTTTACAAAAAAATCATTTGAAACCTTGTAGTAAGAGAAGTAGAAAAACATTTTTTCAGGCACAGATATTATGCTTCCTTCTATTTAATATACCTAAAATC